>NW_024080708.1:3111577-3317145 GCF_003009895.1 Hyaena hyaena | reverse complement strand
CTGTGACTCCCTCTCTCTCTGACCCTCCCCTGCTCACGCTGTCTCTCTCTCTCTCTCCTAGAAATAAATAAAACATTAAAAAAAAAAAAAAAAAAGCAGAGCACCTGGGTGGTTCAGTAGGTTAAGCACCCAACTCTTGACTTCCGCTCAGGTCATGATCTCATGGTTCCAGAGATGGTTACCAGCATCAGGGCTCTGCACTGCAGATGCAGAGCCTGTTCAGGATTCTCTCTCTCCCTCTGCTCCTCCCCTACTAGCATGCACTCTCTCTCCCTCAAAAATAAACATGAAAAAAAAATTTTGAAAATTAAAAAAATACCTTATACAAGCATGCAAATAACAGTAGTCATTTAAAAATCTCAAAAACCATCATTTTACAAAGAAAAATAGATTTGGCTAATGTAATTTAAATTTATTCTTAAAAGTTAATCTCACTTTTTTCAGTGCTTCACTCCACAAAAACACCAATCAATTACGTGCCTTTGAAAAATAAGCATACTTCTTATGTTTGTCATTTTTGATTGTGGTAAATAAAATACATATAATGTAAAATTTACCATTTTAACCATTTTAAGCACACAATTCGGCAGCATTAAGTATGTTCACAGTATTGTTTAACTGTCAACACTATCCACTTACAAAGCTTTTTCAGAGTCAAACTCTATACTGGGACTGAACAGCAACGCCCTGTTTCCCACTCCCCCAGCCCCTGGTAATCTCTATTTTACTTTCTGTCTCTATGAATTTGCCTAATCTAGGAACTTCATATTACCAGAACCATACAGTATTTATATGATTTACATGAATATTTTATACTTGAAACAACCTAAATGCCCAGCAACAAGAGAATGCAGATTTTTTAAAGAGGCATATTATAAGATAGAATACAGCAATAAAAGATAGCTAACTTTATCTATATTTAGCAATTTGTAAAAATCCCAAAAACAATGGTGACCCCAAAAAGTCACAGAAGAATTAAGTACGGTACATCACTTCTGTAAATGTTAAAGGACATACAAAAAACATATTACAAATCACTTATGGCCATCTACATGTGAGTGCATTAAAAAATATAGATTGGGAGGGGGCCTGGGTGGCTCTGACTTTAGCTTGGGTCATTGATCTCATGGTCGTGAGTCCAGCCCCAGGTCGGGCTCTGTGCTATCAGCTCAGAACCTGGAGCCTGCTTCAGATTCTGTCTCCCTCTCTCTCTCTCCACGTCCCCAAGTCATGCACTGTCTCTGTTTCTCAAAACTGAGTGTTAAAAAATAAATTAAAAAAATACAGATTCGGAAAATATACAACTTCAGAAGAACAATCATCTCTGGGATGGGAAGGAAAGGAGACTAGGAAGGGGTATAAAAAATTAGCTATAATATTTTAGTTCTTTAAAAAACAATACCTAAGAGAATATGGCAAAATGTTAACAACTGTTAAATCTTTGGTAGGTACATGGATGATGGTGTAGTATAGCCTCTGTGCTTTTTGTTCAAAGTACTTTCTCATTTTAAAAAGAGGGACTAGTTAATGTTTTAGAATGACAGAAAATAAGACAATATGTGTGCTTTGAAAAGGGAGATGTATTAATAGAGGCCAATTATAGCTTTTATTCTCCCAGTCAACTTAATTGGCCCCTTTATAAAAAATTTTTTAATTACAAATGAAGATGCACTCATATAATCTTTGGAAAAGATATTCATAAAGAAAGCTAATCAGCATGAGTGTTATTATGGCACTTGAATCTGCCTGAATCTGCTAGGATTCATCTATCTTTTAAAGTAAATCATTTTGAAAATGTCTATACTCATTACTTAAAAAATACATTCCATCTAATTCATATGTATAATAGATACCATGGTTGATCACTGCTGCTCCAGTGACAAAAACCTAGATGGGTAAATTCATACATCTAAGTGGGGACGGGGTCGTGGTGGCAAACACTAACATCTCAGGTCCAGATGCCTACCCTTCCTGTTAAGATTCCCCTTGAGTTTCATGTAAGGTAAAAGTTATATAAATGATTTTAAATAACCCAAATTTTACAGTGAAATTACTGGAATTTTATATTTTTATTGGAAATAATTTTATATTACTGGAAATAATTATAGCGTGAAATTACTGGAAATAATTTTCTGTTGTTGGGTTAGGCTGAACAAAGTATGGCCGTCTCACTCTATGGAACATTAGGATGCTATTAGTAATAAAAATTTGAAAACTATCAACCACATAGAAAAAATTCCCAGAATAATATTAAATAAAAGGAACAAAACGTATATAAGCAAGGATTAAAATTATTTAAAAATATGGGTACATATGAATAAACTAGGAGGGGAATAGAAATAGTTATATTTCTGGTAGTAGATTTGAGGGAGATTTTTCACCTTTAATTTCTTTTAATGCTAGCTTAATTACTTAACTAGTTAGTGTTTTAAAACAGTTATATATACTACAAGAGAAATGTGCTAAACTAAATCCCTTTTTCATAGCTATACCCCACAAAAACTTTCAGGTGTATTTTTTATTTTTTAGATCTCTCAAGTTTAATTTCATTAAAACCAAGTCAGCAGTCAAAAGTCAGAAATTCTGTTGCCTCTGCAAGTCAGAGAAGCTTCCTTCTTGTTTCAACTTCTGCCTCTAGATCTGACCTGCTATCAAGAATATTAGACTTCATCAAGTGAGTTTATCTCTGAGATCCACTTACTTACAATATGATCCTGGGCTAATCACGGAAATGCTCTAATGTTTGTGCTCTTCTATCCCTAAGTTTCTGTATTTACAAAATTCTCCACGGAAGCCAAGTACTCACAGATTCATCTCAGATCTAGGGTTCATCCCCTACTTTCCTACTTCTTCAACCCTGCGGAAAACAGGGCTTAACACTGGATTCCACCTTGCCAGGGGCAGGCCAAACCTTGAAGAGGCGATTAAATCCCCAAAGATAAATAGCCTTTGGTTCACAAGAAGTAAACTATGATTTATTGAATTCTTGTGCATCTGGCACTGTACCAGGCACTTCAAAAATGTTATGTGAACCACCGTCCCCTACCATAGACACAGAACCAGTTCCTGGAGCCAGGGAAATCTGCATTTGCAATTTAGGGGCCAAGGACAGGCGGCCCTAAGACGGGCCACTCTGGTATGCAGATTATGCTGATCTAAAAACAAAAGCCCAAAGACTCAGGAAGAAGATGACCCCCCCCCCCCATGCTCCTCAGCAACAGCTGCCTAAAAGATTTTAGATGAAGGACCTGCTCCACAAAGAGAGCTATTACAACAGATAACTACATTATAACAAGAACTAGGTATAGTAGACAGGAAGGAACCAAGCAAAGCCTGTTTGATTAAAGTCCTCTCTAAGTCCTACTGTTTCTGAATGGCCCAACAAACATCTGTTTACCAAACATTTACTCTTTTTCATCTTCCTGCGAGTTGCATTCCTTCCCTTTGAAGTCCCAGACCCTTATCCCTCTTTTCTCCTTAGTTCAGGAGATGACATAATATAACTCATTTTGCCTGTCTGGAATTTCAGGTCTGTAGATTTCCCTTATGTACGAAATTAAATTTGATTTTCTCCTGTTAATCGGTCTCATGTCAATTTAATTCTTAGTCCAGCCAGTAGAATTTTGATGGGCAGAGAAAAATTTTCTTCTGCCCCAACAGTGACAAACATCCCGTGTAATTCTTACACACACACAAGTTTGAAAACCGAAGATCGAAGTCCCTGTTTTCAAACTGTGAGAATTTATTACTGGCCTGTAGTCTACATTTTTTAAAAGTACATAATGGAGACTATCAGAGTAAATTGCATGTAGTAAGTATTGTTTTTGTGAAATGGTTGTAATGATAAATTGTGTATGTATATACTGGGCCACAATATAAATTTTCTGTGAGTCACAGCAAAAAGGTCTGAAAAGTACTAACCAGGCATTACCGACCTAGAATAATGCACAATGAGGCAAAATAGTAAAAAAGCAATCAAGAGACTGCATAGCATATAGCTACCCTCCACAAGTTATCTATCTAGAGAAATAACAAAATTTAAGACACTTAAACTCTAATCATCTATAGTCATAAGGGATATTTGGTATAATTAACTTGGCCAAAAAGCCAGTAACTTTACTTTTAGCCAATAACTTAAATATTACGCCTCCTTTTTTTTTTTTTTTTGTTTACTGTGGTAATAACAAGGAGAATGAACAAATTATTCAAATTTCACTGTCCCCTTCACCAGGTAGAGGGTAAGCTAGAAAAACATGATAGCCAAAAGAAGGAAAGAAATTTAGTTAATTCATTAATCGAATTCCAATCCCCGGATAACCAAAAGCAACCGTCCATTAAAGCCATCTTATCGCTCCTTGCTTACAACACTCAAATAATGTATTAGGGGCCCCACTACCGAATACAACTAATCAGTTCCGAACACTCCGAATGTTTATTAAGCCATCCCCCCCTTTTTGCCTTTTGTTTAAAACCAAACCACGGAATCCACGGGAAACTAGGGTCACAACCGCACCTCTACGGTGAAGTGAAGACGCTCAGATTGCCAAGCAGTGGCAAGCGGGCGGCGCGCCTGCGTTTCTCCACTCCAAGGCGGGAAAAAGCAGGGGACGAGGTCCCCTGTGTTACGGGGAGCGGGAGCAAGGCATAGGGATGCTCACCCCAGGGGTTCAGGTCCAGAAGGCGTGCCCACAGCAAAGGAAAAGAAGCGCGATCCCACCTTACACACAAAACACACCACCTCCGCGCGCACACACGTGCTGAGCCAAGGAAAAGAACCGTGATCCCGCCCCCCGACTCCCCACACGTGCCGAGCGGAGGAAAAGCGCGCTCCCCCCCTACACGCCCCCTCCCCACACACCACACAAGCCGAGGTAAGGAAAAGCGCGCTGCCCCCCTACACGCCCCCTCCCCACACACCACACAAGCCGAGGTAAGGAAAAGCGCGGTACCACCTTACCTGCGCTCCCTCGAGTGTACGTGCACACGCGCGCGCGCGCTGAGACCGAACTGAACCAGAACCTGTGTTTCTGTCCCCGAGTGGGGAGGGGGCGTGGGGAGCGCGTGGAGAGCTGCAGCAAAACCTTCTCAACCCCCTGGGCCACCGAGCCTACGCATCCACTCCCGCTGCCTCAGAGCCGCGGGAGGAGTCGTCCGGTTTAGAATTCACGTGTGGGGAAAAGTGTAATGACGAACGAGCCTGCTGATGACTGGGACAAACGAAAACCCCGCAAACTTACCTTGGTGGCTTCCGCCGCCGCTCGCCGTCGGGGCTTCCAAAGTAAACGAGAAGGGCCTCCGAAACTGTCTAGCGCCGGAGAGGCGGACCTGGGCCTACTCGGACCGAGGGGGGGGGGGGGAGAAAAAAGCAGTGTCTACCGCCGGCCGGTTGCAGCCGGAGCGAAGCTAACAGAGACAGACGCTTACTGGGGTCCACCTAGTTAACTGGAAAGGGCGGCTATTAACCCTGAGTAGCACGCGCCCGGATTGGTTGATTCTGGTGTTGTTTCAAAGGAAACTCTTCTGTGATTGGCCAGGAAAGTCAAGCGGGAACCCAGAGGTGGTGGGTGGAGGGGGCAACAAAATTGTTACCTAGGCAACACCGAGACGCAGAGCTTTCCGCAGTCTATTTTCGGAGCCCCGCCAGCAGCCCGAAAACTGACCCAGGTGAGGAAACCCGAACCTTAAGAAAGGGAAAGAAAGGGTCCTCAAATGCCCTATTAGAGAAACTGGGGAGAGCTCTGGAGTACTTACCACCCTGAGAGATACCCAGAAAAGCCACAGGTTGCTAATAGAACAGACCTTTCCCCTAAATTCCCCTGTCCTACATATTAGAAGCCGGAGGCGGCTTTAAACACCTCGATATAGATGTGAATGAGAGAGGGGGCCGGTTTACCATACAGGGAATGGATGCTGTTCGACCCTCTGAAAGCCAAAATGAGCAGGTGAAGGCTTTCCAATGCCTATGTCAACTCACACACACTTATGGTTGTAACACTAATTTGAGAGTGAAAACTGTGTCTTTGTAGGTAGGTCTGGGTGCTCCAAGTTGGAGCAGCTCCTCTTTTTTCTGTTTTACATGTACAGACACGATTTATCCAGAGTGCCACGGTTAGGGTATATGTTTTTAGGGGGTACAACGCTGCTCAAACGGGGGGAAAAAATGGCCCGTGAGCTTGCTACGCAGACAATGGCCTGTCTGTGACGGTGAATACTGGCCGGAGGGTTCCAACGGTCATTGGTCAGATCCGTTGAGAACTGAACCGCAGAGAGCACTTAAGTGGGCTAGAGCGTGGTGTGTAAAGACTACCTGTACTTGGCAAACCGGCTACTCACTAAGGGCTGATTGGGAGCGTAAGTATTATATATCGTTGGACCATACCTATCACAAGGTAAAAAACCGTGTCAAAAACTAAAATCTAAGTAAGGGGAGAGAACAGAAGTTTGACTACAGAGGAGGGTTCATTTCTCCTAAGACCTTCCTGTTGTGACAAGGATTCAGAACAGAGACTAATTCCCAAAGAAATTAAGAAAACAGGCCTGTTGAGTTAGGGAGAAAATGTCTAAATACTGGAGGGAAATTTGCTGTCTCCTTTTTAGATAAAGGTGGAGTATGAGAGAAAAAAAATATTGACAAGTGTATTAAGTTTGCCTAAGATAATAAAGTATTGAATCAAAAGAGTCTCATTTATAAAATATTCCAGGTACTTTCAAAAGTCATCTTCTATTGAATATATTTTAAATTTGTAAAAAAGAAAACTCTGTTAAGTCTTCATAGTTACTTATGACTTGGTACATTTTATAGCAGTGAAAGTTTGGGACCTACAAAAGGAAATCATTCTTGGTATTGTAAAGACAAGGTCAAAAATGGATTATTTTTAATAAGCAGGGAATCACTGGTGTGTATAGCTGTAAAGTATAAAAAATAGCCAGTATATTCTAATTTAATTCAGACATAGGCAGAGATGATGTTTACTTTTGTGTTTTCAGAAGAATTTAACATAAGAGTTGCTAAATAAAAATTATGTAAATAGAGTTATAGAAGAAATGCCAAATTATGTAAGAGAGTAAATGGATTTTTGCTTTGTTTTGTGTTTTTTAAGAGAGTAAATGGCTTTTGAATATTTTGAAATCATTCAGTTATCAACAGTGCTTTACATAGGGATATGTGTTTACCTGTTAAACAAGTTCCCGAAAGATACTACTTGGTGATTCTTTATTACCCTGGTTTTATTTACTTTATATACTTGAATTAATAAAATATTTCCTTTTGAATTGTCAGTAATTCAGAGTTTTCACTAATTTAACCTGGATTTTTCTACAATTAGCTCAAGTGAAAAAGCCATCCCTGTTGACACTGTGGATGGAGGGAAATTAAGTAGAAGACATGACCCCAGCCGTCACAAAGAGAGTCTGACTTAATCTCAGGTTGCTGATATTGCTTCAGTGCCATGAGTCTGGTGTTATCCTGGTTAAGTGTGTTTAGTCCCTAACTGGTTTCTGTGTTTTGGTAATGAGTTGTTTCTGAAGTGTCTGTCTCTTTAGCTCTTGTGGCTACTACCAAGAGAGATTCCTCCTTAGTAAGGCCCTAAGGGCTCAAGTTGATGTGGGAAAATCATAGGCTCTGTCCAGAAGATGCTGCCATTGGAATCAGCCTAGCAACAGAAAGTGAGAGAAATAAAAACAGAGGGCCTAGAAATTTTATTTTCTAATAACCAAATCTCAAGTTGATTTAGCAATATATTTTGTTTTTAATGAAACTACTGCTTACATTTAACTTAAATGTATTCGTGGCCTACTTAAGGGGCAATGCCAGATTCAGGCAGTGTGGTTCTGGAATCTTTTTTTTTTTTTTTTTTTTAATCGCTACACTACAAAGAGTACCCTAGGCTAAAGGAAAAATACATTCTCAGGTACAAAAGCAGGAAATTATAAGGTATGTTTAATAAGTAGTACAGTTATTAACAGAATACATTGCATGTAGGAGAATAAACAGGGAGGGGCAGAAAATTAGATGGGTGCAGTAGTCTAAAGGACCTTGGTTGCCAGGCTTAACATAAACCTATCATATGTCAAATTTACAAGTAAAAGATAGCCCTACAAATAAATAACACTGCACAGTTTGTAAAAAGACATCTTGATTTAGTTTTTCCAATGTGATCTGTTTCTGTCAAACTTTAATGTTTTTATTAGTTTAATTAATTATTCTTAATTTGTTAAACTTCTAAAAGACCTAGTGAAATCTTCTTTTCCATTGAATTTAGAATATTTTTTCCAAAAGTTCATATCATTGTTTTTCTCTTTTGATACTTTAAACTAGTTAGTTAGTTATTCACAAAGTACTGGTGATTCCTTTACTTCTCAAAATATAATATCAACAAACTTGTCTTGATTTATTATTTCGTGTTTTCAGGTTATTATTACAAGTTGTTATGGTAAAAAGTATTTTTGCTTAACCACCAATTTCATTATGCGGTCTCTCCTCCAATTTAGCTACTTAGATCTATGCCATTTTATGACAGCATAATTTGGAATTTAAGAAGTCTAATTCTTAATGTGCTTCGGGATAGAGTGTTACTATCAAATACTATGAATGATTTGTTATATACTCCAACATTCATCCCAAGAAGTGGCATCCCCTTTAAAACAGTCACATTGGGAGTCTATCCATTTGCTGTTGCTATTGCTCAAATTACTTTTGAAAATGCTCTTTCAGAATCACCTTGAGGACTGTAGCATATTCTTTTGAATCTCCTCAAAGTACCAAATCTTCATACTTTGAAAGTAGATGTGATATCTAGATACATCTAGAAATCACTTGGAGACAAATCTGTTATAGAATCAACTGAGTGATACCATAAAGATACCTGTTTTTTTTAGTAATACATATGAAGGCAATCCCAAAATATTTTGAGCACTGATAGCATAATTTACATCAGTGTATAACCTTCCAAGGTGACTACTTTGAAATACAATATTCGTAAGAATGTAATCATGCTTCATTCAGTATTCATAACCTACTGACTATATGCCAGCTCCAGCTTTCAAGACTCTTGGCTTAAAGGTATGGCTTCCCACTGCCCGCACTGCCCTGCCTGTCACCAGATGAGAACCAGGCCAGAGCTTCTTCCCAACTGGTAGGGATTTAAAATAAATCTGCTCTCTCTAAATCCAGTATCCACCATCCCCACTGAATGACAGACAGCCTTGCTCATAATGTAGCTTCACAGAGTGACAGGAGAAAGCCTTGGATTCAAATGCCTGGTTCTCTTTTCCAGCTGTGACGATGAGCCCTGCCCTATTCTGAACCTTTATTCCTAGCTGCCAACTCTCCAATAACCCTCAAGAACCAGATCCTGCCTCCTGTAACCCCACCTGTGGACCAGCGTTCTGCTTCACCTATATAGACCTTCCTCTAACCATGCTGTTCAACCTTTCTGACTTGAAATACTGCCCATTTCCCCACCCCAAACTCCTGCTGCCATGTCCCTGCCAAGCAGATGAAAATCTATGAATAGCAGTTCTGATTGCTACCTCAGACACTATATTTTGGACTTCTGAATATTCTTCTTCTGTGTTAGCTTGGCTGGTTCAGTTTATTTCCCTTTCACCAGCCCACCATTGAGCTCTTACAAGCATCATCATCAAGTATCTGTGTGTGCTGGCACCATGTGCCAAACAATAATAATTTTATACAGCTTTTCATATTTTAGCAAACTCTTTCACCTACATTGCATAATAAGGCCATCACAAGAAGTTTGTAAGGTAAGAGTGGAATAATAAAAGTTTCTGTTATATTTGTTTTTTTTTTAATCTCATTGTGCAATCTCAACTCAAAATATTGTTCATATCATTGCATCTAATATCTGGATCCATTTCCCCTTTTCCTGTCAAACGTAGAAAATGTGTCAATAAACTTTTTTGCTTTTAGTGTTCAGTAAATATTTAATGAACACATAATCAACTAGAAATTTTGAAATATAAACAGGAGCCTCTTTGTTTAACTTAATATGTGTCAATTATTCATTTCCATAGCAGACTACCAGACCATACTGTGAAAGAAGTTTGCTTTCTCTCCACTTATTTTACCTTTTTCAATTTAATTAGCTTCCAATGTAATGAGTTTTATCATTAACTTATTTGACATCATTATTAGAAGTGATATTCATGCTCAGGAAAATTAAATTTTTAAAGGACCAATAATAGCTCACATATGTTGAGTGCTTACTATGTACCAGGCACTGTTCTAAGCTCTTTTACATGTATTAAGCTATATAATCCTTGTAACAACCTTATGAGGTAGCACTATTATTATTCCTGTTTTATAGATAAGGAAAAATGGGGTATATAGAGGTTAAATGACATGCCAGTGTCACAGAGCTGGGAAGTAAATGATACAAATCTAGGCGGCATGATGCTGGAGACCTTACTCTTAACCACTATGCTATATTGCCCCTATGCTAGATGTACAGTCAGTTTAACATTTCTTTCATACCCTTGATATCTCCAATAAGCATTTAGATCAGTTTTCCGTTTAAAAAAGAAAGTCAAAATAATAGTAAAACATAAAACAGAAGGTTTGTAAAACACCATCTGCATGCAGATTGATTTTGACAGGTGATTGTACCAGCACACATTTGAAAATCCCTCTCTATTACTGTTCTAGGTACAATGCAGAAATTTTAGTGGATCATTTAGTAATAGCACTAAAGAAGTGTTTCCAGTGAATTGATTTTATAAAATAATGTTTAAAAATATTAGCAGAGGTGTAGAAAAGATTCCTATTACACTTCTGCCCAAATCATTAACAATAGTCTTTATTCAGGTTATTCATTAAAGTCAGTGACACTTTCAAGATTTTTAAAGACCCTGAATTCCTATCCCAAATGTAACTGTAAGGATTATTTAAAAGACTGATGGTTGGTAGGATGGTAGGTAGTTGGGATTTTCCTATTTATGCTTTTGATATATTATTTCCTCAAATTTCCATGACAGACATATATAGTATCACTATTATAATCATAAAAACAGTTCATTTATTTTGTGTGAACTTTTCACTAAAGTCAATGGACCAACCCGCTAGAATTCTTAAATGGCAATATAATTGTAGGCATCATCAAGGGTTGATTAAAAATTTAATCTTCATGTCTTCAATGAAATAGAAAACCAAAATATCTCTCTCTGATTATCTTCTTCCTCAGAATATGGAACCTGAAAATATGGAGTCTGAAAATACAGAAACCGAAAGTATGGAAACTGAAAACATGGAATCTGAAAACATGGAAATTGAAACCATTTCTTCGGTTTCAGCCCTGCAGGCTCTCTCTAAGCTACTTTATCCTGAAGAAGAGGATGATTCTGAAGCTGGACAGGTGGTTGTATACTTACAGATGAATCAGTTCTGTTCATGCTAAGTTGTTAAGCTATATTTGAACAACTCGTTCCAACCTTTACTATGGGAGCAAGGCTGTGTCATCTGATACATTCACAGGAGGCTGCAGGACTGATTATGCATGAGAGTATAAACCTCTAGTACATTTCTAGCAAACATAATTATATTTTTTTCTAAACTACCTGAACAGTGAATAGGAAAATAGTTCTGTAACTATGGTAGCAATAACCACATTTCAAAATGTTTGTCATTTATATTTATGGCTGAAGAATGCTTGACAACCATTGCAAAGAGTGGTAGCTAGGATTTTTAAGCCTAGACAGTATGTCTATAAAACAAATAATTTCAACTAGACGCTATTAATTAGCCCCCCCCCATAATCCACTTCCCTTGATTTTAAAAAATTTTTCTACACATTAAAACACAACAGAAAATAATTTGGGCCAAATAATGGGACAAACTAAAAATTGACTTGTGTGATACATGTTCAGATAGAACTATGGAATCTAATTTTTTGGATAGTATTTGGGATCAGGACAGGTAACCTCAGGGGGGCTTACAGCGGCATGATGGGCTTCATTTTGGGGAAGGAGAGTTCCAGAAACTGACCAGCCACTCCACAGTCACTGCAGGTATTCCCAGAAAAATCAAAACACTTATGTAACCCCTGCTCTCCATTCTCCTACTCCTTAGGTATCAGCAAACCTTGGCTGTCAGGCTGCCTATTTTGTGAAGGCAAACAATATTGGGGACAGAAATCTCACACTATAGCAGAATATATCAATCCACTTTAAATTATTTTAGTGAAGTTGTTGTGATGACCAGTTTGCCACGAACAACCCAGTTTCAGCGAGCACACCCGTATCAATTTGCTCCTCCCCAAATTCTTTTCTTCTACTGTGTGGAAAAACAAATGTAATCTGAATAGGAAGCAAATTCGGTGGCTCAGATAAACACTGGCTTGGGCTTCCACCATTTGGGAAGTGTTAGGGGGAATGTGCAGAATCAAATAAAGACTAAGACATGCAATGGAAATAAAATGTGTAGCTGGTAACTGAATCAACTTGTGTAGATGGTAACTAATCAACTGCCGGGGTTAGAAACCAAGAAGTGTTGGTCAGGCAGTAGTTAGTAGGGGCCAAACAAAAATCGGGACAATAATAACAGCATTGAATATATACAACAAGTAGGACACTGGAGAAAAATTTAGGAGCAATGTATCAGTGAAGCTAGAAAGGCAAGTTCATTTTTGCTACCTGAAACTGAAATAGAATGATGATACATCCTGTGAAGGGCCAGGGTAGGGTTATGTCGTATACAGAAATTATGTTAAATACCTGAGAAACAGCAATCTCGAATAAAGGCAAGTGGAACTTGTAACTGGAACAGATTCAGAGATAAAGATTCACCCTGGTTACAAAGCCTGTTCTCTTTGGCATTTACGTATGGGGATGTTTATTTGCATCTAGAGGTGATTCTAGGAGAACGAGGAGTGATTATGAGAATAGAGACACTAGGATCATTTTACCAAATTGTACAATTCATAGGGGAAAATTACTGTAATAATGTATGATTCTGTATATCTGGGTTATAAGCAATTTTGAGGTAATTGGTCATTCAGACACCACCGCACAGATATCATTAGAGGATATAGAATTGGAGTATCAGAACAGTGGGAGAATAATTAATGTTTCTAATGAACTATTAAATTTTCCAGGAGAAAAACGGTTTTTCATTTTGTTAACATGTATGAATCTTGGGAACTGTGGAATGATTACAAGAGTGATGTGGTTTTGAAAATACTCTCTCTGAAAAGAGCATTAGAACTGTTGCATACAAGTTGGTTTATTTACATGGTCCCCACCATGCATTGTTAAGAATCTAGGAGATTAGGAAGGGACTGTTTTTGAAACTCAAAAGGGGATGTTAAGGCCTGTGGGAAATAAGGTTCACCACTCTACAGACACCGTAACAAAGTTGTTCCAACTCTCTTACATATTGCAAAGTGGCATGAATTGCAATGACAAATTACTCATAATTGGATGTGGATCCATGGTAAAGGCTGAAATGATTATTTTTATAGAAAACATTTGCAAGAGGGTGTTTAATGTTTTATTATCCTGGTTCAACTTTTAACTTGAAATTTTTGTTTTTAATCATTTATTTTCATTACGTTAATAAACTACAACTCCCCCTCTGTTGTGATGTGCTGATTGAATCATCACTGTGCATGGAGGGCATACCAGTTTTTGTCAGTTTTTTATTTGTATGGATTTTAATTTTCCGTGGAAGGAGTCGCTCAACAAAACAAGAGGCCCTCATGTTCCAAGAAATGCTTTACCCTGATTGACTATTAGTATTCTAGTGATTAATAACTTAAGAAAAGCACCACAAGTTTATATGACCTTAGTGATTAAAAAGAAAAAAAAAAACGTACAGAATACGGTCTTGGGATTTTCGCATAAAAATGCCTGTAACACTTTAACCGCAGACATAGCACTTTTGAAGCTCCTTTTGGAAAGGAATGGTTACTGTCTCAGAAACCGTTGAGATGTTACAGATTAATTTCTGATTTATAGCTGTTGGAATAGTTTAGCATAATAAAGACACAGGTGAGCTTTGCCACTGGCTTTCAAGGACAGACGCTATTCCTCTTGCCCAAATAGGACATCATAACTCTTCTACATGTCTGAAGTCTTGGGAGATAGGGACAGGGGTCTGAGAGAAGAGAGCTAGAGATGGTAGTTTGCCAAGGTCCAAGGAGATAAGATCTTTTTGACTGCCAGCAATGAAGTAAATTGCAGCTGTGGAATCTGGCATCAGCGAAAACAATCAGTAAAATACTGGGGTTTTCTTGAGATAACAAAAGACCTCTGAGAAGGACCAATGATGCGATTGCTGCTATACTAAAGGTGTAATAAGTATTATACTTCAGTGAAAAAAGGAAAATTGTTCTTATACTGGTGAGTAGAAGAGCAGCCCTGTGGATGTATGTTTCCTTGCACAAAGGATGGCAAAATCAACTCGTATGATGACTGAAGTGGTTCAGCATGGATTTGACGCTATTAATTGAGGGTTGCTGTTTAAATCCCTTAGTTCAGTGTCATGAGGTGGTGTGATGAGGAAGGGTTTCATACTCATGGTGGAAAAGCAGTAAAATCAGTTAACAGGAGTTTTGAATGAGTTCTTTGGTATCTAAAGACTCTATTTAGTGGCTTGGTTTCGTTTCTATAAAAGTTTCCCATCCTTTTCCATCTTCCACCTAACTATGACCAGATACTGCCCAAACCCCAAATTGTCCATGCTTTTATACTAATACTTTGTTCTGACCTTCAAAGAGATGAATGTGGCTTATCCCCCTATCCACAGGGATACATGATTCACTGGGCTGGAATTGGGGATTTAGTCTGATCAAAGATCAGTTCTGGCTTAGGGTCTATTAAACTAAATACTTTTTGAAAGGACAAGGAAAATACATTCTAAATAATGCTTGACATCTGTCTCTCTGTTGTATAACAACGATAATTAAATGAGAAGTGCTATGAAATTTGAGATGGAAAGCTGATCAACTTTCAAGTATTATTGGTCATGTAAGTTGCACAAGTAGTAATTACAGAATGCTGGACTTTTTTTCTTCTCTCCCAGCCAAATTGTTCATATGCTTATGGAGCCATGGGTCCTGGGAATATTGGACCACCAAGCATAGAAGAACTCAAAGGTAAGTTATTTAACAAAGCATATAGATCAATATAATCAGTATAGTCTTTGGGAGCAAAATTATAGGGGGTGTGTTACTAACACTAGAATTTGCCAAAGATGAACTCAAATAATTGTGGAAATGATGAACAGCCATTTACATAAAAACATGCTGTTTTTACTCTACTGTTGTACATAGGTCATTTTTCTACTAATGGAAATTAATTTGCTTTGAATTATTCACATTCGTTTTTTGGCATATTTCCCGATACGTTAAACCAAGAAAGTTATATGTGGTTAAATAACTTTTTTATTCTTTAGGGTCTAGTTATAAGATGCTTAGTTACTTCACTTTCTATCCTGCTATATCTGCTATATTCTGTCAATTTCACAGAATTTGTTAATTCATTCAACAAATACTTATTGAGAGCCTGTTATGTACCAGGCATTATGATCATCTCTGGGACTATGATGAAGATCAAAACAGAAAGGCCACTGAGCTTATAGTCTTTTGGAGAACACAGTCAAACAAATAACTACACAATTTGATCTTACCCCAAAATACTTATAGATTAGAGCCCATTTATATATGATGGGCTTTAATTATATATTTAATTATATATTAAACGGGGTGACTTAAATAGTTATTTAATATATAGCTAAATATATTAAGTATGTAGTTAAATAGATTTATATTTATAATATATATTCATACTTATATAATTAATTATAATACATAATTAACTGTATTTAATTATAATATACATTTAATTATAATTAAATAATAATTATAATTAAATAACTATACATGCATAAATATAATACCTATAATTATACATACATAAATATAATACATAATGCATTGGCGGCTTATATAGTCACAGGTCCAATAAACTAGAATAAATATTTGGGGATGTTTTCCCAGCATTTTGGCTTATACATTTTCACATAGTTAAACATTTTACACATCTTTAAAAATAAAGAAGGCTCTAATTCATGATGACAGTTACCAGAGAGTGAGTGGATAGGGAAAGGAAGAGAAGCTCCTTCATCAATTTAGCTGATTGTAAAAGATTTTATCTGGAAAAATGGGAATGATTTTAAAATTTCAGTTATTAGACTCTACATACTGAAGAATCTATTTGCCTAGTTCAAGAGATGTTGGGGGGCGCCTTGGTGGCTCCGTCGGTTGAGCGTCCAACTTCGGCTCAGGTCATGATCTCGTGATTTGTGACTTTGAGCCCATGTTGGTCTCTGTGCTGACAGCTCAGATTCTGTGTCTCTGTCTCTCTCTGTGCCTCCCCTGCTCACACTGTTTCTCTCTCTCAAAAATAAATAAATGTTACCAAAAAATTAGAAAAATAAAAAAAATGTTGGAAAACTAGTTCAAATTTCAATGTATTTCTGTGCTTCCAGTATTTCTGATAGTGTATGTCTAATAACCTCTAAATTCTGAGAACAATGAGTCATTTGTAACTTATTTTATATAAATCTGTAATTAGGCTTCACAAAGCCCATGCTAGATAGAGGCAGATAATTTGAAAAGAGTGGCAGTATTGAAAACCTGGTAATCAAGTGCATTTCTGGGGATGCTTAAAAGGGGAACTCGAAGTAATGTTCTGCACCTAAGGTTGGTCTGCGTTTGCTGCCCCAATAGTTGGAGCAAATGTAAGCTGGGTTTTTGCATGCCTTATTTAATTTTAAACAATTAAAGATGACAGGTAGAAACCCAGGTACATGCTCAGTCCTACATAGAGGACAAGTGATAGAGATTCTCTTTGAGGCTCCCATCTGCAGGAAGAAAATACTGGATTGAAAACTGATCATTGTATCCACTGTTTTCAATTTCTTTAACTGACAATATTTTTAAAGAATTATCTCTCTTAAAAACAGAACAAACTGAAGGGAGTGGGGGAGAGGGAAAAATGAGTGATGGGCATGGATGAGGGCACTTGTGATGAGCACTGGGTGTTATATGGAAACCAACTTGACAATAAACTATAATAAAAAAAAGAATTATGTCATGCTGGCATAGAAAAGGTATCAAAGAGCTTCTATATAGTGATACACAATGCAAGATAAGACATTTCTACCCAAATCAGATTGATTGTATGTTTGATTTGTTCTTTTACATAAATATTTTACATATGATCCTAGTATTTCTATGTGTATATATATATATATATATATTCTATATGTTCATGTAAAATGTTATATCATATATTGAGTATATATGCTATACGTGCATACATGTGGGGAGACACACACACAGACTGGAAAGATACACATTAGAATGCTCTCATTGATTATCTCTGGGAAGTTGGATTACAGATTATTTTATTTTCTTTTTGCTTATATGTCGTTTCCAAATTTTCGCAGTTATTATTATAATTTTACAGTGTATTGATTATGCATTGATTCAAAAATGTTAAGTTTTTACAAAATTAAAATTGCTTGTTTCAACCAAAAAATAAACTACCGGTGACAAATAGAAAATGTTTGACTTTGACGATCCCAACTGCATGTGAAGAACAGGAGCGATTTTGAGGGGGAAAACAGACAACAGCTTCAGCTTTATCTTCCCTTTTTTCACAGTCGTCCCTCAAAGCAGTGATGAAAATGTCGAGAATATCTGGAATCCAGAGGAAGTTCCAGAGGGAGCAGAGCACAATGACATATGGGATGTTAGAGAAATACCAGAGTAAGTCAAATGAAGGCGGGAATGTGTTTGGGGCTTAAGTTCGATGTGTCATCCGATACCATTCTATTTTTGACAATATTCATAAAGTAACTTTTACCACATGAAAAGAGAAGACTGCAGTGACACACATAAGGCATGTGTAATTGATGATTTTTTTTCTTTGTGGAGCAGAAACAAAAAGTAAAACATAACACCTCCCTTTAGTTATTATCTAACAAAAAAAATGAAAAATACAGTGATTTCCATTACAAAATTATATTCAGTGTCACTTGGTTGTATAATTAGGAACTAACACTGGGAAAGAAAAAAAGCCCATTAAATTACAAGCATTCATATGAACTAAATTATTATACCATGCTTATGTGTCAAAGACCTGCTTTTAATTACTCAATGTTCAATTTCAGTAAAAGGCTGTGCTCTCCCTCTGATTATCTATTATTACCTGGATCTGTTTGCTAGTTATTTTAGGATTCTGTTTAATATATTTTGCAAGTAGGATTGAAGGCTCACCTTGTAGCTTTTTTGATAGGAATTGTGAATATGAATTGTAAATATTATATTTAGGATTATTATCGTAAAAAGGTCATTCACTCTGATAAAATAAATTACCCACAATTTCAAGGAACTGAAAGTGTGTTCACATTCATAATTGAAACTAATGGTTAAATACACCAAGCTTTAAATATATATTTATTTTTTTATATTTTGGTTAACATACAGAGCAATATTGGTTTCAGAAGTAGAATTCAGTGATTCATCACTTACATACCACATCTAGGGCTTTAAAATAAAATCTCGATTGAATATTTACAATAGGTTGAAAAACAAAGGCAGTACTTACAAAATTATAATGTACTTCATAAATTCTTGAAGACTTCTATGGTAAGTGACCTGACAACTTTTCTAATTCTGACTATAAAATTGTGTCCAATGTTTAAAAAAAACCTTACGCTCCTATCTTCTACATCCATTCTGAAAATAGAAGCAGTGGGAGACTGCAGATAATTAACTAGAAAAAATTATCCAGATTTCACATAAACAATGTGAAAAAAAACCTATAAACATCATAAAAAAAGATTAAAAGGGATTTTAAAACATTTCTGTGTGCATCTTCAAAATGAAGAGAGTAAATCTCAGGTTATGTTTATACAGTGCCCACACATCCGTATAAAAGGTAAGAAGTAAGCCACTCATTTGTCATATTGTCTAAGGAATGTCAAACATCCATATGTGGCAAGTTCCAAATTTGAGTACATTTTCATTTCTCATCTTGATGTTTGATGTTCTGTAGAAATAACATCCGTGAAAGCTTTAAATGAATAAGAACTCCAGTCAGGGTATGAAGAAAATTGCTTTATAAGATTTTTTAATCTTTATTTTCTCACTTATGCAAGTACATTTCAAACTGTCCCAGTGGGTAAAGAGGAAAATGGGTAAAGAAAGTGAGTAAGCAGCTCACAAAAAAAGAAATCACGAGCAACCACATACAAAGTAACACGGGCCTGAGCTGAGTCACTGGCCTTGGGGAGAAATGTGAGGGTCTTTATTTGAGAGAGTCTTAAAGGAATATATGGCATTCAATTAGATATAAGGAATGAGAAGAAAGCCTCAGAAATGATGCTGAGGGTACCAACTTGGGTGACCAGGTGAATAGTGAGGACATTGTGATTGGGAATGAAGGGAGAGGGGAAGCAGTGAATTTGGTTTTGGATGTGTGGACTGTGAGGTGCCTTTGGAAAATAACATCTGGAGATGAGGAGAAGAGCAGCAGCTAGAACAAATCTATTTGGGAGTCATGGGCATGTGGATCGATAACTTTCTGTTTTGTTTTAACCTGGCTTCACCTTTGCAAATATCAGGTAAATGTTATAGTCTATTAAGAAAAAAAGTGCCCCGTATCAAATAGCTACTTATTGCTAGCCCTATTCAAACTCAGAGAAATCCCTTTTTTCATTCTTGGGCATTCCTATTTGCAAGTGGTCAGAAGTTCAATGTAGTCCTTTAGCCTTCCTATCCAGAGATTTACCATTTCTTCATGAGGGTAGAATTAAATGGGAAAGATCACTTGTAAACATTTGCTTACTTCATTCCATCTAAAAAGATAGGGTACAATATGGCTGTGTGTTTCTATAAACCAATCTATCCCTAGGGACCCTAATTTGGGGACAAAGAAAGATTTGTAAATTGTCATAATTGAGGTGAAATATCAGGAAAATCTTTCACTGGACTAAGAACTTGTAGGCCTAGATTCTAAGCAATGCAATGTAGTTGTGCTGACTGCATTACCAGTGTTTCTATTGTAGAGTTTTAGAAGTGGAAAAGATTATAGAGATCATTGAGTTCAAACCGACCCTTCTCCCCATGAGTCTGTGACTTGACCAAGGTCACACAGTTAATGACATAAAGAGTACTAAACCTGGATTTTCTAACTCTACACTGTGGCTTCAGTTTAGCAGAGGAGGATTTTTATCTATCCATCAAACCCTGGGTTATGGGCCTACTATTTTTCAGAGCCATCATTTTCTACTTTTAATCTTCTTAGAAGTTCCCTTAATCCATTTTATTTGTATAGCTCTAAAACAGCTAAGGTTAATTTTTCGAAAAGAAGTAGATACAATATAAATCCTGCTTTACAGCGTTAAGTATTTTTGACTGAATTTCTAGACTTCTGTTTCTTCATGTTCTCCTGTATGCCTGAAAAACTGTCAGCACTTTATTTTTTGTAATAGCATGTCCTCATAAGTTTCCAGTTTTTTTGCGCTGTGAGGAAATTGCTCTTTCTTTTGAGTTTCTGTATCATTGACTCCTCCCCCCCCTTTTTTAGGTACGAGATAATATTCAAACAGCAGGTGGGAACTGAGGATATATTCCTAGGATTTTCGAGAAAAGACTCTTCAACAGCATGTTGTGAAGATCTAGTGGTGAGCTTCTTTCCATTTTCCATATGACCATTATGGCTAAATTGACGGACTGTTGTGTACATAATACCATAGGCAAGGCAGTAAACTCTTTAAAAATAGTAGTTACTATGTTTTAGGCATTAAGAGAATAATTGGATTGGTAGTTTAAAATTGGTAAAGATGGGGCGCCTGGGTGGCTTAGTCGGTTAAACGTCCGACTTTCGCTTAGGTCATGATCTCGCGGTTCGTGTGTTCTAGCCCCGCGTCGGGCTCTGTGCTGACTGCCAGCTCAGAGCCTGGAGCCTGTTTCAGAGTCTGCTTTTCCCTCTCTCTCTCTGACCCTCCCCTGCTCACGCTCTCTCTCTCTCTCTCTCTCTCCCTCTCTCCTAGAAATAAATAAAAATATTTAAAAAAATAAAATAAAATTGGTAAAGATGTACAAAATAAACTCAATTTACATATACGTGTAAGATTTACAAATAAACATAGTAGAAGCATATGACGTAATACACTATTTCTAGCCTTATTAAAACTGCCCATTTGGGGCATCTGGGTGGCTTAGTTGACTGAGCATCTGACTCTTGATTAAGGCTCAGGTCATGATCCCAGGATCGCGGGATCAAGCCCCACATCAGGCTCGGTGCTGAGGATGGAGCCTACTTAAGATTCTCTCTCTTTCTCTTTTTTTTTTTTTAAAATGTTTTATTTATTTCTAGGAGAGAGAGAGAGAGACAGCGTGAGCAGGGGAGGGTCAGAGAGAGAGGGAGTCACAGACTGAAACAGGCTCCACGAACCGCCAGATCATGACCTAAGCGAAAGTCGGACGCTTAACCGACTAAGCCACCCAGGCGCCCTTCTTTCTCTCTTTCTGCCCCTCTCCCCATCTCATGCTCTCTCTCTTAAAAAACAAAAAAACAAAAAACCCTACCCATTCCAATTGGACTGAATTTTCTTTCATCCTAGTTCTGTTCAATGCATGCCATCTGATTGGTTATTAATTATGATGAGTTGATGGGCAACCAGAATGAAATCTTTCCTTCCCTGAATCTCTTACTTCTTCTAATGACTCAGATTACAATGGTGAGATTTAAAAAGGGACTTTTTCTTAAATTTCGGATATGAACTTCTGATTTAAAACTCTAAAAAGACATCTAAAAAGTTACTGGACTCCTATCTGAATGACTCTATTTGTATGTAATAAAAATAACAATACCAATGACATCAATGAGATCACCTTATTTTTGCTTATTTGAGCCTCATAATGATCTTGTTGAAAAGTCTGGGTCTACCCAAGATTGTGGAATGCAACTCTTTTTGGTAGCATATACTAGTAATTCTGGTTTGGAGAATTTTTTTCCCTGAGATCAGGGACTGTACATATATCTTTTCCCTCTCTCTCATAATACTCTACATTATAGAGTACTGAGGTGCCAATTGGAGATGCTTAATATTTTTTCCTTAAGCAAATGATAAATGGCATCGCTCTTTTGCATGAACTTCAGGTTTCTCTTATTAGCAAAATCTAAGACATTCAGTTGAATGAAGTAACATAATGGGAATAGTGAGTTTAAGTACCTCGGGAGATTTTTCACATTCTAATGAGTTAAGGTTTCAAGTGATCTTGAAGTAATTAGCTCCCTGGGTTTTACCAGTAATATCCCAGTTCCTCTCTTTTAAATAACTGTAAAATAAAATTTTTGATGTCTAGTGTTGAGGATTGCTGTAAACTCTGGAGGAATTCCAGGCCCTAAGTAAATAACTGTTGTGACCCTTTCCATTTCTCTCTTGTAAAGTGCTACTAGAATTAATAATAAAGGTATCCTGAATGAAGACTCTTGGAACCTAAATTGTACCTCAGAGTAGTATACAATTAATGTAAAACTCAACAAGTATAAGCAGAAGA
This sequence comes from Hyaena hyaena, assembly GCF_003009895.1. Taxonomy (NCBI): domain Eukaryota; kingdom Metazoa; phylum Chordata; class Mammalia; order Carnivora; family Hyaenidae; genus Hyaena; species Hyaena hyaena. The sequence goes on along the minus strand of NW_024080708.1, from coordinate 3,294,556 downwards.
AGACCTGGCCCCTCCCTTTAATGAACTTCTAATTGATTGGGGAGACAGCACTAACATAAATGAAATCATCTTATTATTAACAATGAAACTCAGTCTTGACAGTTTTCAGTCCACCAGTTTAGAAGTTTCAGTTAAGGCACAGACAGCACTGAATGGAAGCCACAGGAAATATTTGTTGGTGCTATGGCACCTCACCACATGTACACTGTTCTTTTTCTCTTTCTTTCTCTTCATACATTCAGTCTTTAAACACTTAGTGAGTACCATTGCATACCAGGCACTGTTCTAAGTACTAGGGATACAAAGATAAATAAGATACAGTCATTACCCTCAAGAAATTTATAGTAAAGGGCATGGACGTCTAACAAATCACTGCAATTCAGTATGGTAAATATATATTTAGAGGCATATACCAGTACATGGTGACATAAAGTGGAAAGGGATCAACAACAGGTGGACAGGATTTTTCCAGTGGACAACATCTCATGAAGGGCATTGCAAACAGAGGTAAGGCACGTGGGAAGGTACCCAAGCATGAAATAGCCTGGCCTGTTTGAGTGATGTGTGCATATAAGAAGGAATAATTGTGGACAGCTGACTCTCAAAAAAGAGAAAAAAGAATCCCCGATTTGTAGCTTGAATTTTATCCTATAAGCACATTAATGATGATATCCACTATCATTGTTTAACCTCACTGGTAAGACTTGGACTGAAGAGGTTGTCGACCACATCGCAAATATTTCTTCCTCAAATGTATAAGCTTATTATTCCTGTTGATAATATAGCATTTTCTCATATCTAAGACATCATCGAATTGTAAACATGCCACTTACTTAATAACAAAGAAACAACAAGTATACTACCATGTTAAATGTACACATTGGTTGCGTGATGCATCCCAGTATCAGAAACACTAAAATGTGGGGGGAATTACACCTTAGAATTGGCCAAATTTATTATTTGTGGGCTGGACCTGGTCTCTATCCAACCCAGAGACTTCAAGAAGAAGACCTCTGTTTAAGAGGAGGAGGATAGTAACACAATCTGTTTGAGTACAAGAAGGGACTTCGAATCTAAATTTCTTGAGGACCACCCCTTACTTTACCCTCCCCAGCCTCCAGATAAGCAAACAAGATTTATGAGTCTTAGAGCAATTGTCCTAAACAAAATTCTCAGTTAAGACTATGCATGTTTTCAGCAAACTTTCCATTCTTTCCTTCTAACCCCAAGCCAAGGAGCTCCATTATCCAAATTGTGCTTGCTGCTCCACTCCCCGAGTTCATAGCTACCAAACTTCCCTTGCCTTAATCTATATTTAGGCATTTAATATTTTAAGTAAAAATTGTATGTATTTAAAGTGAAGTGTACAACATGATGATTTGATACATGTATATATAGTGAAATTACTTCAGTCAAGCTAATTAACATATCCTCTCCTCACCCACTTAGCACTGTGTGTGTGTATTATGTGTGTGTGTGTGTGTGTGTGTGGTTGAGAGCACCTGAAATGTACTCTCTTAGTAGATTCCCAGTATTCAATATGGTATTAGTAACTATAGTCATCATGCTGTACATTAATTTTACAGCTACAGCTAGGTTTGCAGGTTTGTTTTGTTTTTAGCTGCTAACCTCAAACAAAATTCTATGAGAAAGCCCAACATATAAAACACATAAAAGTACCCCTGCCTTCATTCAAAGGGTACTATCGCCCATGAGGCAACTCCTAGGAGAAAAACTGGGGCTCTTTGGAACACGGTTTAAAAGATACTTATCTAGCCTTTTGTCCTTGTAGTACAGTTGATAAAATAAGGTCAAGCTTGCAAGATATCAAATACTCATATAAATTAATGGAAGAATAATAAGAGAGCCAGAGGGCTTTTTCCTCCTAGGTAACATGTGTGTTTTTCTTTAAGCCTCATGAGTATAGTGCCCCTGTCTTGTTCTATTTTACTTTATTATTTTTAATTTTCTCTTTTGTTCTCTATATTTTCCATCGGTCCCCACAAGCATCCCACTATCAGGGGTTTGATATATATCCTTGAATACATATTTACCATTGTTTGCTACATGTTTTTTTTAATGTTTACTTATTTGTTTTGAGAGAAAGGTAGAGAGCGAACTGAGGAGGGGCAGAGAGAGAGGGGGAGATAGAATCCCAAGCAGGCTTTGCGCTGTCACCACAGAACCTGATGTGGGGCTCGAACCCACGAACCATGAGATCATGATCTGAGCCAAGATCAAGAGTCAGATGCTTAACCGACTAAGCCACCCTGGCACCCTGCTGTATTTTATAATTCAGCAAATACTTATTGAGCACTTGCCATAGGTCAGATACTCAGTATATAGGGTTGAACAAAATAGGTAAGTTTCTTCTTTCAAGGAGCTTACTGTCAAGATATTAAGTAGTCCATAAGCAGCAGCAGACTTTCATAGGTCCACCAATAAGGAAACAGTGAGCCCCAATGCATATAGTTGATTACTTACACAGGCAGCATCAGCAAGATCAGTATGGTATCATCTCCCTTTGCCCCACAGGACATCAAACGAAAGTGGCCAGATGACAGGTGACACGGGCAGTAGGCACTCTGTTGCTGAAGAGCCAATTCTAGATTATAGCTGAATTATTTTATAGCCTGCATCTATACCCAAGAGGAGGGAGGTATAAAGCCCTTCTGCCTTATGGGAACCAGGGAGTAGGGTGAGAAATGGCCTCCCACAAGATAAGGAGCCTCAAACAAGGCAGAAAGACAGATAGGAAACAGCCTTGAGGCAGCTCCTCACAAGACTGTCTATCTTTCCACATTCCAAGAGAATCACAGGATGTCCTGCCAAGACTTGGGGCAGACTGTAGTTGAATCTTGCCTATGTGGCCTATGGGGCTGGTGCAAGGTTGCTGGGGTGCCATGGCAAAGCCATCTCCCTACATTCACAGTCTATGAATAAATGTTTTTATCCAGATTATTTTCACTTAACATTAAATGATAATAATAATAGCAAAACAATTTATATAATGCTTGCTATGTTCCAGGCATTTCTCTGTGACCTTTGCATATAGCAAATCATTAATCCCCGCATCGACCCTATGAAATAGGTGCTCTTATTTTCATTGCACAGATAAGGTTGCTGAAGCACAAAGAAGTTAAGTGGCTTGCTTAAGGTCACACACTTAGAATCTGGTAGAACTATGAATTGAACCCAAACAATTTGAATTTGATAGAAGTGTGTCTAAAGTGATATGAGTGCAAAGAACTAGTCCAAGCAGACTTAACAATACAGGTGGCATTTGGCCTAGACATTTGAAGTCCATAATAGTTTGTGAGGGTGGAAAAGCTGTCTGAGCAGAGTAAACAGCAGCATGAGCAAAGACATAGCGCAATGAAAGTATATGATGTGTTTTGAGAACTATTTGTGATGTTCTTGGAGCCCCAGAATGCACTCGCTTTGAGTAATAAAAGATAAAACAGAATAAGCATCTTGGAGCTCATTGTAAAAGCCCTTAAATGTCCATACCATGTGCTTTGGACTGAATTGCACCCCCCCAAAGTTCATATGTTGAAGCTCTAACCCCCACTGTAGTGGTATTTGGAGATGGAACCTTCAAGAGGTAATTAGGTTTAGATTAGGCCACAATATTAGTGCCTTCATACAAAGATACCCGAGAGCTTGCTCTGCCTTGGTCTCTCTCAGGGCCATGTGAGCATACCGTGAGAAGGCAGCTTTCTGCAAGTGGAGAAGAGAGCTCTCACCAGAAACCAACCATGCTGGCACGTCTGGCATGCTCAGAATTCCAGTCTGTAGTATAGTGTTATGGCAGCCCCAACAGACCAAGACACAGTGAAATGTGAACTTTTGTGGGCATTAGAGTTACTTAACATCTTGAAGCAGGTGAGTTAAACAATTAGAGGTGTATTTCAGGCAACTCTAGTGGCAGATTATTGTGGGAAATTTGGCAGAGATGATGGTAGGAGATGAGTGTGAGTTAGGGAGATTGGTGGTAGAGAAACCAATTGATAGACAACATCACTAATTCAGGTGAGAGAGGTAGGCCCCTGGAGGGTGGCAGTAGGGATAGATAGCAAAGTAGACATTTAAGAAGTAGTATTGATAGGATTTATTTTTTTTAATGTAATTTATTGTCAAGTTAGCTAACATACAGTATGTACAGTGTGCTCTTGGCTTTGTGAGTAGATTCCCCTGATTCATCACTTATATACAACACCCAGTGCCCAACAAGTGCCTTCCTCAACGCCCATCACCCATTTTCCCCTCTCCCCCGCCCCCCCCATCAACCCTCAGTTTGTTCTCTGCATTTAAGAGTGTCTTATGGTTTGCCTCCTTCTCTGTTTGAAACTATTTTTTCCCCTTCCCTTCCCCCAAGGTCTTCTGTTAAGTTTCTCAAATTCCACATATGGAAAGTTGTCAAATGGATATGTAAGGGAGAAATAGGAGTCAAGAGTTCTAGGTTGGGTGACTGGGTAAATGGGGACGACATGAATCAAGATAGGGGAATATAAAGTAGTTTGTCTCTGGATAGTAGTCTTAGAGATGGTTTTTAATTCTTTTTGTTCATCCGAATTTTACATTTTGTTTACATTACCATCTATTACTTCTGGAATAAGAGTTAACAGTTTTGTTTGTGGTATGGGGATCAGGAATGCAGTGAAAGAAGACAAAGTTCTAAGAGAAATATATTAAGTTTAGGTTAAGAAATATATTAAGTTTAGGTTATATTGAGTTTGAATTGCCTATAAGAAATCTTGCTGGAAGTGTGCAGGAGGCTGTTAGAAATATAAATCCATATGGAACTTAAAGATGGGGACTGGAGATGTTGATTTTCAGAACTGGTGTTCTCTGAGGGGTTAGAATATCTTACCACAGAGTACTGGCTTTGCATCGGGTTTGGAATAAAGGAGAATTGATCTTAAGTAGCACATGTATGTTGGCGGTGGGGGAGGTATTGAGAGGGACACTAGGAGACTTGCAGAAATGAGACTGAGGACAGAATACATAGCCCTTGAGATGGGGTCAACATTCAGAGACAGCGTTCAAACAGAGGCACTGGAAATTCTCACTCCAGTTCCAAGCCAGGTATCGAAAACCAAGAGGAATCAGGTCAATGCAGTGAGGTTGACACTGGGTCATGACTTTAGAGATAAAAACAATGATTATGAGGGAACCCAAAAAACTGTAATAGGAACAATGTGGCAAAGAATAGGGAACTGCCTACCCTTGAGAAATAGGGCTGACTGAAGTACCTGACCTCTTAGATGCCAGTTGGGGGCCATGGAAAATGGAACTTTACCTATCAAAGGGATGTAGAAAGATAGCCTGTCTTCCCTCAGAAGACTACTCATGGTAGGAAGGGGGATGTGTGCAGTGGGTAAGTAGGTCAGTAGATTCCCATTTTTACCCATGCGTGTTGAACAGCAGATTATCTCTAAAAGCCAGAAGTGAATGGGGCTAGAGTTATTGATATTCTGCCAAATGACCCATTGTTTGTTCTAGGGGACAGGAAAAGCAGCCTGCACATAGCTTGATACTCTTTCTGAGCAGTGGATACATAATATTTTGGTTCTTCTGTTTTAATGCATCCATACTGATAAGAGGATATTCTGATGTGACCTACAAAACAAGCCATTTAGTCTGTTTCTTTTTCATCATCACCTCCTTCACAGGGATATGAGACTTACTCCATCTCTAAGTCTCACTGAGAATGGGGTAAGAGTCAGGGATGGGATAGGAGTCAGTCACTATCTGGCAGACACAACCAAGGGTCACATGTTTATCACACGTATTCATCTCGGCAAGGCTATCAATCATTCTGAGCAACAAGTCTGCCTGTCTTCTGAGAATCCACTTGTTTCCTGAATGGTCTGCTTCTCAAATCCTGATTTCTGTCTTAAGGTTAAAACAGTGATATTTGTTTACTTCTAATGAATAAATAGATTTGGCTGCATGATAATTGAATGGATTCTCTTTCCATATAAATTCTGGAGGATGGACACCTTTTTTGCAGGCCTTCTGATTATTCTAACTTTATTTAATTGGTTGCACATCAGACCGTGTGTCAGGGAGACGGATATTTGAGCTGTAATACAATTCCTTATTATCAGGTCCAGGCAGCACAATAAACCTTCAGTTAAACTTCTAATAGTAATATAATATACATACATTTATAGTTAATATCATAGCATTCTTTCATAATGATGGTAGGGGGTGGATACCTCCTTTAAAGCTAACCTAATTGTATATATTTAATATATTTCTGATTATGAAAGTTAGATGTATTTAAATTTTTAAATACATTTAATACATAATACATAATGAGGGAATTAGATGCAGAATGTGCATGGGGCGAGAAGAGAGAGAGATGGGGGGGAGAATTTTAGATGGGCTTAAGGTCAGGTATGAAGTAAGAGTGAAGGATGTCTTATACATATTACTTGGTTTTAAAAAGTCAGTAATTTTACATTCTAATGATGTCATTTTGGGGAGGTTTCATCAAAATGTCTGAATCACATTGTCTGGAATCCTTGAATCAGAACTGGCAGAAACTTCTGAATCCATGCAAGCAGATTGACAGACTGACCCTAGGAAAATGTCAATATTTGAGGGATGGATCAGGGAAGAGAAACTGTGAGAGAGATTCAAAGATGGGGGGGAATCCATAATAGTATCTACCACTATAGAGGGGTAAAGCAGGATTAGGGTGCAGAAGGAATTCTTAGATTTGTCCGTTAAGAAGACTTCGGTGACCTTTGGAAGACAGCAGCTTCAGTGGTGTGGTTGGTGCCAACAACAGATTGAAGGAAGCCGAGAAGTGAACAGGAAGCGATGGAGAGAAGGCAGCAAATGTAGATCATTCTTTGAGGAAGCTTAGCAATGAAAGGGAGGAGAGAGAGATGGTTGTTGAGGAAGAGGGGGCAGGATTTAGGGGGTGGGTTTTAGGATAGGAGAGAATGCTTTTCAGTTGATGACAAAGATCCATTCCTTTGCTTATATAATATAGTGAGTGCCTGCTGTGCGTCTCTAGAGTGAATGAACAAATAGTAAAAATGTAGCTATGGTATGCGCTACCAGAAGACTTTTAGAAATGGGCGAGGCATTTTTGGTTATAGGATGTTATTGGCATTTAGTACTTAGGGGCCAGAGATGCTCTAAATCCTGCAATAAGAGGGATAATCCTAAAAACGAACAGTTGTCCTGCACAAAATTAGAAAAACAGGGGTTGAGGATATGAGGGTGACTACTCAGCAGTATTCTACCCCTTTGATTACTTCCTCCTTAAGACACATTTTCCTCTTTGCTTTAATGATCCCCCCCCCATTCTCTTCTGGTTTTCCTCCAGAATCACTGGGCATTCCTCATCTCCTTTGACCCCAAATCACTGGCTTTTCCTCTCTTGCCTAAATTTCTCTAGGTCTCTGAAAAAGACCTATGTCTTTTTTTCCCCTCTATTTTCTTTCCATCTAGTCCCATGGCTTTAAATACTATTTCTTTAGTCTTGAGCTCTCCCACAAGCTTTAGATTCATATAACCAACTGCTTACTTGACATCTCTCACTTGTTTCATAGGCAGCACAAGCCTACCATATCCAGAACAGAACTCTAAATTGTCTTCCCCAAACCTCTTTCTCATTGATCTTCATCATCTCAGGAAATGGCAAGAACATTCACCCAACTGCTCAAACTAAAAAACTAAATCATCCCTCATTCCTCTTTCCTTTATACCTCACATGCACTCCACCAGCAAATCTTGCTGGCTCTACTTTCTTTTTTTTTATTATTATTTTTTAAATTATTTATTTATTTATTTATTTATTTTACAGTTTATTGTCAAGTTATAACACCCAGTGCTCATCCCCACAAGTGCCCTCCTCCATGCCCATGCCCCCGCCCCCCCACATCCATCAGTCCTCAGTTTTTGTCAGCATTCAAGAGTCTCTCATGGTTTGCCTCTCCCCCTTTCCCCCACTATTTCCCCCCTTCTTCTCCCCCATGGTGCTCCGTTAAGTTCCTCCTAATCCTCCTATACATGCAAACATGATATCTGTCCTTCTCTGCCTGACTTATTTCGCTCAGCATAACACCCTCAAGGTCCATCCATGTTGCTACACAAGGCCAGATTTCATTCTTTCTCATTGCCATGCAGTATTCCATGGTATAGATAAACCACATCTTCTTGATCCATTCGTCCGTTGATGGACACTTAGGCTCTCTCCATGTTTTGGCTATTGTTGAGAGTGCTGCTATGAACACTGGGGTACATGTGCTCCTATGCCTCAGCATGTCTATATCCCTTGGGTAAATTCCTAGCAGTGCTATTGCTGGGTCCTAGGGGAGTTCTGTTGTTAATTTTTTGAGGAACCTCCACACTGTTTTCCAGAGGGGCTGCACCAGTTAACATTCCCACCAACAGTGTAGGAGGGTGCCTGTTTCTCCACATCCTTGCCAGCATCTCGTGTTCTCTGATTTGCTCATTTTAGCCACTCTGACTGGCGTGAGGTGGTATCTCAGTGTCGTTTTGATTTGTATTTCCCTGATGAGGAGGGATGCTGAGCATCATTTCATGTGTTTGTTGAGCTGGCTCTACTTTCAAAACATATTCTAAATCCATCTAATGTTTCAAACCATCATCATCTCTCACCTGGACCATTATGATCCCCTCCTGTCTCATCTCCCTCCTTCCACTTGCTTTCTTGCAACCTTTTCACAGTGTCCATAAAGAACCTACTTAGGAGTAAATCAGAAGGTTCTTGTTCAGAACCCTCAGTGGCTTCCTATAGCACTTAGAACAAAATCTAAACTCCTTATCTTGACCTATGAGGCCATATATTATCCAATACCTACCTGCGTTTTCAGGTTCATCGGATACCACATTTTCTTCCTTGTTCATTATATTCTAGCCACCGTGGCCTTCTTTCTGACTCTTCAATGTTCCAAGTTACTTCCTTTTTTAAAAAGTTTTATGTATTTATTTTAGGGGGCGAGGAGCAGAGAGAGATGGGGAGAGAGAGAGAGAATCCCAAGCAGGCTCCACACCGTCAATTTGTGGAGCCCAATGCAGGGCCGAAACTTATGAACTAGCAAGATTATGAACTGAGCCGAAATCAAGAGTTGGTTGCTTAACCAACTTAGCCACCCAGGCACCCCCATGTGTCAAGCTGCTTCCTGATGCTTTGCTCTTCATTCCATTTGGAATATTCTTCCCTCAGATAATGACACTTTTACCTCCTATGTTTTTCTTGTTTAATTTCATTGCTCAGTATCTGTAGAACTATATTACATTAGAGTGGTAAGTGTTGGTCATTATTTCTTCTAACTTTAATTAGGATGTTTCTAGTCTTTCCCCATTCAACTATTCATTCAGATACTGACTTTTCGGGTTGTGTGCTAAGGAACTACTCATCTATTCTGATTTTATTAAGAGTTCTAAGCAAAAATGGGTGATGAATGTGATCAAATGCCTTTTTAACATTTGAGGAGATTATATGATACTTTTACTTTCAATCTATTGGTAAATTGTATTAAATTTCCTAGTGTTGAACCATCCTTGCATTTACTCAACAAATATTTACTGAGTGTGTATGATGTGCCAGGTACTGTTCTAAGCACTGAAGATATCATATAATCAAAACACAAGTATCATTGTCCTAACAGATCATAACTTCTAGGGGGAGAGGTAAATAAACAAAATAAGTACATTTTATTGTACATTGGAAGCCAATAAATGCTGTGAAGTAGGAAAAGGTTGGTAGGAGCTACAATTTTTTTAAGTAGGCTCCATGCCCAACGTGGGGCTTGAACTCATGACCCCAAGATCAAGAGTCACATGCTCTACCAACAGAGCCAGTCAGGCACCCCAGTTGGGGAAGGCCTCACTGAGAAGGAAATATTTGTGCAAAGATTTGAAGGAGATGAGAAAGTGATGCTAGGATATTGAAAAGGTTAAGTGGATATATAAATCACCAAGATCAAAGACAGAACTTCAATGTTAGAACTATCAGTACAGAACAAAGAATTATTCTCAGAGAAGTCAGGGTGGGGGTATAGCCAAGGAACTGGTAGATGATTGCAACAAGGAGGGTAATTGGTGAAAACATATGATTTATTTTTAAAAAGCTAGAGGGAAGGGGCAGGCCCAGGGATATAAGGGGGATGGGAGAAAAAATATAGGCACCAATTGAGAAGACAAAGGGAAGCAGTGTTATCAGGGAGATCCAGATTTCAAGAAACTGAAGGGAATTTTCAGAGGCTAAAAGATAAGGGGTCATGTACTGTACGTTCCAGAGGACCTAATGGAAGGTTTTCATGAGTTGGTGAGGGGTAGGAAATGGAACCAAAATCAGAGCTATGAAGATCCAGATGGTAATTATTAGGTGATAAGCAAGGACTTGGGAATCTGAGGCTCCTTGTGTTTACTGACACATAAAGATAAAAGTATAATGGATTTAGTTCTGGTAGTCTCAAGACAGCTAGTAGTAGTGAGGCTATGAGTGTTTGGGGGCAATAGTAGGTGCCAGTAAAGATAGGGAGATCCTATAGATGAGTCTTGTTACACCAGAGTGAGCTGAGCTTACTCTTGACTACTGTGAGAGAAGAGGTACTGTGCTACCAGGATCTCATGAGACAGGCATGGCAGTATAGTACTGGAATGTTTCAGAGTAGTAACATTATAGAGAATTTATCCATTAATTAAAAAATTATCTATTGGTTTTGTGTCCTAGTTTTGGAGAACATATACCTCTATATTTTTATTCTTATGAGGTAAATATATAATTGCAAAGTAGGTATCCATCACCTTTAATGTTTTTCATTTTCATATAGATCATTATTGCTCATGAGAGTTTTTATGAAATATGTAGATGACTGCAATAGGGAAAATACCTCCATAGTTAAACATGGGTTTCCATAGTTAAACAATGTGAAGTTAATTCAGAATGAGACATACCCAAACATTTTCTGTTAGTCAGAATTTCCTTGGACACCTGGATGGCTCAGTTGGATAAGCGTCTGACTTCAGCTCAGGTCATGATCTCATGGTCCGTGGGTTTGAGCCTCACATTGGGCTCTGTGCTAACAGCTCTGAGACAGGAGCCTGCTTTGGATTCTGTGTCTCCCTCTCTCTGCTCCTTTCCAACTAGTGCTCTCTCTCTGTCTCTCAAAAATAAATAAACATTAAAAAAAAACTTTCTTAATATGTTTCAAATGGAAACTCAAATAGTCTTAACCTGGGGTGCCTGGGTGTCTCAGTAGGTTAAGCCTCTGACTCTTGTCAGGTCATGATCTCATGGTTTGTGAGTTCAAGCCTTGCATCAGGCTCTGGGCTAACAGTCCAGAGCCCGCTTGAGATTCTCTCTTTCTCTCTCTCTGCCCCTCCGCCATGTTGTCTCTCAAAAATAAATAAATAAACATCTTAAAAAGAGCCTTAACTTCTTTGCTAAGAATCATATATATTTGAGGTGGTTACTGTATTTCTGTCAAATAAAGATATTTTTATAATATCTAAAACCCATCAATTAAATAGGGATATCTTTTAAATTTTCAGCCCAAACCTTTCTGCATATCTTAAGCCTCAATGGAATTTCAGTAAATAGCACACATAGACTGACCACGTTACATATAAGATATATTTCATTTACTCTTCTGTTCTGGATGTCAGGAAGTGACAATTCAAAAGGAAACATAGAACGGATGACCTCTGTGGAAGAGAGGTGCCATTTGGCCTCCTCATTTCAATTTTCCAACATCTTATAATATGATCACAGACTCTTATCTGAACAGCTGGGGAGCCCATACTAATCATTTACAAGTTATAGAAATATTTCTTCATGAACCATCTTGTCATAGAAATCTGTTATAAGAACAAAACCATAAAGAGAACATTTAAAACTTCAAGTGATAATCCCAGGTTAATGACCTCCCTTCCCAAACACTTTGGTATATTAGGCCAGTTCTGCTACAACACACAGAGGTGAATAAATGAAGGACCATGCGAGCAATATGATTTATTTACCTATCCCAGGAAAACCCCAAAGTGAATTCCCAGAGACAGACTAAGCGAGTAGTTTTGGCTATTTGCCTGAAGACAAGCTGAAAGTGGAAAGAAAGGATCTCACAAACCTTAGAGTGGTGGACTTTTAACTGTTACTTTTTATTTACAAGGCCAGAAGGCAGAGGTTTGAACTGAAGTTAGTAATGGGTACTGTAGTGACCAGCCTACAAGAGGCCCCTAATTATTTTCACTTCCTGATATTCTTCCCTTTGTGTGGTCCCCTCTCATACTGAATAGGCCCGACCTGTATAACCAATAGGATATTGCAGAAATGAAAGAACATCTTTTCTGAAGCTATGTTTAAAAAAAAGGCACTGCTTCTGCCTTGATCTTTCGGATCATCCACTCTGGGGAGAAGACACCTATAGTTGCATAAGGACACCAAACAGCCTAAGCTCTATGGAGAAAGTCCATGTAGGGAACTGAGGCCTTCTGCCAATGGCCATGTGAGTGAGCCATCTTGGATGCAGACCCTCTAGCCCCAATAAAGCCTTCAGATATCTGCAGCTTCAGCCAATATCTTGATTACAACTTCATTATAGACCCTAAGCCAGAACTACCTGGCTAAGCTACTCTGAAATTCCTAACCCACAGAAAATGTGTGAGATAATAAAGCATATTGTTTTGAGCCATAAATTGGGGGTAGGGTGTAATTGGTCTCGGCTATACAACAATAGATACCTAATAAGCAATAAATAACTATTAAGTGACAGAAACAGAATTCCAACCCATGTTTGACTCTGAAGGTTGAAAGTTTCCTAATGAAAATTTTAGCAGTTTTCCTTAGTTTACTTATTAAAATAATTAATTCTTTGAAATAAATCAATTTGCATCCTATGAAAAGAAAGGTACATCAGGGGCGCCTGGGTGGCTCAGTTGGTTGTCCCTTTGACTTCAGCTCAGGTCATGAACTCACAGTTCGTGGATTTGAGCCCCGTGATGGGCTCTGTGCTGACAGCTCAGAAAAAGGAACATCAATCTCTTTAATTGCTTGGTCAGTGACATATGGTATTTACTAATGTTGGACTAGTTAGATCTCGGGTACGATCAGTTAGAAGTCAATAAATAACCATGTTATTTTCTGGGAATTCATTACAAGTATTTCTAAAGAAGTCTGATTCATGTTTCAGGAGTTTTTCAGTCAGGATCCCTTATCGAACCTCCTATTTTATGAGATATTAATGTGTATGATTCCATTAAATTTGTTCCTTCCTGTCCATCCTCTGTAACCATTTTAGTACACAATTTTAATTTTCTCAAGAGGATAAATTGTTTCTGAATTACCCTTCACTAGAGTTGCAAGTGACTTGAAGTTCTACCCAAAAGTTGTATCTATATTCACATATGTCATATTATTTTTTATTCCTCAAATATCATTTCAACCTTGGGGAAATAATCTTTTACCTTGAAAGATCTAAACATTTCATACTAAACAAATATTTATATCCCTTGGTCCAGGTGATATGAGTCGTCCGCAACAAAAGAACATCTCAACTATCAGACTTGCGAGTTATTACAGTAAAGATGGGTCTTTCTTCATCCAATACAGTGCTCATTTACTTTGAGGCAGAGCACCTATAACTACCTCTTTACAAAATACAGTACGCCTGGGTGGCTCAGTCAGTTGAGTGCCCGAGTCTTGGTTTCGGCTTAGGTCATGATTTCACAGTTTTGTGGGTTTGAGCCCCGCGTCACTCTCTATGCTGACCCTGTGAAGCCTGCTTGGGATTCTCTCTTTCTCTCTTTCTCTTTCTCTCTGCTCCTCCCCTGCTTGTGCTGCCTGCTTGGGATTCTCTCTTTCTCTCTTTCTCTTTCTCTCTGCTCCTCCCCTGCTTGTGCTCTCTCTGCATCTCTCAAAATAAACTTAAAAAATTATTGAAAAAAGAAATGCTCTATTTCTCTCACTTAAAACATCTGTAGCTATGAAGACTTGAATTTTCAAAAATATAGATTAGGAGGTAATTCTTTGTTTAATGAAAATATTAGCCAGAGGATATATTTGATTTTTTTTTAAATGTTTATTTTTGAGAGAGAGAGAGAGAGAGAGAGAGAGAGAGACAGAGAGCCGGCAAGGGGTAGAGATAGAGACACAGAATCTGAAGCAGGCTCTGGGCTCCTTGTTGTCAGCACAGAGCCCCACACGATGCTCGAACTCATGAACCAGACCTGAGCTGAAGTCGGATGCTTAACCGACTGAGCCACCCAAGCACCCCAGCCAGAGGATATATTTAGATAGTAGGATCTCTAGACTCTATTTACAAATATTTTTACATAGAGATTTAATAAAGTAAAATACAATTCACAGACATGGTCCACATGCTTTATGTTGCAAAAACACTATTGCCTGCTTTAAGCTTCTTACAAGGAATTCCAGTTTTCCCATTACTTATTTGATATGTGTTTCCTTCATAGCCTGGTGCTTTTATCCTTACAATTTCAGTTCTTAAATCACCAGATGTCCAATATTTCAAGTGTCCTAGCTCATTTTAGAGAAGGCTTCATAATTTACCTTCATCTTAAATTGTTTTTGTTTGTTTATAGAAACCATATGCCATGGTGTCTTAGGTAGATAGATCATGAACGTCTATCAAAAAGGGAATTAATTAAATTAGAGTGAGAGATGAGACTTTGTACTGTGGTAAAATACACAATACAAAATTTACTGAAATGACATGTAGTGCATTGATCATGTTGTGCAATCATCACCTGTATCTAATTCCAGAACATTTCCACCAGTCCAGGAGGAAATCTGTACTAGTTAAATTGTCATTCCTCGTTTCTCCCTCTCCAGCCTCTGCCAGGAACCAATCTGTTTTCAATCTCTATAAATTTACCTATTCTGGTTATTTCATATAAATAGGGTCTAAAATATGTGACTCTTTTTGTGCCTGGATTCTTTCACTTAGCTTTATGTTTCAGGGTTCATCCATGTAATAGTACTTCATTCCTTTTTATGGCTGATTAATATTTTATTGTATGGATAAACCACAGTTTGGTTATCCATTTATCAGTTGATGCAAATTTGGGTTGTTTGTGCCCCTTAGTCAAGCTATGGTGAATAATGCTGCTGTGAACAGAAATGCTCTTGGGTATGTACCCAGGAGTGGAATTGCTGGGTCAGGTGGTAACTGAGATGTGACATTTTAAAATGAAATCTTACCGGGGCGCCTGGGTGGCTTAGTCGGTTAAGCGTCCGACTTTCTTTCGCTTCGGTCATGATCTCGCGGTTCGTGGGTTCGGGCCCCGCGTCGGGCTCTGTGCTGACTGCCAGCTCAGAGCCTGGAGCCTGCTTCAGTCTGTGACTCCCTCTCTCTCTGACCCTCCCCTGCTCACGCTGTCTCTCTCTCTCTCTCTCCTAGAAAAAAAATAAATAAATGAATAAAAAATAAAATGAAATCTTACCAAACCAACAAATAGTCCCATTTTGTGTGTGTGTGTGTGGAGGGTGTGTGTGTGTGGAGGGATCATGTTGTTATTTCTCTTTTGTTAACAACTTTTATGGACTCCTATACTTCTCTAGGAAATGTGGTATGAGAGTTTATACCAGGATACTACAAATGGCATCACCAACCCACACCCAACATGAAAACTAACCACTTTTTATACAAAATGCCCACTGATATAAAGCCTGTTGAAAGTTCCCAACCTTAGCAGGTGCACTAGTATGCACCATCAGACAATGAAAGTTACAGGCAAGGAACCTTAGTTCAATTACAGATAGTTGTCATTGGGCCACTCATTAAAATTCTCTGTATCTCAGTTTCTCCATCTGTAAAATGGGGGTAATCCTTCCTCTCAAGATTCTAATGAGGAAAGGGCCTCGCTGTGCACGTAGCTGGAACTTAATAAATATTAGCTCTCTTTTCCCAATACTTTCTTACCCTCTTCAAATTAACTGTTCTTCAAGACAAAAGTATTTTTCTTCTCATTTTCTCTTTCAGGTTAAAGTTAAATTGCCAAATACAAACCCTTCTGATATTCAAATTGATATCCAGGAAATGATCCTTGACCTTCGCACTCCTAATAAGTGAGTAAAACTTAGAACTAGAATAATGTATTAAAATATTAATGAATCTTTAATCAATATTCTTAAAGTGTACCTCACCACTAAAGTCTGACGAAAAGTGAAAAAGTCGTTATTCATTCAGATGTTTGATCTACATAATATAAATATATATGTATATATATTTTTTTGAAACACCTAAAAAACCTTGTTTTTTTTTTTTCTGTCTTGCATCCGTACATTTGGAGTAGGTTGATACCACCAAAATACAGTCTTTGACATTCAGATACCGTTTACCTATCTGTGTGGAAAAATAACTAGAGATGAAAATCTCTTAAGTTGTAAGTCTTGCTTGTGGCTTTTTGTACAGTGATGGCATAAGAGATGCAATATCTTTAAACTTTTTGGTTACTGTGGGACTCTAGGTTCAATTTGATCGTATCCATCTAAAACTTAACAGAAAAATCTTGTCATCAATTCCTTAAAGCAAAAATTCTAACAAATTGAGGCACCTGGGTGGCTCAGTTGGTTGGATGTCTGGCTCAGGTCATGATCTCACAGCTAGTGAGTTCGAGCCCCACATCAGGCTGTATGCTGACAGCTCAGAGCCTGGAGTCTGCTTCAGACTGTCTCCCTCTCTCTGCCCCTCCCCAGCTTGTACTCCGTCTCTCTCTCTCTCTCAAAAATAAACATTAACATTTTTTAAAAAAATCTAACAAATTTATCACTAGCTCCTCAAGTAGTGTAAATACATTCAAAAAGAATACAGGTGATAGTGGAATAATCCAATTAAACATTTTGATATTTTCAAAATAGTCTTCTTATTACACAGGTTCAAATTATCTTTCCAAAGCTCAACACGTACAGTAAGATTCTGACACAAATGTTTGTACTGAAACCTGGAGAAATCAGTCCTGTCTCTCAAAAACAAGTCCATAAAGAGGGAATCAATGGAACCTGGTGTGTGCTAGATAAAATATCTAAATATCTCCCTGCTTGTTTCACTTTTCATCTGAATGTATACTAGTGAGCACACTTTGGTTGATTGCAGTGGTTCTTTCTCTGTTACTCGGGAACATTTCAAACTGGGTGTGCTGAACAGTCAGCTGCTGGCACATTTTCTTTCTTCCATTATCAGTATCCATAATTTTCCCCCGGTTGATCTTAGAATTTCAAAATAATAAAAATAAAAAATAGATCCCTCATACAAAAGACTTCTATGTATAAATGACCCAATGCACATACATAGCTTAACCATGGTTTCTTTTTTTTAAATTTTTTTAAAATTTATTTTTGAGATAGAGAGAGACAGCATGAACAGGGATGGGGCAGAGAGATAGGGGGACACAGAATCTGAAGCAAGCTGCAGGCTCTGAGCTGTCCGCACAGAGCCAGATGCGGGGCTCGAACCCACGAACCGTGAAATCATGACCTGAGCTGAAGCCAGACACACTCAACCAACTGAGCCACCCAGGCTCCCCAACCATGGTTTCTATAGGAGGTGCATTTAGCCCAAAATAATCTACACATGGAAATATATCAAGTACTTTCTCATTACTTATGTAATTTCAAAAAAGTATTCTCACAAAAATTGTCTCATGTTATAAAAATTACATCCACTATTCCTATGATTCACTTCGAGGAGTATTGTAATTTTTGCATTCCTATTATACATGCTTTTACTCTTCCACACAACCTCTGCAAGGCAAGTTGCTTAAATGAACAGTTAATCTTCCATGATATTGGTGTGCTTGTTAAAAGCACATACATATCTACACACCATGGAGTTAATTTCCGTTCCCCTAGAAGTTCTCCATCAATCTTCAGGCAACTGCTATGCTGTCATTCCAGATATCTATCAGAGCCCACCAAATGAAAGACTCACACAGAGATACTTGTCCACGTAGAATGTGGACTACATTAGAATTTTGGGATCATACTGTTCTTATATATTAAATACTCAGTGCAGAGAGGTGCTGTCTCTTAAAAAAAAATCATTAATTATGATAGGCTGTTATCATTTTTGTTATTTTTCCTAAACACTTGCACATTCTTTGGAGCCACACTATTATCTGAAATTGTATTATTGGAAGTGTGCCTTGTTTTTGAGTTTATTGGTATTCACATATACTTTCTTTAGTTTCTAACTTTGACAGCCTATCACACTATGTTTACTCACCCCTGGAAAGATAAGAGAAAACATCCTGTTCATGAATCTATAATCTATTTTAACTGAATTGACTGGTAATATCAGCCAAATGGTAGTCAATTGCTTTAGAACTATCAGTAAAACCCAGATTTTTTAGAATTATACAACCAAAAGAAATAAAGCAATGTCTTAAATTCTTCATTTTAAAAAAACTGGTTGCTTTGGACTGTTGATTCCCAACATGGAGTAGATGGAAAAGAGAAAAGACAGGGGAAATTGGATAATTTCCCAAGGACTTTTGTCTTCATATGAAGTTTCGCTATTTTTGGAAGTGAATTCTAAGAATATCATAAATGAATTCCTTGAAGGTGATAGTAAAAACATATTGTAAAGACAAGTATGAATTAATTTTTGGTTGAATGCTGTTTTATTCTCACCTTTGCTGTGGGCCTTAATTCAAAGTGATTGAGAATTGACTGATGTTCAGACTCAAAAGATGTTTTCAAGATGAAATACTGAATGTCAGCTCAGTAGCTGTTTCTGCACTTTCTTTGAAAATAGTTATGTCTCCAATAGAAAACACTTAAAAAGTAATGTTTTTTAACCCAGATATTTATTTTTTAATTTAACTTTTAGTTAATTGACATACAGTGCAATATTGGCTTCAGGAGTAAAATTCAGTGATTCGTCACTTACATATACACCCAGTGCTCATCACTACAAGTGTCCTTCTTAGTCCCCATCACCCATCTAGCCCATCCCCCACCACCTCCCTCCATCAACCCTCAGTTTGTTCTCTATCGTTAAGAGTCTCTTGTTAGCCCAGAGATAAAATAATTAACTAATTTTTGTAAAATAAAAATGCATTATGTGAATATGCACAGAACAAGGTAGTCCTGTATTTAAATCTCTCACAAGGAAAATCAACTTGACTTTGCTAATATAAATGTAAGTATATAAGTCTCTAAACTGGAGTTCACTATATAGGTAATTCTTTTGTCTTTACTTTTATGTATTATTGTTCACTTTTAAGTAATTGCTAATGAAAAGTAACACTAGATAAACATTTGATCAGTGCCTAAACCATAGCTTCTTAAAAGCAAGTATACTATCAATGTAAAGGCAGAGGGATCTAGTTTAAATGTTTATTCACATTTGATAGTACTAATGTATTGTAGGTACTCAAATATTATTTTGCCTTTCATTCATTTATTTGTTCACTCAACAAACATTCATAAAGTCTCCTGCTAGACACTGGGGGGACATGAAGATAAGATATAGTCCTGTCCTTCAATGAACTGTACATGGATAAGTATTTATAGACTTTTATTTTGTTTACATATAAATCTCAATCCAGATATCAGGCAGTAAAACAAACTAGACAAAAATACTTCCCTTCTCCTAAGAGCCTAAATAAGTTGCGCAGTTTCTGTTGTTCAGAATTTTTAGTATGTGAAGCCATACTACTAAAGACTAGACAGAAATGCAGGAATAGATGGATCATTCCAATGGCCAGTAACTGTCTCTGCTGAATTTACTTCTCTCCGGACAGAGAAGTGCACGTTATCATTGGAACTCCTTCTTCAGCTGATTTATAGTTGCCTTTTAGTGCAATGAAGCTACCACCACTGAGCTTTGCTTTATTTTTAAAGTGAATATATTATCATTTGTAGAATAAGGGATAAAGCAAATCCAACTCCAGCTCAAACTCGATTGTAAACAACTTTTAAAAGATGGACACTAAACATTTTTTGCACCCAGTTTTTGAGATGCCAAATATTACATGCTGTATTAAAATACATCACGAGGGGTGCCTGGGTGGCTCAGTTGGTTGAGCGTCCAACTTTGGCTCAGGTCAGGATCTCACAGTTCATGAGTTGAAGCCCCAGTTCGGGTTCTGTGCTTTCAGCTCAGAGCCTGGAGCCTGCTTCTGATTCTGTGTTTCCCTCTTTTTCTCTGCCCCTCCCCCTCTCATGGTCTGTCTCTCTCTCTCTCTCTCTCTCTGAAAAATAAACAAAGATTCCATTTTTTTAATTGTAAAATAAATACATCACAATATCATTACTCCTGGTGGAGAGAGCTGTTTTTCCTACTCCAAGTATCTGGAATGGAGCAAGAGTAACAGAAAATTTCTCCTTTAGAGAAATGTGATCACACAGAGATGTATGATAAATACTTTTAATGAGCCCAGTTTCCTAAACTTAGGTCTTTGCAAATGAGTGAGGTGGCAATTGGTTTTCAAGAGTTTGTTTTCAAATATTAGTTCTTCATAAAACTATTCAATAAGTAAACCTAAGAAACACCAGATTCCTTTACTGATTTGGATCCCATAACTTTTTACAAAGCTTTCCTGTCCACTTTTTATAGAGATACCAAAGCCTTCTCCATGGAGAAGGTGAGGTAACAAGTGTTTCATGCATTTAATTTTCTTCAGATACCAGCATGTGCTGACCTCATGCATAATTCAGATTCATACCACTATGACAGAATTATGGATGGCTCAGCCCAGCAATGCAGCCAAAGCATATAGCTATCCAGCAACAGAGCCCACAGCTGCAAAATAAACCCAGCAATGTCTCACAAGGATTTTTGTCAATGTACAGTAGATAGAACCAGAAGGAAGCAAACAGAAGTACTTTCCTTGATCTGGTATTAAAATCATTCCGGGCCTGCATTTCAATAACTATCCCTGTAGTAGAGACTTGGCCTGAGGTTGTGTCAGCAGAATTATTATAGAACCATTCAATTTTCAGACTTGTATCAGTCAGTCACATTCCATGTACGCATAAACATGGCTGGCAACAGATCTTTCCAACCAACTTAAAGTTGTAACGGCTCTATTCCTCTGCCTGTAAATCATGCCTCAGTCTATGTTTATATAGTGCAAAATGAGGTCAATCTTGACAAAGAAAGTGGGGGGTATCAAAACCCCTGCCTGGGTTTTTAAGGCCCCCCAAAAAAGCTGATATACTATGTGTGTTAATTAGGCATATTTTTGAACCAGTACTTACAGTGTCTAAATACTGGTTTTTGGGTTCCTAACCTTTTGATGGTGCGTATTGCTTCCCATTATCTTATTAAAAGTGATATCTTCTTGATATTACTTTAGGAAGCTGATTCTAGGTTTCTTGTTTTGTTTTGATTTTTAGGAAGCTGTTGATAACCCTTCCTCACCCTGTGGAGTGCAACAGTGCCAAAGCCTTCTATATCCTGGAGACTGAGACCCTTGAAGTCACCCTAACAATGAAAAGAGACTTGGACTTCATTAACTTCTTCTGAAGCTTCATGAGTAAGGACGAAACATGTTAAAACAGCACTGCTAAAAAAATAAAAAAAAACCTTTGAAAAATTGGCTAATGTCTCCTCTCTTCTTTATTATTCTGACATATTGCATAAAGGGTCTAAATTCAATTCTAGTGAGATCTTGGTCATTTACAGTCATTCATATTACTCTGGTGGGAAATACTGTTTTCTTATATTCATAAGCTATTCCATTTTTTTGCTGATAGCTGGATAGAATTTACAGGTTAACCAATTAGATTACTGCATGGTCAATTCAAACTGAAATATGACCATGAAGTGGTTGGTTCACTTATTTCGGTAGTCTGAAGAACTTAAGCCAATTAATTATACTATGATACAATCAGTTCCATTGCAACTGGTCATTATTATGGCCAGAAAAGTTTATTTGGTTGCCTTTTCATTGATTTGATCAAATGATTTACAGTGTCCTCTGGCTAGGCTCTCACAATCCTAGAATATACAAATAACAAAGGATTATAAATAGTTTGGTACACCATCCTAAACAACATGTTTTACTTGAATAAGAAATACTTCAGAGCACACAGTGCTATTTAGCTTCCTCAGTCCTGCCTTCAGTGTCTGGATCTGGTTAGGTTAAAAATATTCTTCCTTTTTTTGCACTAATAATTACTAACAATGCCTGTTGGGCTACTGTGTGTGTATTTAGTATTGAAATCCTTGACATTTAAAAGGAATATAAAGAAGAGTGTGATGCATTTACAAAATCTATTCTCTTTCATTTCCTATCTTTATTCATAATTGGGCAGACCTATTTTTATGAATTATGTCAGTGCCCCTGCCCCTTCTGGACTATATTACTGAAGTTTATTTCAGAATTCTTTATGAATAAATCTCATTTTAAAAGCTCCTGTAACTAGGCTTCACACATCACTGTAGAACAGTGGAGTTACCTGAGAGTGAAATTTTGAGAAGAGATGAAAAATTGAAAGTTTATCACTTCTACGTGAACTACTAAGGAACTAAATGCTCAAGCAGATATCTTCCAGACTTACATATGTAGGTAACTGCCAAGCCTCTAGTTTGTGACTAGATCTAATAGAAGTAAAAAACTGAGACATAGTCAAAAGTAGTTGTGTTAAAACATTGAGGTCTTGAAGAGAACTCGCCATTGAAATCACCACCATGACATTCTTCTGTGGGACGGGGGGGTGGGGGTGGGGGCAAGAGTTGAGGATGGGATTAACTAAAAGGAACTAGTGTCTGTGAATTTAAGTCCATGATGTTACAGGAACAAAAGAGTGTCCTACTTTGCTTCCTCAGCATCTTTTTTCAAGGCTGTATTTTGAGAATTTAAGATTACACCCTACAGTGTAAACTCTGGAGCAAGCCTAAGAAGTAACCAATATTTTTCTTCTCTAGAGAGCAACAGTGAGTCAGTGGAAAATGTATCGCTTTTTCCTGTGTGCTGGCCCTAATTACAAAGACCATTATTATTCAAGCTGACTGAATGTGCACAAGTTGTCCCTGGAAGAAAAGATAGAGCATATCCAGGCCAACTTGAATTGGGCTTTGGTTTTGTGGTACTGTATCAATTATGTAATGAAACAGAGCTTCAAGACAATGAAATGTGATCCAGTAATTTATACCCAACTGCCCACCATCCTACTTCACTGTCCTTGGCCTCAGAAGTAACAACTTTGTTGTCACTGTTGTTTAGTTTTTAAGCTAATTCCCTGGACTTTCTTCCTTTAAAGGGGAATAGTCCAGTAAAGCAAATGTAGAAAAGTGAAGACAAAAGGAAATTCGTCTTGTCAGCGTTTTTCTTTTTTTTTTGATGTTTCTTTATTTTTGAGAGAGAGGAAAGGAGCAAGAGAAAGAACACAGTGGGGGAGGGACAGAGACAGAGGGGGACAGAGGATCCAAAGTGGACTCTGTGCCCACAGTTTTTGAGTTGATGGCAGTGAGCCTGATGCAGGGCTCAAAACTCACGAACTGAAAAATCATGACCTGAGCCAAAGATCATGACACTCAACCGACTGAGCCACCCAAACACCCTTTTGTCAGCAATTTTCCAAGAATCTTAGCCATAAGCAAGAGAACTGGAAGTTAAGCCACAATTGTGGCGCATCATTAGTCTTGCCCTTTATGACTTCTTTGGTTCATTTTTTAGTTCCATAATTTCCAGTAGCACTTGTGAGGATTCAGTCATTCGTTCATTCACTCATTTAGGCATTCTCTCAACAAATATTCACTGAGCGCTTACCACATGCCTGGCACTATATCAGGTGCTGGGGATACAGCAATGAGCAAACCAGATGGGGTCCCTGTCCTCACAAAGCAAACAGTTTATCAAGGCAGATGAACAATAACCAAGTAAACATATAAACATGTATTTTCAGCTTTTCACTGGTATGAAGGAAAGGAATGGGTGCTTTGTCTTTACTTAAATTTTAATATTTATTTTTGGGAGAGAGAGAGAGAGAGAGAGAGAATGGGGGAGGGGCAGGTAGAGAGGGAGACACAGAATCTGAAGTAGGTTCCGGGCTCTGAGCTGTCAGCACAGAGTGTTACTTGGGGCTCACACTCGTGAACTGTGAGATCATGACCTGAGCTGAAGTCGGAAGCTCAACCATCTGAGCTACCCAGGCGCCCTTAGAATGGGTGCTTCGAAAATATCCTGAGAGAAGCCAAACTTAAGTCTGGGGAATGAGAGAAGAAAAGGCTTCCTTAAGTATTTAGCTGAAATGTGAAGAATACTTAGGACTTAGCCAGGCAAAGAGAATATTGGGATAAGGAGAGCAGCAGGGCTTCCGGGTACGAAGGGTAGCAAGTATGAAGACGCAGATGGAAAGAACTTGGAGAGTTCAAGGAAATGAAAGTCGGTGTTGTTGGAGTAGGGTGAACCTGGGGAGAGTGGCTGGAGGTGAGGTTGGAAATATAGGCTGGGGTAATGTCATGTAGAACCTTGCAGGCTGAGGTTAGGAAACTGGATTTTATTCTCAGTGCTTTGGGAAAGAGACTATATTAGGCCACAATGGAAATGAGACCAGTTATGATGCTACTGCAATAGCCAGGCAAGTTATTATTCTAAACATTACCCTAAGTACAATTCATTGTTGATTTTTTTTCTAATTAGAAAAATTATGTATATGCTTGCATGTTCCAAGCAGGAGAATTTAACAATAAATATTTAACATAAAAAGCTCTTTAAAAATAAAGCAAAGCTGGGGGGCCTGGGTGGCTCAGTTGGATTAAGTGTCCAACTCTTGATCTTGGCTCAGGTCATGATCTCATGGTTCAAGAGTCAATCCTCATGTCTAGCACTGCTCTGACAGCATGGAGTCTGCTTGGAATTCTCTGTCCCTCTCTCTCTCCGTCCCTACCCCACTGGTGCTTGCTCTCTCTTGCAAAATAAATAAATGTATAAAAAATAAAAAATAAAAAATAAAAATAAAGCAAAGCTAAAAATCAACTGTAAGCCAACAAACCATGAATAAGCACTCTTACCATTTTTAGTGCCCCTTTTTGACTTTTTTTCAATGCATAACATAGATATTATTTCCCCCTAAATGGGATAATATTGCACAAACTGGTTTTATAACCCACTTTCTTTTAATTTCCAAGTAAATTCTTTTTTATTTTCGTTTTTTAGAATTCTAATTCTTTGGCAGTGTGATAAAAGATCTATGTGTACTTTAAAAATTTTTTTAATGTTTATTTATTTTTGAGAGAGACAGAGCATGAGGGAGGGGCAGAGAGGGGGGGGAAAACAGAGAATCCCAAGCAGGCTCCATGCTGTCACTGCAAAGCCGGACATGGGGCTTGAACCCATGAACTGGAAGATCATGACCTGAGCTGAAATCAAGAGCTGGATGATTAACCAACTAAGCCACCCAGGTGCCCCAGTCTATGTATATTTTTAAAGAATGAGTATTTTGTAATTATTGGGAATAGAATTTTATATACATCAATTAAAGGTTTTGTTAATATTTATTTCTCTTTGAGTGAGAGAGACACAGAGCGTGAGCAGGGAGAGGGGCAGAGAGAGAGGGAGACAGAATCAGAAGCAGGCTCTAAGCTGTCAGCACAGAGCCCGACATATAGCTTGAACTCAACAAACCACGAGATCATGACCTGAGCTAAAGTCCGATGCTTAACCAATTGAGCCACTTAGGCACCCTGAAGTGGTTTGGTTTTGTTTTGTTTTTTCATTGGGCTGGTCAAATCTACATTCTTGTTAATTTTTGGTCTGCTCTCTCTATCAACGTGGAGAGGCATATTAAAATTTACCTCCTATGATAGATAGATTTGTTGGTATCTCCTCGTAATTCAGTCAAATTTTGCTTTATGTATTTTGAGGCAATATATTTAGGTGCAGAGAGATTTAGAACTGTTACATCTTCCTGGCGAATTCTTTCTGTTATCAATATACTATGACACTCTTTATCCTTAATAATATTTGTCACTTTGTGTGTTTTGTATGCATTATACTTTTTGTATATTTCTATATTTAACTTAAACATACCTATATCAGTTTTGGTTAGTATTTGCTTGGTTTATCTTTTTCTATCATTTGTTATGCCCTTATGATTTAGGTAACTTTCATGAAAGGAATTTAGCTACATTTTGGATTTTTAAATGCAAACAAGATTCTGTCTTTACACTTACATGTTTTACTCTAGGCTGTAAGTGTATTTTGATTAATGATGCATTTGGATTTATTTATATCCCCTTATGGGATTTTTCTCTTATTCTACTTTCTTCTACACTTTTTTCCCCTCCTTTCATGACGTTTTTCCCATTAGTCAGATTGTTTTCTTTCCTTCTCCTACCAGTTTGGAAGTTATACATTTTGGGTCTTTCTTTTCCTCTTACTTAAAATGTCTAAATATTCTCAAAGCTCTGCTCACCCTTAAAACATTTCAAGGACTTAGATAATTTTAACAAAATTATCTCCAACTTTGTTTTCTTTTTCATGTTTATTTTTTAACATTTATTTATTTTGAGAGGGGGGTAGGGAGCAGAGAGAGAGAGGGAGAGAGAGAGAATCCCAAGCAGGCTCTGCACTATCAGTGCACTATCAGTGTGGAACCTGACTCGGAGCTTGAACTCAGAAACCGTGAGATCATGACCTGAGCAGAAATCAAGAGTCAGACTCTTACCCAACTGAGCCACTCAGACGTCCCTCCGACTTCGTTTTTATAGCCCCAAATTATTCATCATTCTCATTATTGTTTTTTACAACTAGTGCTTATTTAGAGCTACCCACATGTTTACCAGTATCTGGCTCACCATTCTCTTTTCCACACCAGTGTTTCATTTTTGGAAGTAAATATTTCAGTATTCCTCTCAACAACAGTTTGTGAATTCTTGATCCTCTCAGTTCATTTTTTGAAATGTTTTTACTGCTGTCACTCTTAAATAATAATTTAGCTTGGGGAAGGGGATGCCTGGCTGGCTCAGTTGGTAGAGCATATATGACTCTTGATCATGGGGTTGTGAGTTCGAGTCCCACTTTGGGTGTGGAGATTACTTAAAAATAACATCTTTTAAAAAATAATCTAGCTGTGTTCAGAAATCTAGGTTGACAGATATTCCCCCTCAGAACTTTGAAGATCCATTTACCTGTATTCTGGCTTATATTTTGTAATTTCAAAGTCAGCTGTATATCTCATTGTTCTTCCTTTGGACACAATCTTTTATCTCTCGTAGTTTTCAAGATTTTTCTTTTTGTTTTTGGTGTTCTGCAGTTTGACTATAACATGTCTGGATAGAAATTTAACTTTATTTATTTATTTGGCACTTGAGCTTCTTAAATCTTTTATCAATCCTGGAAAATCTTCAGCCATTATCCCCTTGACTGTTGTCTTTCTCCAATTGTATTTTTCTTCAGGAGTGCCTCTTAGATTAATTTTCACCTTTCATTCTATCCTCCATGTCATTTTGCTTCTCCATATTTTCCATCTCTATTTTTTCTTCATACTGGGCAATTTTCTCAAGTTCCTTCCCCCCCCCCCCCCGCCCAGTGGCTCTCAAGATTCCAAACTTGCTGATGTTTGTGTCCACTGAATCTCATTTGTGTTAGATCATTTATTCTTGTAGTTTCTTATTGCAGTGTCTTCCTTAATGGGGTTTTTAAAAAAATTCTGTGAAGCTTTTGTGGTCTGTGTTGTGGGAATATCCATTCAAATCAGTTCTACCTTTACTTCCACCAAAAGCATCAAGGTGAACGTTCCTGGTAAAGCAGATGGTGTAAACTGCAGCCTAAAACCCATGTGAGTTCCAGGCCTGTGCTTTAGTTCTCAGAATTGTTTTTTCTTCCATCTAGGCCTTAGACAGAGACAGATTAACTTCCTTGTTGTTTCCCTCTGCTAAAGATGAAGATTTTTTTCCAGTCCAACCTTTTATGGAGAGTACAGCCCTTCCAGGGGAACTTCATGATGGGACCATTGAGCCCAAGACCTTATCTCTTGTCCCTATGGTTTTTTTTTTAAGTTCTTATTTTAATTTCAGTTAGTTAACATACAATGTTACATTAGTTTCAGGTGTACAATACAGTGATTCAACAAATTCCATCACCTTGTGCTCATGACGACAAGTCCACTTCTTAATCCCCATCACCAATTTTACCCACCCCTCATCCACCTCCCCTTTGGTAACCATCAGTTTGTTCTCTATAGTTAAGAGTCTGTTTCTTGGTTTCTCTCTCTCTCTCTCTCTCTCTTTCCCTTTGCTTGTTTGTTTTGTTTCTTAAGCTCCACATATGAATGAAATCATATGGTATTTGTCTTTCTCTGACTGGCTTATGTCATTTAGCATAATATTCTCTAGCTCCATCCATGTTGCTGAAAATGGTAAGATTTCAGTTTTTATGGCTGAGTAGTATTCCAGTGTGTGTGCGTGTGTGTGTGTGTGCACGCGCATGTGTACACATCACATTTTTATTTGTCCATTCATCCTTAATTTGGCTATTGTAGATAATGCTGCTATAAACACAGAGGTGCATTATCCTTTGGAATTAGTGTTCTTGTATTCTTTGTGTAAATACCCAGTAGTGCAATGGCTGAATCATAGGGTAGTTCTATTTTTAACTTTTTGAGGAACCTTAGTGTTTTCCGCAGTGGCTGCACCAGTTTGCATTCTCATCAACAGTGCAAGAGGGTTCCTTTCTCTGCACATCTTTGCCAACACCTGTTGATTCTTGTGTTGTTGATTTTAGCCATTCTGACAGGTGCAAGGTGATACTTTATTGTAGTTTTGATTTGCATTTCCCTGATGATCAGTGATGTTGAACATCTTTTCAAGTATCTATTGGCTATCTGTATGTCTTAGGAGAAATGGCTATTCATGTCTTCTGCCCATTTTTTAAACTGGATTGGTTGGGTTTTTTTTTTATTTGTATAAGTTCTTTATATATTATGGATACTAACCCTTTATCATATCTGTCATTTGCAAATATCTTTTCCCATTCCATAGATTGCCTTATACTTTTAATGATTGTTTCCTTTGCTGTGCGGAAGTTTTTTATTTTGAAATTCCAAGTTTATTTTTGCTATTGTTTCCCTTGCCTCAGGAGACACATCTAAAAAACAGTTGCTATGTTCATTGTCAGAGAAGTTATTGCCTGTGGGTTTTTTTGTTTTTTGTTTTTTTGTTTTTTTGTTTTTTTTGTTTCAGGTCTCACATTTAGATCTTTCATCCATTCTGAATTTACTTTTGTGTATCATATAAGAAAGTGGTCCAGGGGCACCTGGGTGGCTCGGTTGGTTAAGCATCCGACTTCAGCTCAGGTCATGATCTCACGGTCCATGGGTTCGAGCCCTGCATCGGGCTCTGTGCTGACAGCTAGCTCAGAGCCTGGAGCCTGCTTCAGATTCTGTGTCTCCCTCTCTCTCTGACCCTCCCCTTCTCACGCTGTCTGTCTCTCTCTCAGAAATAAATAAAACATTAAAAAAAGAAAGTGGTCCAGTTTCATTCTTTTGCATGTAGCTGTCCAGTTTTTTGAACATCATTTGTTGAAGAGACTGTTTTTTTCCCATTGTATATTCTTTCCTGATTTGTCAAAAAAACAATTGACCAAATATAGTTGTAGATTTATTTCTGGGGTTTATTTTCTGTTCTACTGATCTATATTTCTATTTTTGTTCCAGTACCATACTGTTTTGATTACTACGGCTTTCAAATATAACTTGAGGTCTGGAATTGTGATGCCTCCACCTTTGCTTTGCTTTTTCAAGATGTCTTTGGCTATTCAGGGTCTTCTGTGGTTCCATATAAATTTTAGAATTGTTTGCTCTAGTTCTGTGAAAAATGCTGTTGGTATTTTGGTAGGGATTGCATTAAATGTGTAGATTGCTTTGGGCAGTATATTTTAACAATATTTGTTCTTACAATCCATGAGCATCAAATGTCTTTCTCTTTCTTTGTGCTCTCTTTGATTTCTTTCATCAGTGTTTTATAGTTTTCAGAGTATAGGTCTTTCACCTCTTTGGTTAAGTTTATTCCCTAGGTATCTTATTATTTTTGGTGCAATTATAAATGGGGTTGTATTCCTAATTTCTCTTTCAGCCACTTCATGATTGGTATATAGAAATGCAAGATTTCTTCACTAGCAGTTGTTTGATGTAGTCTTTTGGGATATATATATATCATGCCACCTGCAAGTACTGCAAGTTTTGCTTCTTCCTTACCAATCTGGATGCCTTTATTCCTTTTTGTTGTCTGATTGCTGTGGATAGGACTTCCAGTATTATGTGGAAGAAAAGGGGTGAGAGTGGATAATCTTGTCATGTTCCTGACCTTAGAGGAAAAGCTCTCCATTTTTTCCCATTAAGGATGAGGCTAGCTTTGGGTTTTTCATATATGGCTTTTATCATGTTGAGGTATATTCTTTCTAAGCCTACTTTGTGGAGGGTTTTTCCGGTAATTGGATGTTGTACTTTGTCAAATGCTTTTTCTGCATCTATTGAAATGATCTCAAGGTTCTTATACTTTCTTTTATTTATGTGAGGCATGTTGATTGTTTTGCAAATATGACAATCCTTGCAATTCAGGAATAAATCCCACTTGATTGTGGTGAATGATTTTTAAAATGTATTGTTGGGGGGCGCCTGGGTGGCTCAGTTGGTTAAGCGTCTGACTTCGTCTCAGGTCATGATCTCATGGTCGTGGGTTCAAGCCCTGCGTGAGGCTCTGTGCTGACAGCTAGCTCAGAGCCTGGACCTGCTTCTGATTCTGTGTCTCCCCCTCTGTCTGACCCTCCCCCACTCATACTGTGTGTGTGTCTCTCTCTCTCAGAAATAAATAAAACACACAAAAAAAATTTAAATATATTGTTGGATTCAATTTGCTAGTATTTTGTTGAGGGCATTTGCATCTATGTTAATCAGAGGCATTGGCTGTAGTTCTCTTTTTTTGTGGGGCACTTATCTTGTTTTGGTCAGGGCAATGCTGGCCTCAGAATGAATTTGGAAGTTTTCCTTCCTTTTTGAATTTTTTGGAAAAGTTTGAGAAGAATAGGTATTAACTTTTCTTTAAGTGTTTGGTAGAGTAGAATCCACCTGGGAAGCCATCTGTTCCTGGACTTTTGTTTGTTGGGAGTTTGATTACTAATTCAATTTCTTTGCTAGTTATCAAGTCTGTTCAAATTTTCTATTCCCATTTCAGTTTTGCTAGCTTATATGTTTCTAGGAATTTATCCATTTCTTCTAGGTTGTCCAAATTTTTGGTACGTAGTTTTCCCTAATATCCTTTTCTAATTGTTTTCATTTCTTTGGTGTTGGTTATTTCTACTCTCCCCTTTGTGATTTTATTTGAGTCCTTTATCTTTTCTGTTCTTGAAAAGTCTCGCTAGAAGTTCATCAATTTTATTGATTTTTTTAAAGAACCATCTCCTGGTTTCATTGATCTATGCTATTGTTTTTCTAGTTTCTATGTCATTTATTTCTTTAAACAAAAATTTTTTTAATGTTTTTTATTTATTCTTGAGAGTCAGAAAGAGACAGCACAAACAGGGGAGGGTCAGAGAGAGGGAGACACAGAATCCCAAGACAGTCTCCAGGCTCTGAGCTGTCAGCACAGAGCCCGATGTGGGGCTCGAACCCACGAACCGTGAGATCATGACCCGAGCTGATGTCGGACACTTAACCGACTGAGCCACCCAGGCGCCCCTATTTCTGCTCTAATCTTTATTATTTCCTTCCTTCTACTGATTTTAGGTGTTGTTTGTTGTTTTTTTCTAGCTCCTTTAGGTGTAAGGTTAAGTTGTTTATTTGAGATTTTCCTTGCTTCTTGAGGTAGTCCTGTATTGCTATATACTTTCCTCTTAGAACTGCTTTTGCTGCATCCCAAAGGTTTTGTACTGTTCTGTTTTCATTTTCATTTGTTTCCAAGTACTTTCATATTTCTTCTTTGATTTCCTCGTTGACCCATTCATTGTTTAGTAACATTTTATTTAGCCTTCATGTGTTTATGGTCTTTCCAGATTTTTCCTTGTGGTTAACTTCTAGTTTCATAGCATTGTGGTCAGAAAAGATGCATGGTATGGCTTCAATCATCTTGAATTTGTTAAGATGTGTTTTATGGGCTAATATGTGATCCATTCTGGAGAATGTTCTATATATACTTGAAAAGAATGTGTATTCTGCTGTTTTAGGGTGGAACATTCTGAATATATCTGTTAAATCCATCTGTTCCAGTGTGTCAATCAAAGCCATTGTTTCCTTGTTGATTTTCTGTTTCCACAATCTGTCCGTTGATGTAAGTGGGATGTGAAAGTCCCCTGATATTATTGTATCATTATCAATTAGTTCTTTTATGTTTGCTATTAGCTGTTTTATGTATTTGGGGGCTCTCATGTTGGGTACATAAATATTTACAATTGTTTTATCTTTTTATTGGATTGGCCCCTTTATGATTTCATAGTGTCCTTCTTTGTCCCTTGTAACTGTCTTTGTTTTAACATCTATTTTGTTCTGATGTGAGTATTGCTACTCCAACTTTCTTTTGACATCCATTTACAGGGTAGATTTTTCTCCATCCCCTCACTTTCAATTTGTAGGTGTCTTTAGATCTAGAATGAATCTCTTGTAGGCAGCAGATAGATGGGTCTTGATTTTTTAATCCGTTCTGTTACCCTATGTCTTTTTATTGGAGCATTTAGTCCATTTACATTGAAATCATTATTTACAGCTATGCATTTATTGCCATTTTGTTACTTGTTTTATGGTTGTGTCTGAAGATTTTATCTGATCCTATCTTGTCTTTCTCTCTTTCATGGTTTGCTGATTTTCTTTAGTGACATATTTGGATTTCCTTCTCCTTATTCTTTGCATACTTATTAGTGTCTTTGGTTTGTGCTTACCATTGGGTTTGTATATAACGTCTTCTGCATATAGCAGTCTATATTAAGTTGATGGTCATCTAAGTTTGAAACCGTTGTTTACTCTTTTCCTCCTCATGTTTTAGGTATATGTTTTCATATTTTGCATCCTTTTATTTTGTGAGTTCCCTGACTGATTTTTACAGAAATATTCATTTTTACTGCTTTTGTGTTTCCTACCTTCATATCATTTTTGGTCTCTCTTTTCCACTCAAAGCATACCCATTGCTATTTCCTGCACAGCTGGTTTAATGGTCATGAACTACTTTAGTTTTTGTTTATCTGTGAAACTCTTTTTTAAAATTTGTTTAAATCAGTGTCAATGTTTGTTTTCTAATTTTTTATGTTTTAAATCTGTGAAACTCTTTATCTCTCCTTCTATTCTGAATGATAGCTTTGCTTGATAGGATATTTTTGGCTGCAGATTTTTCCCATTCAGCACTTTGAATATATCATGCCCCTCCCTTCTGGCTTGGAAATTTTCTGCTAAAACATCTCCTGATAGCCTTATGGGTTTTCTTTGTATGTTACTGTCTTCTTCTGTCTTGCTGCTTTAAAATTTTTTTCTTCATCACTACATTTTGCCAATTTAATTACAATATGTCTTGGTATAGATCTGCTTTTGTTGGCTTTGTTGGGGGTTCTCTGTGCCTCCTGGATCTGGATATCTGTTTCCTTTCCCAGGTTAGGGAAGTTAATCAGGTAGTATTTTTTTCAAATAACTTTTCTGCCCTTCTTTCTCTCCTCTTCTTCCAGTACCCCTATAATACGAATGTTATTACATTTGGAGTCACTGAGTTCCCTTAGCCTATTGTAGTTTTGCATAACTCTTTTTTCTCTCTTCTGTTCAGCTTGATTACTTTCCATTTCTCTGTCTTCTAGGTTGTTCATTTGTTCTTCTGCTTCTTACAGTCTTCTGCTTATTGCATCAAGGGTGTTTCTAATCTCATTTATTGCACTCTTCATCTCTGATTGTTCTTTTTTATCTCTGTGTTAAGGGTCTCATGGATGTTCTTCACTCTTTTCTGAAGTTCAGTATCTTTATGATCATTACTTTAAATTCTCTGTAAGGCATGTTACTTAAATCTATTTCACTTAGATCTCTGCCCATGGCCTTGTTCTGTTCTTTCATTTGGGACAAGTTTCTCTGTCTTCTCATTTTGTCTAAGGCTCTGTGCGTATTTCTCTCTGTTAGGAAAATCAGCTGTCTCCTATTCTTGAGGGTAATGGCCTTATGAAGAGGATGTCCTGTTGTTCCCTGCCATGCAGTGCCCTCTGCCAGGGCCTGGCACTTCCAGGAGTGTCTCTAATGTGAGTTGTATGTTTTCTGCTGTTTTGTCATGTCCGCTTTATCCTTCAGGCCAGTTGTCTCAGAGGCTCTCTTTGTCTGTTGTGGGCAGTGTTTGGTCCCTGGACTGAATGTGGCTCATTGTAACAAGGTGTGCCCTGGTCTTCTTATGAAATGAAACCTATCACCTCTGCCATCCGAACGGAGGCTCTGCAAATCTCCCAGGTTGGGAGACATGGCATTGGCAGAGGTTTGGGCCAGTCTTCTGGAGGAGGGGGCCCTGCCATGTTGGGACTGAGGCAAATGTGACTGGGAAGGGTGGTTCCACTGGAATGTAAGGGGACAGGACTTGGTGTAAACAAGTTAGGTACCAACTGTCAACACTGGGCTGGTTCCTGCAGGTGGCCCTGTGCTTATGCTGATGGGCAAGGGAGGGAAATGCTGACTGCCAGTTTGTTATTCCCAGAGGGTTCTCTCCATGAATGCTACCACTCAGGGGCACACTCTAAGATGAGCAACTCACCTCCCCACTGCGTGCCCCAGGCACACTCTTCAGATCGCTGTTGCCACATTGTACGTCCCACAGGCTGTTTGCCCTGTCTTCTAAGAGTAGCCCCAATACCCTTTGGGCTGTATCCCAGCCAAGCCCACTGAACTTTCAAGCTCTAGCTTTTAGCCCCACTGGTTGCAAGAACTCACAAAATTCAGCCCCTTCTCACTTTCCAAGCCAATTGCAATGGATATTTGTTTTCCTTGTGCATTCCTGTGTGCTAGTCTGTCTCTTACTCTTCTCTGCAACCGTGAGTCCATCCCCACCACAGCAACCACGATCCATTTCTTTCCCGAACCGTGTCTCTGTACTCTCTAACTTCTTTGATGTGTCTTCTTCTCTGCTTTTAGTTGTGTAGTTTGTTCTGCCAGTCTTCAGGTCGTTTTCTGGGGTATTTAGGATGATTTGATAGTTATCTACTTGTATTCATGGAATGAGGGAGCCTAGGGTCCTCCTACTCTGCCATCTTCCCCTCAAGCCCTGTGGTTCTGAAAAGTTGAACCCCCCTTTACAGGGCAACCACAACTTCCATTCACAAGATTACAACTCGGATTTTCAGTTTCCTCTTCATTTCTGGAATGCAGGGGTTTTCCTTTATTTCTTGTGAGCTTAGTTATGCAATTTTTTTCATTCATACAATTAGAAGAATCTCTGTATATTTCATCTTGCACTTGTAGAAGTTTGTGTCAGAAGGGTTTTCCGCTAATTTAGTTGGCCATATTGTTGGAAATGGTCAGTATGCCTTCTTAAAGTAGCAAAATATTTTTAATATCTTCCCATATTAATAAATATTATTTAACATAATTGTAGAATAAATATTCTGTAACATAATTGAATTGAATGTACAACTCAACGGTAAATAATTGAATTTCCAGGAAATCAGTCTCCAAGTAAGGTTAGAGTATATAGGACAGTGCTCTTGCTAGAAGTGAAATTGCTAGATAAATGCATTTTTAAAATTTTTGTAAATGTTTATGTATTTTTGAGAAAGAGACAGAATGCAAGTGGGGGAAGGTCAGAGAGAGAGGGAGACACGGAATCCAAAGTAGAGCAGGCTCCAGACTCTGAATTGTCAGCACAGAGCCCGACATGGGGCTCGAACCCATGAACTGTGAGATCATGAGCTGAGCCAAAGTTCAATGCTCAACCGACTGAGCCGTCCAGGTGCCCGTAGATAATGCATTTTTAAATATTTTGATAGAGTAAGCCATGTTGCCTATCAAAAAGCTTATACTTTCCCCAGTGGTATACAAGTACTTATTTCCCTACTTTCTAAGAAATCCCAAGTATCATCATCCTTTTTCATTTCCATTTTAATTAGGAAAAACAGCATAATATTATTTTGACAGACTCTCTCCTTTGACATTGTTCTGTGTTGGTCTCAGCCTATCCATACTGATACTAACAGCTAGGAATGACTGGGGCACTCACCTGAACCCCTACGACCTGTGGCTAACCACACAGACATTTCCCCAACTAGAGTCAATGTGCAGCTGGAGTGGCTCTTGTAGTTCTTATTGTATTGGTAATATGTTCCTCCACAGCAACCGGCAAGGAGCTTTTGGAAAAACAAGAATTATTATTTACAGATTCAGGAAGGTACACAGCATGCCAGGGCCACACAAGGAGTTCACAGGTAAAGAGAGAATGTGTGTTCTCTTTTTATTGGGTGAGGTGCCTAGGCTTTCCTGTGTTCACTTTTCACTGGTGAATTTAAAACATAGAAGTGTGAATTAAAACATGGGAAGAGCGGGGCGCCTGGGTGGCTTAGTCGGCTAAGCGTCCGACTTTCGCTCAGGTCATCATCTCGCGGTTCGTGGGTTCGAGCCCTGCGTCGGGCTCTGTGCTGACTGCCAGCTCAGAGCCTGGAGCCTATTTCAATCTGTGACTCCCTCTCTCTCTGACCCTCCCCTGCTCATGCTGTCTCTCTCTCTCCTAGAAATAAATAAAAAACATTAAAAAAAAAAAAAACATGGGAAGAGAAAAGCAGTCCGTTATCCAGCTCACCCAGGGCTTTCTAAAAGGGAAACTTCATGGTGGTGGGGGTGGTCATCTGGCTCTTTATCTACGTAAGTAGCTGGTAGTGTTTAGTTGAGATGGATGTCTTTGAAATGGATGCCTTAGCAATCAAAAGTTTGCCAGGCACTTACAATAAAAAAAGTGAATTGTCAGGTACCTACACTGCAGACATACTACTGAGGTTGAACAATTTTTTTGTATATTTATTAGCCATTTATGTTACTGTTTGGAGCACTGTTTCTTCACCATTTTTGTCTCAGAATATTTAGCTTGTTTATTGATTTGTAAAAGCTTCTTATGTATTAAGAATATCAAATTTGGTTATCTATAATATATTTTATAAATAGTTTCCCAGGATGTTCTTTATCTTTTAGTATTTTTAATAGGTAGTTTTTATTTTTATATAGTATATTTGTAGACAGATTACCCATTATCTTTATTTTGGTAGTTTTAAAGCTTCATCTTATACTTTTAACTGCATCCATCTGGAAATTATTTTAGAAAAATTAATTTTTAGCTTCCTAATACTAGACTTGAGAATTATAAAGTACATTTAAAACATTAACTGTCACACTCTGACTTCTTCCATTTAATTTTAACCATGAAATCATCCATAAATTATGCTATTAGAAGAGCAGTTGATGATTTGTAATATATTATAAAGTAACCGAATTTGAGTGCCTTGCACTTTTACTCAACTCTCACGACAAGATAATTTTTAAATGTTTCTATTTGACTTCAAAATACATTTCATATGTATACGAATAGGTCTTGCACTGAATTTATACCAGTGCAGATTTAAGAACTCTCCTATGAACATCCAACTAGAGATGAGCTGTAGCAGCAACCTGCTTTCCCCATCCTGCCAATCTGTTTTATTTTTGCTTATTTGTTTCTTACTCCATGTAGAAAGGACAGTATCATCTTTCAGCCAAAGCAGTGTTTTCATCTAAATGTACCTGCCTGAATATTCCCACATTCAGGAGGGGATTGTTAAACTGGTGGGTAACAAGGGCAAAGGTAATTTCCTTGTTTCCAAACTTTACCTCGTGGATAACTCAGGGTGCAGAGAAAGGCAAGCCCAAGGTTAACATGGAATCTTTCTGCAAGTAAGGAAAAGCTTTCCTACACCACACATTGACAAAAAGTCCCCCCAAAAGGCACCCTCTACAAAGAAACTGAATGCAAAAAGGCACAACCCTCAGAGGCCAACTAGGAGGAGGGACTAAGCAGTGCCCATGCTGAATTTTGGCCTCAACTTGCTCCCTCTTGTTCAGATGCCTTTGGCCCTACACAACTTCAGGCAGTCCTTCTCTGCATTCTCCATTTTCTTCCCCTCTACAAGCCTTTGCTGCACTACAAAATTGAAAGGTCAATTGAGGAATCCAAATAAAGTCTCTGGTTTGGTTAGTAGATTTCTCAGTTTTGATCACTGGACTATGGTTATGCAAGATATTAACATTAGGGGAAGTTGGGTGAACTATGAGAATGCTATACAACTTTTGTCACTTCTAGTGAGTCTAAACATATTTCAAAATAAAAAGTTTGCTTAAAAAGTTGGTAGAAGAGAAAGCTACAGGATTATGATCATAGAATCACTACTCTGTCTTTCTTTGCAGCTTGGAACTCTCTTTAGCTTTTGCCATTGTTACCTGTGGTATGTTTCGTATTTTGCTGCATATACGCCACCAAGCAGTGAATCTGTTTGTGGATGACAGGTGGCTTTATTTCCCAAATACAACCTGTTCAACACAAAGACATAAAGAAATAACGAGCTTAATCTCAATTCTAATAAAGTTAATTAATGAACTTTGCTAGACACCGTAGAGGTGGTATGCAGAAATATGCGGTCAAAAAATCTGTAGTTTAGTTTGGAAAATATGAGTAACAACCAATACAAAAGCAAACAAATAAGATGTTACTAAAATACGTGTTAAATTGTGTACCACAAAAC
Organism: Hyaena hyaena; assembly: GCF_003009895.1. Lineage (NCBI taxonomy): Eukaryota > Metazoa > Chordata > Mammalia > Carnivora > Hyaenidae > Hyaena > Hyaena hyaena. The sequence goes on along the minus strand of NW_024080708.1, from coordinate 3,255,895 downwards.
ATTAGCAAAAATGGAGTAAGAGCCACTGGAAATCCTCTTCTTCATAGAAGCAATGAGAAAACTAGCAAAAACTCTTAAGAATTTATTTCCTAAGAACTCTGAAAATTATCAAAAGCTTGCAAGAATTTAGGGAGTGTTTATTCAAGAAAAAGGGCTGAAGCTGAGTAAAAACAGCAAGATTTGTGGCATTTTAATTTACCTTATTCCCACCTCCAGCATCCCCTCAGCTCCATGGTAACTTTGAAAACTAGTGGGCCACAATCTCGATGAAAACAAGCAGCCTAGAAACCAGTGGAGGGAGCAAAATGAGACCAGTGCTTGTGGATGGTCAATTTTATGTGCCAATTCGACTCAGTCACAAAGTGTCCAGATATTTGGCTAAACATTATTTCTGGGTAATGTCTGTGAAAGTGTTTCTGGATGAAATTAGCATTTGACTCTTTGGGCTCAGTCAAGCAGTTAGCCCTCACCATTGTGGTGGGCATTATCCAATCCCTTGAAAGCAAGAATTTGGCCCTTCCTGCCCGATTGCTTAAGCTGGAACATTGATCTCCTCTTGCCCCTGGTGCTAGCGATTTTTTTTTTTTTCAAATAGTTTATTGTCAAATTGGTTTCCATATAACACCCAGTGCTCATCCCCACAAGTGCCCTCCTCCATGCCCATCCCCCCTCCCCCCCATCCATCAGTCCTCAGTTTGTTCTCAGCATTCAAGAGTGTCTCATGGTTTGCCTCTCCCCCTTTCCCCCACCATTTCCCCCCTTCTTCTCCCCCTTGTTCTTCCGTCAAGTTCCTCCTAATCCTCCTATACGTGCAAACATATGATATTTGTCCTTCTCTGCCTGACTTATTTCGCTCAGCATAACACCCTCAAGGTCCATCCATGTCGCTACCCATGGCCACAATTCATTCTTTCTCATTGCCATGTAGTATTCCATCATATAGATAAACCACATCTCGGAAGAAGGTGCTAGAGATTCTAAGGCTTTCAGACCCAGACTGGAATCTACATCATTGACTCTCCTGGTTCTCAAACATCAGACTCATACTATATTGTACCACTGGCTTTCCTGGTCTCTAGCTTGCAGATGGCAGATCATGGGACTTATCGGCTACATAATTGTGAGTCAATTCCTTATAATAAATAGAATAAATATATAAATATATAAAAATTATTAATCTATATAAACGATAGATATAATTAAATATCTCTTCTTAGTTCTGTTTCACTAGAGAACTCTAATATAGAGTTCCTTCAAAGTTCCATGCCCAGCATTACTCTAATACCCAAAAAAGACAAAGAAATTAAGACTACAAACCAATATTGTTTATGAATATAGATGCAAAAATCCTCAACAAAATAATAACAAACTAAATCCAGCAATATATAAAAAGAATCAATCATACAGCATGATTAAATAGTATTTATCTCAGGAATGGAAAGTAGTTTCAACATATGAAAATCAATCAATGTAATACAGCATATTAATAGGATAAAAGACAACAACCATATGATTATCTCAATAGATACAGGAAAAGCATTTAACAAAATTAAATATCCTTCATGCCAAAAGCATTCAACAAATTAGAAATAGATGGAAATTTCTTCACCCTAATAAAGGGCATCTATGAAAAAACTAAAACTAGTATACTTAATGATGAAAGGCAGAAAGCTTTCCCCTAAGATCAGGAACAAGACAAAGAGGTCCACTCTTACCACTTGTATTCAACATTTTACTGGAGGTTCTAGCCAGGGCAATTAGGTGAGAAAAAAGAAACAAAAACCACCTACATTAGAAAGAAGTAAAACTAACTCTATTCTCAGATAATATGATCTTGTATATTTTTAAAAAATCTACAGATTTCCGCATATGGAAAAACCAAGAAGACCCTAAAACAAAAACTCTGAGAGCTAATAATTGAGTTTACCAAAGCTATAAGAAACAAAATCAACAAACAAAAATCAGTTGTATTTCTATACACTAGCAGTGAGCAATCTGAAAATGAATTAAGATAATAAAATGCAGAGGAATAATACAAAAAGAACTACAAGGTTTGTACAAGGAAAAGTACAAAATATTATTGGAGGGAATTAAAGAAGACCTAAATAAATAGAAAGACATCCCATGGTCATGGATTAGAAGACTTAATATTGTTAAGATGATAATATTCCCCCACATCAATCTATAGACTCCATATGAGTGCTATTAAAACAACAAGTGGCTCATTTGCAGAAATTGGCAAGCCGGTTCTAAAATTTACGTGGAAATGCAAGCGACCCAGAATAGGCCAAAGAATCTTAAAGAAGAACAGAGTTGGAGAACTCACAATTCCCAGTTTCAAAACTTACTATAATGGTATCATAATCAAGAGTGTTTAGAATAGGCAAATCCACAGAGATAGAAAGTAGATTTGTATTTGCCTGCATCTGGGGAACAGAGGAATATGGAAGAATGGGCTAGTGGGTATGAGGATTCTTTTAGGGGTGATAAAACTCGTTTAGAAATAGAAAGTAGTGATGGTTTGTGGTTTAATATTATCATGGCTCAATATTATGTAGTGCCCTGACATTTGAAATGAGGGGGAGGGCGTGGCTCTAGTGGCCTATGAGCCATCCTCCTAAATCTACTCCTGTGAATAAGGTCCCCTAGCCAAACAACTCTCTTTATCACAGGGACCCGACAAATTCCTGCTTATCCTTAAGCAAAAGGCTTTAGTTCTCTGCCAGTCTGTGAAATTATTCAAACCAATCACATCCTCTTGTGGGAACCAATGATCACTCCCTCCTCCTGATAATACAAAGCCTACCTCCCATAGCTCCTGCTTATTCACTCTGTTCCCAAGTATACTTCCTATGTGACCCTGTGTGGCATGCTGTGTCCGCCCCCAGGATTTGGTATGTGATTAATAAACTGCTAGCAATCTCATTTGTTCAGCGTTAGGTGTCATGTGTTTGGCCATTCCTATAACCTTAAAGTCAGATTCCATCTGTCACCTATGGGGTGAAGAGTGGGCAATCCAAACATGGCTGCACCTTTTTGTGAATACACTAAAAACCACTGAATTGTACACTTTAAAAGGGTGAATTTTATGGTATGTACATTATAAGTCAGTTCAAAAATCATGGAAAAAAATTATGTGCTACAGATGATAAATTCTGGAGATTTTTAGAGGAATAGGAGATTGGGGAAAGCTCCATACAGGAGATGGGTCTTGATCTGACTTTTATAGGATGGCTGAGATTTGGGCGCTCCAGGTAAGTGAAGGCCCCGAATAAGAAATGAATATGATAAATCTGAAGCTCAGTATGGAAACTGATCTGACTAAACTGGATTATTGCTTTAAGGATTAGCAGAGAATAAACTTGGCTAAGGAGGTGGAGTAAAAATTAGAGAGGAGCTTGACAGTCAGCAGAGGAGTTTAGTCTTCATCCAGTAAATCTAGATTTTTATCAGGTTATTGACATGATACAGAGAGGAGAGGCAATGTGTAACCAGTAATTAAAAAGCATAGGATCTAAGACTGCGCTGTGACTCTATCTCCATCCCAACCACTGTGCATTTACTATTTCATAGCTTTAAAGCTAGTTAATATCTCTGAATCTTGTTATGGGAAGGCATCATTGTCACTTTCTCTCGTTAACTGTGCTAGCATTCTCCCACTTACTGCTTGTTCTAAATGTCCTTTCTCTTTTTAAGCTTAGAATGATTGAGCAATAAGACTCTGGAAAGGCTTGCTAACCTGATCCTCTGTTACATTTGAAGTGCTTAGAAAATTGTATTGTTTTGAAATAGCTTGACTAGAACTGCGCTAAAAGTTGTCTTTCATTGATTTTATAGGAATAATGTAAACAAAATGGTATATTGCTTCGAAGTATTGAGAAATTCACTTTGTGAAGACTTCAGCTTGTGTTTTAATGGCCCAGATGCCTGCTGTAATGCATAACAGCTGGAACAAACAATAGATTACCTAAAAATCTTAAAAAGAAAAGCTGCAAATGAGTTGTCCATAGTGACTTTGAAAAGCTACTCTATATTCCTTGTAATGTAGAAGAGCAGGCACATTTGTAGGACTGCACACACTCCGGAAAGACCTAAGAAAGCCATAAGCTTTCACCTCTGGCTGACTTTGAGTTTCTGTATAAACAGGGAGTGCAAGCTAAATCAGAGTTGTAAACTGGCTGAGAATTTAAGGAATGCTCAACATGCTTACAGGGCCCCTTGGCAAAGCCTGGGAGATATTTAGTTCTAAGCATTTAAGGAAATCGCTAGTCATTAGCTTCCCTCTAAATGAACTGAGCAGAGACTTCACTGGCTACATATGACAAAGAAGGCAGAATTTATTGAATTAGTTCAGAAAATTTACTGAACAAGCAAACAACAACAAAAACCAGGAATAACAACAAACCCTAGGGAGAAGGAATGACATAATTTCCAGGATTGTCACATTATATTACTTAAAATATCCAGTATTTGATGAAAACCTATGAGAAATGAAAAGAAGGGGGGAGGAACATTATGGACACAACACAGGAAAAACACCAAGCAATATAACCTGCCCATAAGGAAGCTCAGACATGAAAATTAGTGGACATAGAGTTTTAATCATTTGTTGTAAATATGTTCAAAGACCTAAAGGAAACTGTCTATAAAGCTAAAAGAAATTATGAGGACAATGTCTTATTAGGCAGACAGTATAAAGAGATAGAAATTATAAAAATGAACCAGATGAACCAATACTGGAGTTGAAAAGTACAACAAATGAAATGACAATTTCACTAGAGGGGCTCAACAACATATTTGAGCAGAAGAGTGGTGAACATAATGATAGATCAGTTGAAATCATCAAGTCTGAGGAACAGCAAGGAAAAAAAATAAAGAAAAATGAACAGACCTTCAAAGACCTGTGGGATATCATGAATTATACAATTATATATACAATTATACTATATCTTCATGTAGGAGATGGGTCTTGATCTGACTATTATAGGATGGCTGAGATTTGGGCGCTCCAGGTAAGTGAAGGCCCCGAATAAGAAATGAATATGATAGATCTGAAGCTCAATATGGAAACTGATCTGACTAAATTGGATTATTGCTTTAAGGATTAGCAGAGAATAAACTTGGCTATAGTTTATATATAAACTATATATATATATGTAGTGAGCCCCAAAAGGAAAGGAGAAATAAACGGAAGTAGAAGGAACACTTGAAGAAATATGATTGAAACTTTGTGATGACATTTGATGAAAGACATACACATAAAAGAGGCTCAATGAAATCAAAGGACAAACTAAGACATCCACACTGAGACACATCATAATCAGTCAAAAGAGAAAAAATTTTGAAAGCAGCAAGAAAGAAGTGACAAAACATACAGAAAGCATCCTCACTAAGATTAGCAGCCGATTTCTCATCAGAACCATGGAGCCAGGAGGCAGTGGGGCAACATGTTTAAAGTGCTGGAAGATGGGGCCCCTGGGTGGCTTAGTCGGTTAAGCGTCCGACTTTCGCTTAGGTCATGATCTCGCGGTTCATGGGTTCGGGCCCCGCGTCGGGCTCTGTGCTGACTGCCAGCTCAGAGCCTGGAGCCTGTTTCAGTCTGTGACTCCCTCTCTCTCTGACCCTCCCCTGCTCACGCTGTCTCTCTCTCTCTCTCCTAGAAATAAATAAAAACCTTTCAAAAAAATAAAAAAAAAATAAAACACAGTGCCAGAAGAAAAAACTTTTAAATGTCAACAAATATCTATAGCTGGCAAAACTGCCTTCAAAATGAAAGAGAAACTAAGATGCTCACAGATAAACAAGAAGTGATGGAGTTAATCTCTAGACGAAGTATTCTCCAAGAATATTAAAGGGTGGGAAAACTATAGTTGTAAGTGTGTACTTTAAAAAATAAAAAAAAAAAAAAAGGAGCACCTGGTGGCTCAGTTGGTTAAGTGACTGGCTCTTGGTTTCAGCTCAGGTCATGATCTCGCAGTTTGTGAGTTTGACCTCCACATCAGGCTCTGTGCTGGCAGTGCAGAGCCTGCTTGGGATTCTCTCTCTCTCCCTCCCTCCCTCCCTGTCTCTCTCTCTCTGCTCCTCCCCTGCTCTCTCTCTCTAATCAATAGAAAAATAAAACCTTTTTAAAAAATATCTCAAATTTAAAAAAAATCTTACCTTCTACCTTAAGTAGCAACAACAACAAAACAGCAAACTAAATCCAAGGCAACTAGAAGGAAGGCAATATAAAGTCTAAAGGGGAAATAAATAACAAAGAGAATAGACAAATGAAAAGTGAAAATCAATGAAACCAAAATTTGGTCTTTGAATAGATAAACAAAGTTGTCAAACCATTTAGCTAGGCTGACCAGCTAAAAAACCAAAAGGCTGAAATTCCTGAAATTGGAATGAAAGAAGGGTCATTGCTAGCAACCCATTTAGAAATAAGATGTATTAGAAAGGAATACTGTGAACAATTATAGGCTGGCAAATTAGATAACCTAGATGAAAGGGACAAATTCCTAGAAACACACAAACTACTGAAACTGATTTAAGAAGAAATAAAATCTGTATAGACTTGTAACAAGTAAAAAGATTGAAGTAGTAATAAAAAATTTCTCACAAAGGAAAACCTCAGACCGGATGGTGTCAATGGTGAATTCTACTAAATGTTTTAAGAAAATGAACACCTATCTTTCTCAAACTCCTCCAAAAAAATAAAAAAGAAGGAACACTTACTACCACATGTTATGAGCTAAGTATTACCCTGATACTTATAAACCCAAAGACATAACAACAACAAACCAAAACTAAAGACCAATGTCCCTTGTGAATATAAAAGCAAAACACTCAGCAAAATACTAGCAATATGAATCTAGCAACATATAAAAAGAATTATATACTATGACCAAATGGGATTTATCCCATGAGTGTAAGGTTGTTTTAAACATTCAACAAACTAGAAATAGAAGAAACCGCCCCTCAACCTGATAAAGGTCACGTATGAAAGATTCACAGCTAACATCTCAATGGTGAAAGATTGGCAAGTGTTCCCCGTGGATCAGGAACAACACAAGGATGTTCACCCTCACTACTCCTATTGAACACTGTGCCAAAAGTACTTACCAGAGCAATTAGTCAAGAAAAAGAAATAAAAGTCATCCAAATTTAAAAAGGAAACAATAAAACGATCTCCGTTCACAGACGGCATGATCTTTTACATAGAAAATCCTAAATAACAACAACAAAAAACTTCTAGAGCCAATAAGTGAATTTAGCAATGTTGCAAGATACAAGATCAACATACAAAAATCATTTGTATTTATTTTTTTATTTTTAATTTTTTGTTTTAAAGGAGCATTCATTGGTCCCTCCCTCCGGAGCTCCAGTCCAATTTTTTTTAACTTATTTTTTTAAATGTTTTTATTTATTTCTAGGAGAGAGAGAGACAGCGTGAGCAGGGGAGGGTCAGAGAGGGGGAGACACAGAATCTGAAGCAGTCTCCAGGCTCTGAGCTGGCTGTCAGCACAGAGCCCGACGCGGGGCTCAAACACACGAACTGTAAGATCATGACCTGAGCCAAAGTCAGACGCTTAATCGACTGAGCCACCCAGGCACCCCCATTTGTATTTCTAATCAACAGAAATGAACGATCTGAAAAGGAAATAAAAAAACATAATTATACAGGATCAAGAAGAATAAAACACCTAGGAATAAATCTAACCAAGTAGGTACACGACTTGTAAACTAAAAACTACAAAACATGGTCGAAGGAAACCTAAAAGACCTAAATAAATAGGAAAACATCATATGCTCATGGGTTAGAATACAAAATATTGTTAAGATGACAATAACACTTAAAGCTATCTACAGATTTAATGCGATCCTTATCAAAATACAACTTTTTTCAGAAATGAACAAGATTATTTAAAAATTTATATGAAGTTTCAAGGGACCCTGAGTAACAAAAATAATCTTGAAAAAGAACAAAGTTGGAGGACTTAGACTTCTCAGTTTCAAAACTTACTATACACTACAGTAATCAAAATAGTATGCTATTGGCAGAAGGATAGACCTATGATCAATGAAACAGAGAGTTCTATAGAAACTCAGACACACTAAATTCAATTTATTCGCTCCTTTTTAAACTTTTTAAGTGTTTACTTATTTTTGAGAGAGAGAGGGAGAGGGAGTGGGGGAGGGACAGAGAGAGAGGGAGACATGAAATCTGAATCAGGCTCCAGGTTCTGAGCTGTCAGCACAGATCCTGATGCAGGGCTTGAACTCATGAACCATGAGATCATGACCTGAGCTGAAGTTGGATGCTTAACCGACTGATCTACCTTCGGCACCCCTCAATTGATTTTCAAAGAGGTGACAAAGGTGGAAAGAACAGTCTCTTAAACAAATGATGCTGGGACAATTGGATATCACATGCAAAAGAAGGAATGTGAACATTTACCTCACGCCATATACAAAAATTAACTCAAAATGAATCAAGGACCTAAATGCAAGAGCTAAAATTATAAGCTTCTTAGAAGAAAATATAGAGGTAACATCTGCATGACTTTGAATTTGGCAACAAATTCTTATTATTATATGTGACAAAAGCGCAAACAACAAAAGAAAAGGTACATAAATTAACTTTAACAAAATTGAAACTTTTGGGCATCAAGAAAGTGAAAAGACAGCCCATAGAATGAGAGAAAATGTTTGCAAATTATATATCTGGTAAGATTTTATTATAAATGTTATATAAAGAACCCATGCAGCTTAACAAACAAGACAAACAACTCAATTTTAGAATGTGCAAAGGAGCTGAATAGACATTTATCCAAACAAAATATACAAATGGTCTACAAGCACATGAAAAGATGCTCAACATCATTAGTCACTAGGGAAATGCTAATCAAAACCATAACAAAATACAACCTCACAGCCGTTAGGATGACTGTAATTTAAAACAACAACAACAATGGAAAATAACAGGTGTTAGCAAGGATGTGGAGAAATTGGAACCTTCATACACTGCAGATGAGAATGTGAAATGAAACAGCCATTGTGGAAAACATTTTGGCAGTTCCTCAAAAAGGCAAACGTAGAATTATTATATGACCCAGAAATTCCACCCGTAGAGAAATAAAAACATATGTCCACACAAAAATTTGTACATGAATGTTCATAGCTGCATTATTCAAAATAGCAAAAATAAAAGTGTAAATAATCTAATTTCCCATCAACTGATGAATGGATAGACAAAATGGGATATAGCCATTCAATGGACTATTATTCAGTTGTAAGAAGGAATAAAGGAATGAAGTGTTGACACATGCTAGAACACGGATAAATCTTGAAAACACAAAAGGCTACATACTGTATGATTCCATTTATATGAAACGTCCAGAGTAGGCAAATATATGGACACAGAAAGCAGATTAGTGGTTACCAGGAGCTAAGGGGAAAGTGGAATGAACAGAGATTGCTTAACGGGTACAGGGTTTCTTTTTGGTGTGTTAAAAGTATTCTGGGATTAGATATTGAGGATGGTTGCACAATACTGTGGAGGTACTAAAAAGCCATTGAATTGTACACTTGAAATGGTTACAATGGTGTACGATATGAGATGTGCACATTACCTCAATATGAAAAGGATATTGTGGTATTGGCATAAAGCTAGGTATATAGATAATTGAGATACATTATAAATTGATTTGGAATTGCAAATCCAGTAATAAACCTATACACCCATGGTCAATTGATTTTCTACAAAGGTGCCAAGATCAATAAATGGGGGGAAATAGTCTTATCTAAAATTAGATGGCTACGGTGGATTAAGGATTGAGGTGCCTGGCACCAAGAAATAGAAAAGAGTTGCTCAGAATGTGATCCTTGGACAACAGAGTGTAGAAACAGTTGGGGAGTTTATTAAAATGTTAATTTCTGGGCTCTATCTAGTGAATCAAGCTTTCAGGCATGAGGTTCAGCAATCTATACTTTAACTGGATCTCTAGTTAATTTGAATTGAAGTCTAAAGAGCAACTGATATAGAGGATGGCATCATAGTTTTAGAGTCAAAAGAACCTGCCTTCAAATCCTGGCTCTGCCAATTAATTTTACCTCTGTTCTGGTGTCACTGACAGTTCCTCTCTTCACCCATGTGTTTCTTTTTTTAATGTTTGTTTATTTTTAAGAGAGAGAGAGAGAGAGAGAGAGAGAGAGAATCAGAAGCAGACTCCAGGCTCTAAGCTGTCAGCACAGAACCTGACATGGGGCTGGAACTCACAAACCCTGAGATCAAGACCTGAGCCAAAGTTGGACGCTTAACCAACTGAGCCACCCAGGGGTCCCCCACCATGTGTTTCTGTCTCACTAGCTTAGCTCTTACCATGAGTAGCCTGGGTTGGTTACTTTGTGTTTTATGGTAACAGCAATGTAAGTGAACAAACCCAGGTGCAATATCTAATATAAAACCTAAGTCCTTCCTTCCAGCCCTGTCCCATCTCTCTTTTCCTAGCATCTCCAACAATGCCCTGCACCCCAGGTCTGGTGCTTCCATATCTCCTTTTCGTTGCAGTATGAGTGGTCTCATCTTACTGTTGGAGATGGAAGACATGAAAACAGAGAAAGCTTCATGAAAGGGGCTTTTGTCTGAACTGGACCTTGAAGAACAGGACAGGATTTCCACATGCATAAATGGGAAAAGAAAGAATGTTCCAGAAGGAGGCAAGACCATTAATGTAAACATAAAGAGGGAGATTGCTATGTGGTTTGTCACTGGGACCAACCAGGGGTCTAGGCTTGGGTTACTTTGTCATTGGTTTACAGGCTCCCCTCCAATTTGTAGTTTGTGTTCATTCTTCTGACCAGTCAAGGGGCTTGCCCTCACTTACTTTGCTGTTGATTGACTCTCAGCTTCTTGCCCTTGTAGCAACCCCAACTTCTGTGTACAAACACCAAATGCAAGCCTGTGATCCTTCCTGACATTTCCAGCCTAGCTGTCCCTTCCTAGTGTCAATATTCCCTTGAACACTAGTGCTAATGCCTCTCCAGAACTCCTCATAGTCACAGGACAGGCCGCTTCTATTTGGGGTAAAGGACATTACATCAGGGAAGGCTTTACAGAGGAGGTTGTGATTATGCAAAGTTTTGAGGGATGGGGGCAGAATTTCCCCAAGAATGGAGGGAAAAGTCATCTCATAAAGTGGCGACAATATGAATTTATTTATTCAAAAATATTTATTGAGGGGGCACCTGGTGCATCTGACTCATGATTTCAGCTCAGGTCATGATCGCCCGGTTCATGACTTCAAGCCCCACCTACATCGGGCTCTGCACTGAAAGCGTGGAGCCTGCTAGGGATTCTCTCTCTCCTTGCTTTTCTGCCCCTACCTCACTCTTCCTTTCTCTTTCAAAACGAATAAGTAAACTTTTTTTTAAAAAGCCAAATATTTAAGAATATGTATTTAATGAGCCATTCGTCTTTTCCATCAATCAATAATGGCAACACAATATTTAGAGCACCTACTATGTGCTGGGCGCCTAAATGCTTGTTCACTCACTCAAACTTCCACTCAACAGGACTTATGCTGATCATCTACCTCTCCATGTAGCTAGCATATGGAAGTGTGCTCCAAGGACTACCTGCATGACTCACCTGCGGGACATCTCCTATACCACCTTCTGTATCTTTGTTCCAGACCTTGTGTAATTCTTATCTTCAAAGCTGCAGGCTTAGTAGGCAACTATGTTCAGAGAATAAGGCTCCTCATTCTCTTCTGCAACCTAGTGCCATCCTCAACTTCCTAGTTCTTATTCATTATCAGGTCTATTTTTTATTGTGGTCAAATATATATTTATGCATACATATGTATACATATCAAATATATATGTGTGAATATATATATATAATTATTTATATAATCCTTTTAAGTGTACAACACAATGACGTTAATTACATTCACATTTTTGCACAATGATTACTACAATCTACTTTTATAAACCTTTTTAAAAAGGTTTTATTTTTAAGTAATCCCTACACTCAATATGAGGCTCTAACTCACAACCCCAAGATCAAGAGTTTCATGCTCTACTGACTGAGCGAGCTAGGTACCCCACTACAATCTACTTTTAAAATATTTTCATCACCCCAAACAGAAACTCTGTACCCATTAAACAATAACTCCTCCCTAGTCTCTGGTAAACTCTAATCTACTTTCTGTCTCTGGGACTTTGCCTATTCCAGATATTTCATATAAATGGAATCATACCATACTTGTCCTTCTGTGTCTGGCTTCTTTCACTAAGCATGATGTCGTCAAGGTTCATCGGTGTTCTAGCATGCATCTGATCTCCACTCTGCATGAAAGGATTTTATTCCTTTTAATGGCTGAGTAATATTCCATTGCATGTATATACCACAGTTTGTTCATCCATCCATCGATGAACATTTGGATTGTTTCCAGCTTTTTTTTTTTTATGTTTTATTTATTTCTAGGAGAGAGAGAGAGAGAGAGAGAGAGAGAGACAGCGTGAGCAAGGGAGGGTCAGAGAGAGAGGGAGTCACAGACTGAAACAGGCTCCAGGCTCTGAGCTGGCAGTCAGCACAGAGCCCGACGCGGGACTCGAACCCACGAACCGCGAGATGATGACCTGAGCGAAAGTCGGACGCTTAACCGACTAAGCCCCCCGGGCGCCCCGGATTGTTTCCAGCTTTTTGCTTCTGTGCATAATGCTGGTATGAACATTTGCATACAAGTTTGAATCTCTGCTTTCAGGTCTTTGGGGCATATACCTAGGAGTAGGATTGCTGGGTCATCTGGTAATTCTATGTTGAACTGTTGGAGGAACTGCCAGACTGTTTTCTACAACAGCGGCACCATTTTACATTCTCACCAAGGTCGGGAGGTTTCCAATTTCTCCACCTCCCTGCCAACACGTACCACAAACGATAAATAGCATCTATATTGAAAATATGCCTTTACTTACTTAGTTAGCTCTCCTCACCCTGGCTTCTTTGAAACTAAAGGTTGTATCCTAAATTGTATACACTTTATGAAATCTAAGGTGAAGAAACTGAAATAGATTTCAAGTCACAGTGACAACTGAGCAGAAAATCTTTGAAAAAATTGGAGATGATTGAGGGAAGAGCGACTGGTGTCCTTTGACACCTTTTCATTGACTGAATTCAAATTTATTCTGGTGACAGCATCTGTAGCCGTGATACAAACGTTAACATTTCATAGATCACTTAACAACTCTGCCCATAGCCATTTAAGTGAAGAGGTCAGCAGACTGGGAAGAAATGACACAATGTCACTCACATTCTGAGTGGTTCCTTTTAGTTGATTATTTTAGAACTTCCCAGGTTATACAGTTTGGCAATTTCCCCCTATTTTTGAAGTACTCAAGCAATTTTGGGATTTAAATGTTTTTCCATCTGTAAGCGTTTTAATCACTTAGCCCTGCATTTTCAATCTTCTTGAATCAATTGAAGCCTCACAAAGTGTTTTAGCTAAGGTTGGAAAGAGAACAGCAGAGCTGAGCCAACCCTGTTATTTGGTATCAGATGGAGATCAGGGTCAGCGAGGTAAGTTGGGCTGCCACCAAGCCTTTTAACTATGTGGCAATGTCTCAAAGTGTGGCCTGGGGACCACTGGTGTTAGAAACATCTGGGGGTGTTTTAAAATAACTTACTCAGAACTAGGATGACCAATCAATCATCTAGGTTTTCCCCCAGACTGAGTTTCCCCAGACACCGGATTTTCAGTACTAAAACTGGAAAAGTCTTGGGGTGCCTGGGTGGCTCAGTCAGTTAAGTATCTGACTTCGGCTCAGGTCATGATCTCACGGCCCGTGAGTTCAAGCCCCACGTTGGGCTCTGTGCTGACAGCTCGGAGCCTGGAGTCTGCTTCGGATTCTGTGTCTCCCTCTCTTTCTGCCTCTCCCCCATTCTCTCCCTGTCTCTCTCTCTCTCTCTCTCTCTCTCTCTCTCTCTCTCTCTCTCAAAAATAAATACTAGAAACAATTATAAAACTGGGAACGTCTCAGACAAACTAGAATGGGTGGTTGCCCTCATCCCAGACCTACTGAATCAGAATCATTGCTTTCTTAGAACTACTGAAGTTTGATATCCACTGAACCAGCCAAAGTCATTTCTTCACTTCCCCCTGAGGACCACCTCCAGGCTGCAGCTGCCCTCACTCTGTCACTTTCTTTGCTAACCACTTGAACTGTTACCTCCTTCCATTAATTACATGCAGGTAGCCCCCGTACTGCAGTTGATGGGCAGTGCTTTTAGGGCAATGTAAAGGTTAAGCAAGTGTCATGATCATCACTGTTGTTTCTATCTATGTGCTGGGTGAAATAGGGAGGAGGTTGTAGAGGTTCATTTCTTTGAGTTTCATTCCATGAGCATTTACTGAACACATTTTTAGTACATACATATTAAATACATATATATTTTAATATATATATTGAGTAAGTTGCTTAGAGAGAAAAAGAACTTAAGGCTAGGTGTGAATATAGGCATGCATGTAAGGACATATGTCTGGCATGCATCAGCACATAGATGAAGAAATACTTATTTTCCAAGAGCTGTAGCTATTTGAGGATATTCATTAATTCAGCAAATATTTATTGAGGGCCTTCTATGTGTCAGCACAATGCTAGAAACTGGGATACAACAGTGAGCAAGATCTATAGGTCCCTGATCTCATGGAGCTTACATCCTAGGGCAAAGAGACAGATAAACACACAAATAAATAATGACAGGTATTCTGATAAGTGCTATATGATGTGATTGAGATGGAAGGTCTACTTCTGATTGGTTGGCAAGGCAATGGCTCTTTGAGCAGGTGATGTTGAAGCCAAGACCTAAATGATAAAAAGCCAGCCATTCGCAGAGCTGGGGGAGAAATATTCTAGGCAGAGGAAATAGCTACTGCAGGAGCTTGGAGGCAGGAAGGAGCTTCACATGTTAGAGAAATACAGAGAAAGCTGGTGTGACAGGAGTGTCATGAACAACAGGGGGAGTCATGTGAGAGGAGACTGGAGAGGCAGGCAGGGTTTAGATTGAGCCCCGCTACCTTGTGGGCCTGTGTCAGGGACATGGATTTTCATTTTTGTTCTGAGTACTTGTTCAGAGAAGATATTGGAAGGTATTTTTAAAATGTATTTCTTTATTTTTTTAATAGTTTATTGTCAAGTTGGTTTCCATATAACACCCAGTGCTCATCCCCACAAGTCTTCTCCTCCATGCCCATCTCTCCCTTCCCCCCCATACCCATCAGCCCTCAGTTTGTTCTCAGCATTCAAGAGCCTCTCATGGTTTGCCTCCCTCCCTCTCCACCCCCACTTCCCCCCTTCTTCTCCCCCACAGTTCTCCATTAAGTTCCCCTGAATCCACCTATACGTGCAAACATATGGTATCTGTCCTTCTCTGCCTGACTTATTTCACTCAACATAACACCCTCAAGGTCCATCCATGTGGCTACACATGGCCAGATTTCATTCTTTCTCATTGCCATGTAGTATTCCATTGTATAAATATACCACATCTTCTTGATCCATTCATCAGTTGATGGACACTTAGGCTCTTTCCATGTTTTGGCTATTGTTGAGAGTGCTGCTATGAACACTGGGGTCCATGTGCCCCTAGGCTTCAGCACTCCTGTATCCCTTGGGGAAATTCCTAGCAGTGCTATTGCTGGGTCATAGGGGAGTTCTAGTGTTAATTTTTTGAGGAATCTCCACACTGTTTTCCAGAGGGGCTGCACCAGTTAACATTCCCACCAACAGTGTAGGAGGGTGCCGGTTTCTCCACATCCTCGCCAGCATCTCGAGTCTCCTGATTTGTTCCTTTTAGCCACTCTGACCAGCGTGAGGTCGTATCTCAGTGTGGTTTTGATTTGTATTTCCCTGATGAGGAAGGATGCTGAGCATCGTTTCAGGTGTCTGTGGGCCATCTGGATGTCCTCTTTGGAGAAGTGTCTGTTCATATCTTCTGCCCATTTCTTCACTGGGTTGTTTGTTTTTCGGGTGTGGAGTTTGGTGAGTTCCTTAAAGATTTTGGATACTAACCCTTTATTTGATATGTCATTTGCAACTATCTTTTCCCATTCTGTCGGTTGCCTATTAGTTTTATGGATTGTTTCCTTTATCGTGAAGAAGCTTTTAATCTTGATGAGGTCCCAAGAGTTCATTTTTGCTCTTGATTCCCTTGCTTTTGGGGATGTGTCAAGTAAGAAATTGCTGCGGTGGAGGTCAAGGAGGTTGTTTCCTGCTTTCTCCTCTAGGGTTTTGATGGTTTCCTGTCTCACGTTCAGGTCCTTTATCCATTTTGAGTTTACTTTTGTGCATGGTGTGAGAAAATGATCTAGTTTCATTCTTCTGCATGTTGCTGTCCAGGTCTCCCAGCACCATCTGTTAAAGAGGCTGTCTTTTTTCCATTGGATACTCTTTCTTGCTTTGTCAAAGATTAGTCGGCTGTATACTTTTGGGTCCAAGTCTGAGTTCTCAATTCTGTTCCATTGGTCTATGTGTCTGTTTTTGTGCCAACACCATACTGTCTTGATGATGACAGCTTTGTAGTAGAGGCTAAAGTCTGGGATGGTGATGCCTCCCACTTTGGTTTTCTTCTTCAATAGTACTTTGGCTATTCGGGGTCTTTTGTGGTTCCATACAAATTTTAGGATAGTTTGTTCTAGTTTTGAGAAGAATGCTGGTGCAAGTTTGAGTGGGATTGCACTGAATGTGTAGATTGCTTTCGGTAGTAATGACATCTTAACTCTATTTATTCTTCCTATCCATGAGCATGGAATGTTTTTCCATCTCTTTGTGTCTTCTTCAATTTCCTTCATAAGTTTTCTATAGTTTTCATCATATAGATCTCTGATATCTTTGGTTAGGTTTATTCCTAGGTGTTTTATGGTTTTTTTGTGCAATTGTGAATGGGATCAGTTTCTTGATTTCTCTTTCTATTGCTTCAAGAGCACATAGATAACATTTAAAGCATTGGGATTGGATACCATTATTTGGGAGTCAAAAAGAGAAAGAGGTTCCTGGACTTAGCCCTGGAACCTCCAACATTTGGAGGTCAAGCAGAGGACAAGGAACCAGCAAAAGAGGCTGAGGGGCTGGTCAAGTATAAGATAAACCAGGAAACCATAGTGTTGAGAAAGCCAAGAGGAACAAAGAGCAGGAGTTTCAAGGGGAGGGAGAATTCTATTATTTCCACTTTATAGATAAGGAAACTGAGGCAAGGGAGTATAAGTAGCTCCTCCAAGGTTGCACAGCTAATAATGGAACCACAGAGCGTTAAACACAAGCAATCTGACTTCAGAGTCTGTGCTCCTGACCAGTGGCTCTCAAACTCTAGTGTTTTTCAGAATCATGTGGAGGGCTTGTTAACACACAGATTGTTGGGTGGATCCCACCTCCAGAATTTCTGATTCAGAATTTCTGGGATGGTGCCTATGCATGGGCATCTCTAACAAAGTCCGAGGTGATGCTGATACTGTCGGCCCCAAGACCACCTTTGAGAATCACCGCCTTACTGTGTATTACCTTTCATGTGGAGAGAAAAGCTTGCGGTAATTTTGGTCTTGCTTTTTTTTCTGCAGTTGCTTAAGTTGTAAGGGAAGAATTATCCCACCACCCTTTCGAGAATTATCTGAATAAAACAACCATGTTTCTGACCAGTGCAGAGGAGATCAGTTGAGCTCCAGAGCTTGAGGAATGCAGTGGGACTAGAAAAAAGGATAAGGCTACCAGCTCCCTGATGTTTACTCCACAGCTATGGTGGCCTAGATGGGACATTGCTAAACCCAGCTTAGGGCTGAGAGGGCAAGGTAAGACTGCAGGACAGTCTAGGCTTAGGGTTTTAACAAGGGGGGGGGATGAATCTTCTGATACCTCTGGTCAGTAGCCACATTCTTCCACTCTGCAGCCCACAGTCATCTGTTTTAGCTTTATAAAGGTGCTAGGTAGCAAAGGCATACAGGACACTGGGGAGAAAAAGACTGGAAAAATGGATCCTGGCCTTGGATACCCAAAAAAGCCTGTGGGTGCAAAGTTGGCATGCTGCGAGGTCTAAGGGCAGAAAGAGCAAGAGTAATGGAATAATAACCAACAAGCATTTACTGTATGCCAAGCATTTGATATACATTATATTATTGCATCCTCACAATAACATATGAGGTAGAGATTATTAATATTATCCTCATTTTACAAATGAGGAAAGAGACTCAGTAGACTAAGGTCACAGCTAGTAAGTGGCAAGCCCTTGATTCAAATCCAAGCCTGTCTAACTCCAAAGCCCTCGTTCTTAACCACCACACTCTAAAATGACTAAACTGCAAGAGTTTTCTAGACTGCCTCCCTATAAATAAGATGCAGGAGAGCGGCATGGCTTAAGGAAGGCCTGTCCTGGAGAACCAAATGAGGCTGCCAGATCAGGCTGAGATACACTGACAGTGCAAATGCCCTGGGCCAGTCTCTTCCATACAGTTGTTTTTTTAAGTCACCAGATTTACAAAAAGACAAGTCATTCAGGGCGCCTGGGTGGCTTAGTCGGTTAAGTGTCCGACTTTCGCTTAGGTCATGATCTCGCGGTTCGTGGGTTCGAGCCCCGCGTCGGGTTCTGTGCTGATTGCCAGCCCAGAGCCTGGAGCCTGTTTCAGTCTGTGTCTCCCTCTCTCTCTGACCCTCCCCTGCTCACGCTGTCTCTCTCTCTCTCCTAGGAAAAAAAAAAAAGACAAGTCATTCACCAATAAGAATACTATATGTGAGAAGATGTGTGTGAGATGACACAGGAGAGGATGCCCAAAAAATGTACTATGGCCACCTTGGTGGCTCAGTCAGTTGAGCATATGACTCCTGATTGTGGCTCAGGTCATGAGCTCACAGTTGTGAGACAGAGCACCGAGTTGGCTCTGCTCTCGGTGTGGAACTTGCTTGAGATTCTCTCTCTCCGTCTCCCTCTCTCTCTTCCCTGCTTGTGCACATGCACGCACTTTCTCTGTCTCTAAAAAAAAAATAATAATAAAAATAAATTTTATATAATAAAATAATAAAAATAAATTGTGTGCATGAGGCACACAACACACAGTGGCAAATTGGGGACCAGTCAAAAAGTATTGGCATTCAGGGGCTCCTTGGTGGCTCAGTGGGTTACATGTCCTGCTCTTGATTTCAGCTCGGGTCATGATCTCATGATTTGTGGGTTCAAGTCCGCTGTCCAGCTCTGTGCTGGCAGCACAAAGCTTGCTTGGGATTGTCTCTCTCCCTCTCCCTCTCCCTCTCTCTCTCTCGAAAATAAATAAACTTTTAAAAAATTTACAAAAGGAAAGGCATTTAAGTGAAGACACTAATGGAGAGAAAGGATGAGACATTCAGCAGAAGCAAATAGATTAAAGGCCTTTATCACATTGGGGGACTCTAGGGTCAAGGATCTTCTATTCTTTCCTGTTAGCTTTTCTCTGATTTCTTTTTAATGGGAATATTTATTCAGAATTGTATATTCATATGCAGTTGTAAGGAATAACACAAGTGGAGTCCTTGTATACTTTGCCCAGTGTCTCCAAATGGCAAGGTCTTGCAAAACTGCGGTATAATATCACGACCAAGATGAGGACATTGATATAGTTCACGGATCTTATTCAGATTTCCCCAATATTGTTTGTACTTACAGTGTGTGTGTGTGTGTGTGTGTGTGTGTGTGTGTATGTGTGTGTGTGTGTGAAGTTCTATACAGTTTTCTTACCTGTAGGTTCATGTATCCACCACCACGGTGAAGACACTGAACAGCTCCCACACCACAAAGACCCCTCATGTGGTTGTTTCTAGCCAAGTTAACTTCCACCTTCCACCGTATCCCCACCCCTGAGCGCTGGCAACCACCAGCCTGCTCTCTAGCTCTGTAAATGTCGAGAATGTCATATAAATGAAATCACACAATGTGCAACATTTTGTGATTGGCTTTTCTCCCTGGAGATTTATTCAAGTTATTCTGTGTATCAGTAGCTTGTTCCTTTTTATTGACCACAGTATTCCACGGTACGAATGTGCCATAGTTTATTCATCCGTTGAAGGACCTCTGAGTTTCCCATTTTGGGCTAGTATGAAAAAAAGCTGCTGTGAACATTTGTGCACAGGTTAGTGTGTGAATATAAATTGCCATTTCTCTGGGACAAATGCCCAGAAGTGCAACTGCCGGGCAGTTTGTTAGTGGCGTGTTTAGTTTTTTAAGAAACTGCCAAAATGTTTTCTAAACTGGCTGTACCATTTTATATGTCCACCAGCAATGTATGAATGATCCAGTTTCTTTACATCCTCACCAGCACTGGGTGATGTCACTGCTTTTCATGTTAGTCATTTTGATGGGTATGTAGAAATATCACTCTTTTTTTTTTAAAAGAGGCAAACTAGAGGGGAGAAACTCGAAATTCCTTTGAGATAAGATCTCTTATTGTTTCAGTTTAACCATCCTGACTGCTTTTGCCTGGAAAGCCATTTTGAACTTTTGCAATAAAAGATCTCCATTCATCCGGGAGCCGGTTGCCCTAAACCACAAATTAACTGCTTATCTTCTCCTAGGCCCAAAGAAAAGCTGAGGGAGCTACAGGAGGTTCATCTGAAGTAATCAGATGAGTCAAGCAAAGAAGGGATCTAGGGAGGGAATTTCCACGACAGTATTTGCAAATAATAACGTCTCCATTTTGTTCTATATTCCCCTTTGACAGAAGCAGTAGTCTGCTTTAAGTGTCCGAGAAGAGAACTGGGTTGTAAAGGTGGTACGAGGAGAGCTGATTCTGCATATCTATTTCCAACTTTGTGTTCAGTGACCTTAGCATGGTTGGTGGCTTAGCAACTTGATAGCTTGAAGTCTGCCACGGTTGGTGTATTTACACCACAGAAATTGACCAACACTATAAATCAGAGCACTTGTTATTCAGGGATTGGTTGGTAACCATTTATGAGCACAATGCTGTACGTGTCTTTCCAAAACATTTTCTCTACCATTAAGAAGCAGGAGATGAGGAAATATCAATGGACCACCTGCATGCACCTGCTACATTTGTTAGCTCATATAATTCTCATGACTTTATGAGGTTGCTATTATTCTGTTCATGTTGGAGATGAGGAAACTGAGATTCAAGACATGAAGAATTTTATCGATGTTGCATGTCAGGTAACTGGTAAAAACTTAATTTGGTTTGGAGTCTAAGCTCAATACAAACATGGTCTTTCTACTATACCACCCTGGCTCACTACAGGGGAAGAGATACTGCATGTCAGAGACAAGTGATGAGCCAAAACTTTAAGAAAATTATTTCCTCGAGGTGCCTAAGTGTCTCAGTCAGTTAAGCGTCTGACTTCGGCTCATGTCATGATCTTGTGGTCTGTGGGTTGGAGCCCCACATCGGGCTCTGTGCTGACATCTCAGAGCCTAGAGTCTGCTTCAGTTTCTGTGTCTCCCTCTCTCTCTCTGCCCCTTCCCTACTCACACTCTGTCCCTGTCTAAAAAATGAATAAACATTAAAAAATTTTTAATTAAATAAAATTTAAAAAATCAATGATTTCCTTGACTTTAATGAAAAGAAAAGAAAGTTAATTAAATGAAAAAACAAACCTGTTTTTGGCATTGTGCAGCACTTTGGCTCATTGAAAGGCATTCTTATCACTTTGGTCCTTGTCATCTCTGCCTAGGGCCTGATAGTTTGTTATCAGAGAAACATTGTTACATCATATGCAGATACCTGACAGATCTCCAGCAGACTCGTGGTATGTTTCTCATTCGCATTTCTCTACTAAGGTGTGAATTACAACCCTCTGCTCATTGAATGATGTACCTGATATCCCTTATTTATACTATTACCTACTACTAATGTAGCACTGTGCTAAAATTTGAGGCCCATAGAAGGGCTTTAAGGAGAGATTTCTATTCTCAAGGAGCTTATATGTCAGGTGGAAAGAACAGACATTTACACATGAAGTATATTGGGGCGCCTGGGTGCCTCACTCACTTAAGCATCGACTTTAGCTCAGGTCATGATCTCGAGGTTCCTGAGTTTAAGCCCCGCCTTGGGCTCTGTGCTGACAACTCAGAGCCTGGAGCCTGCTTGGGATTCTGTGTCTCCCTCTCTCTCTGCCCCTCCCTGCACTCAAGCGCGCCGCGCGCTCTCTCTCTCTCTCTCTCTCTCTCTCTCTCTCAAAATTAAACATTAAAAAAATTTACACATGAACTGTATTTATATTCTTCTCTAAATTGTATTTACATATGTATAGGCCAGCTGTAGTGGCCACAGTAACTATTGCTTTTGTCCATCTGGGTATTCTTTCTACTTCTCTTCCGGTTTCCCTGGAGAACCCTTCCCTCTCCCCATGTGATACTAGTAATCACAGAGCTCTAGCCTCCCCCAACTACAGGTGTGACTGGGCCACTTAGGGTCTTCCTCGGGGCTTGTCTATTGAAACCAAAAGAAAAGAGACTCTTTTTCCTGTTTGGTTTGTTACCTAGGACATTATCAGTCTGAGGCTTGAATGTTCTTTTCATACGGTAAGTGAGATGGCCTCCTTCAGGCTTGAATGTACCCTGTAGATTTCCCAGTTAACTAAGCCAATAAAATAACCTCTATTTTTTGTGTGTGAGTGCTTGTGCGTTGAATTAAGCTGTCTTGAGTTGAGTTTTCATTATTTGTAACCAAGGGTCCCATCTCCTCTGTGACTGCTCCAACTCATTAGTCTTTTCATTCTATGAATTTTTACGACATTTAACAATCTATACCAGCTCTGTTCAATAGAAAGACAATAGGAGCCACATATATATAATTTTAATTTTTCTGGTTAGCTACATCTTAAAAGGTGAAGAGAAACTGAAGAAATAAATTTGATAACATTTTTTATTTAGCTCAATATGTCAAAAATATTATCATTTTAACATATAAATAAAAATGTATAAAAATTCTTTAATGAGATAATTTTTTTGTCCTAAGTCTTTGAAATGTGATGTGTATTTTACATTTATAGCACATCTCAATTCTGATTACTCACATTTCAGTTGCTCAGTAACTTCAGGTGGCTAGTGGCTATGGTATTGGACAACACGGATTTATACTATACATATTGCCACCAATCAGACATCATCATGTCTCGCTACTTGAATGTTTCATGTGTAAATGTCTGTTCTTTCCACCTGACATATAAGCTCCTTGAGAATAGAAATCTCTCCTTAAAGCCCTTCTATGGGCCTCAAATTTTAGCACAGTGCTACATTAGTAGTAGGTAATAGTATAAATAAGGGATATCAGGTACATCATTCAATGAGCAGAGGGTTGTAATTCACACCTTAGTAGAGAAATGCTAATGAGAAACATACCACGAGTCTGCTGGAGATCTGTCAGGTATCTGCATATGATGTAGCAATGTTTCTCTGATAACAAACTATCAGGCCCTAGGCAGAGATGATAAGGACCAAAGTGATAAAAATGCCCTATGATTCTCAAATGAAAAGTGCTAAATTCAAAGTGTAAAATGAGTTTCCTTTCCCAGTGCCATTCCATCTTACAGATGAGAGTATTAAAGTGCAAGATGAGTGATTTCTACCTCTGGTAACATGTAACTAGCAAATTATTAGCATCAGGGCACAGACAGAGGCCATTTCTTTTGCCTTTGTATAACCACAGCTCTTTCAAAAAGGTAGTGGGAAGTGGAGGGGGGAAGGGTGAGAAAGAGGTGGGGGAGGTATAGAAATCAGCTTGCGTGCTTTTCTTCAAGTACACGTTCCCTATGCTCTAACACACACACACACACACACACGCACGCACGCACGCGCGCACACACACACACACACACATACACACACACCCCCCCTTCCCACTGATATATCCGTGTCTTATCAGAGTTCAGAAAGAGTCTAAGATGTCTAGTGCTTCTAAATCCTACTGGACCTCTCCCCAAACTTAATACTCAGCTTCACATAGCCCCTCAGATCACTTGGTCATTCATTTTTTTCACTAACTTATTTGGTGTATATTATATGCCAGGCATTATGGGGGCTGTAAAGACCAAAGATAGGATCTCTTCTCTCATAGAGCTCAATCTGTTGTGAGTGTGGTGGGGGGTGGGGGGGAGCAACGATGACAAAATTATTGTTGGGGCGCCTGGGTGGCTCAGTCGGTTAGGCGTCCAACTTCGGATCAGGTCGTGATCTCACGGCTTGTGGGTTTAAGCCCCATGTTGGGCTCTGTGCCGACAGCTCAGAGCCTGGAGCCTGCTTTGGATTCTGTGTCTCCCTCATTCACTGCCCCTCCCCTACTCATGCTCTGTTTCTCCGTCTCTCTCTCTCTAAAAAATAAACATTAAAAAAACAAATATCTTCATTAAAAAAAGAAAAAATTGTTAACTATAATGCCGCTTGATAAACACTACAGCTGAGGCATATACAATATGCTATTGTGGAATGCTATGCAGCAGTTGTAAGAATGAAGCATATTCATGAAAAGATGTCCAGGCATAGTGTTTCAGACAGTGGTTCTCAAAGTGCAGTCCTTGGACCTACAGTCTCAGTTCACCTGAGAACTCTTTAGAAATGGAACTTCTTGGGCCTCTGATTCAGACCAACTGAATCAGAAACTCTGGAAAGGGAAATCAGAACTCTGTGTTTCAACAAGCACTTCAGGTATTGCTGATGCATGCTAACATTTGAGAATTGCTGGTTTAGAAGGAAAAAAATTGAAAATGAAATATACAGTGTGATACTATTTATATTTTTTTAAACACTACATGTTTATATATATACGTACAATATATATAATACATATATATTACATAATATATATATGTTTGTATGTGCATAGAAGTCTGGAAGGAGACATACCAAACTGTCATAATAGGGGTTACCTCTAAAGAGGGGATTAAGATTGCAGGGCAAGGAGGTAGGTGAGTAGGTCCTTATCTTTTTCTGCATCATTTGAATCCTTTAAAATAATAATATATTCATATATTAATTGAGTAATTAAAAATAAATAATATTTTGAGGTTTTTTACGCACTCTGGAAATACAAAGGAGAGCACCAGGGACGCCTGGGTGGCTCAGTCGGTCGAACCTCTGACTTCAACTCAGGTTATGATCTCATGGTTTGTGAGTTTGAGCCCCACGTTGGGCCCTGTGCTGACAGCTCAAGGCCTCGAGCCAGTTTTGGATTCTGTCTCTCCCTTGTTATCTTCCTCTCTCCTGCCCACAGTCTCTCTCTCTTTCAAAAATAAATAAATATTTCTTAAAAAATGGAGAGAACCGTTGAATCTTCCCATAAGAGATAGCCTTTGAACCAGGCTATGGAGCTGGCCCAGTCCTTGCTCGCCATCTAGCTATGTGGCTCTCTCGAGTCCAGGACCTAGCTCAGATTTTTGTCCTTCCAGATGAAGGCGGTATCTCCAGAGAAGCTACATTCTTGAGTTCTGACATGGTAGAGTGGACCACCCACGTGCCCCCTAAACTTCAAGTCTCAGAAAAAGTACTAAACTAAAATCCTGAGTTGAAGATTTCCAGTTCAGGAAAGAAAATGTAGCTGTCCTTCCAGTACAACGAAACTGCCCTCTACCCTGTGTCTTAACAGTGATGTTGCTCTAAGCAGCATATTATGGTGGATGAAAAGCATACAGCAAAGATCATTATTGATTCACCCTGGGCCAGACTCAAAATGGAAAAGCCCTAGAGAACCATCCATGTCTTCGCTTTCCAGTGTCCAGTGACAAACCATTTTGGGAAAAAAGCCATGCCCTTTAGAAGGCCGAGTCTTGCATCCTATTGACCTACTCTCTTTCACAGTCTGTTTTGGATCATTTTAGCTTATGAGACTGGTGGGACGTGACGTAAGAAAAACAATGGTAAGATCCACCCAGAGCCCCTAGCATGAACATGGCCTTTTCAAGTTATAAAGATAAATAACTATCTAAGCAGCATTCTGGGGAGTTTGTTTCCAGTAAAGTGAATCCAAGGAGAAAAAAAGTAGTTACATTAACCTCTGACACAGCTTTCCAGGCAAAAGCTTTCATAACTAAAGGCCAATAATATGATGGCAGGAAGAAGCTCTGGAGAATGAGCCAGGTTGCCCTATATAATCAAGAGGGGTAAGGAAACCAACAGCCTGGGGAGGAGCCCCTATCATTTATGATCCCTTTCTGACAGCCTGGATACTAGAAGGATGGTCTGATGCATTCCAACGGAGTTGATAGGCTGGGGAGAATGGGCAAGTGCAAAATATCTGTTACTTCTGAAAAGGTCTGAGATGGAAAATCAACACAGTGTGCTGGGAAGTTTGACTTTGAAATCAGGGTTGTTTGGGATCAAAGAGTTTCTAGAGCCTTTGATACAGCAGGAGGTAACTCTGGATTAATAGAGAGTAGTAGGACTTGGAGATAGAAGGGTTCCCCTTGAAAGAGAATCTCTTTGATTTGGGTCAAGAGTTTTGCTTCATTCTGAGTTTTGTAGAAGACCCTTGCTCTCTGCTGAACCATGTCAAAGCTTGTAGCTGAACTCAGAAAGCTAATTATCACTCAAATTATCTACCCTGACAGGGAGAGATGCTGGAAGAATTCCATCTAGTTTTTAAGATAGCGATTGTTGTCATGCTACAGATATTTATTTTATGCTCATTAACATAGATTTGTAATTACTGCTCTATGTAGTTGTCTTTTACATTTTATAGGAACAAAACAGGAGTTACTAGCCTACTTTAAAGAATAAATGAAAAAAATAAGACAAAAAGGTGGAAAAGCACATTATCATCTCAGTTAATACAGAACAAGTGTTTGATAAAATCCAATATCCTTTCATGATTAAGAAAATTCAACAAACAAATAGGAGGAAACTTCCTTAACCTCATAAAGAGCATCTATTAAAACCCGAAAGGTAACATCATAATTGCGAAAGACTAAAAGCCTTTACCCTAAGATCAAGAACAACACAAAAATATGCTCTCTCATCACTGTTATTCAACATTATACTGAAGGTTACAAAGGGCAATCAGGCAAGAAGAAGAAATGAAAGACATCAAAGTTAGGAAGGAATAGGTAAAACTATCTTTATTTGCAGATGATGTGGTCTTACGTATAGAAACCCCTAAAGAATCCATACACAAAGAAACTATTAGAGCTAGTAAATTGATTCAACAAAGTTCCAGGATATAAGAACAGCATACAAAATCAGTTGTATGTCTATGCACTAGAAATAAACAATCTGAAAAGCAAATTAAGAAAACAATTTCACTTATAAAAGCATTAAAAAGAATAAAATGCTTAGGGATAAATCTGACCAAGGAGATGCACAATTTGTGAATTTAAAACTTATAAAATATTGTTGAAAAAAATTTGTAGATTTAGATAAATGGAAAGACATCTCATGGTCATGGATTGGAAGATTTAATAGTAAGATGGCACTACTACCCAAATTGATCTACAGATTCAATGCAATCCTTATAACAATTCCAACTTCCTTTTTGCAGAAAGGCATATACTGATCCTAAAATTCATGTTGAATTGCAAGGGATTCTGAATAGCCAAAACAATCTCAAAAGCAACCAAAGTTGGCAGACTTTTCCTGACTTCAAAACTTACTACAAAGCTACAGTAATCAAAACACTGTAGTACTGGCATAAAAGGATGGACATACAATTAATGGACTTTAATTTAGAGTTCAGAAATAAACCCATACATCTAAGGTCGACTGATTTTTGACACTACAAGGGTAACAAGATCATAAAATGGAGAAATAATCTTTTCAACAAATGTCATTGGACACGGATGGACCTTGAGGGTGTTATGCTGAGCGAAATAAGTCAGGCAGAAAAGGACAGCGACCATATGTTTGCACGTATAGGAGGATTAGGAGGAACTTAACGGAGGACCGTGGGGGAGAAGAAGGGGGGAAATGGCGGGGGGAGAGGGAGAGAGGCAAACCATGAGAGACTCTTGAATGTTGAGAACAAACTGAGAACTGATGGGTGTAGGGGGGAGGGGGAGATGGGCATGGAGGAGGGCACTTGTGGGGATGAGCACTGGGTGTTATACGGAAACCAACTTGACAGTAAACTATTTGAAAAAAATAAAATAAAATAAATAAAATTAAAATTAAAAAATAAAACACAAATGTCATTGGGACAACTGCATATCTATATGCAAAAGAATGAAGTTGGACCCTTACCTCATACCGTATGTATTAGGGTTTTCCAGAGAAACAGAACGAATAAGAGAGAAAGAGAGAGAGAGAGAAGTGGGGATAAGAGAGGTGAGAAGGGGGGTAAGCTGGGGAATGAAGTTCCAGTCCCAGTCTGGAGGCCTGAAAACCAGAAGAACCACTGGCATAGTTCTAGTCGAAAGGCCAGCAGGCTTGAGACCCAGGAAGAGCTGATAACGTTTGTCTCCAAAAGCAGGAAAAAGCCAATGTCATGGTTTGAAGTCAGGAAGAACTCTCGCTTACTCAGGGAAGAGTTAGCTTTTTTGTTCTATCCAGATCCATCCACATGAGGGAAGGCAATCTGCTTTACTCAGCCTATCAGTTTAAATATTAAACATACATAAAAGCAGCCTCACAGAAACACTCAGAATAATGTTTGACCAAATATCCAGACTCCCTGTGGCCCAGTCAAGCTGAGACATAAAATTAACTGTCACACCACATAAAAAAAAACAAAAACAAAACAAGACAAGAAAACCCTCAGAATGGATCAAAGACCTAAACGTAAAGAGCTAAAACTATAGAACTACTAGGGAAAAAAAGCATAAAAAGTGTAAATCTTTGTGATCCTGGATCTGGCAATGGCAGCATGACACCAAAAGCAATAAAAGAAAAAACAGATAAATGCGATTTCATCAACATTTTAAAACTTTGAGCATTAAAAGACATTATCAAGAGCGGTGCCTGGGTGGCTCAGTCGGTTAAGTGTCTGACTCCAGCTCGGGGCATTATCTCATGATTCGTGATTTCGAGTCCCATTTTGGGCTCCCTGCACAGCGCCTGCTCCAGCTCATCTGAACCCCTCTCTCCCTGCTCCTTCCCTGCTCACACTTTCTCTCTCGAAAATGAGTAAACATTTTCTTTGAAAGAAGATATTATCAAGAAAGTTAAAAAAAAAGGCACAGGATACAAAAACAATTTGCAAATCATATATCTGAAAAAGGTCTAGTATCCAGAATATATAAAAGAAAACTTATAACCGAACTCCAAAAAGACAAACAATCCAATTAAAAAATGGGCGAAGGATCTGAGAAGACATTTCTCCAAGGAAGATATATTAATGGGCAATAAGCACATGACATCATTAGTCATCAGGGAAATGCAAATCAAAACCATAAATGAGAGACCATTTCATACCAATTAGCATGGCTATAAGTTAAAAAAAAAAAACAGTAGCAGAAAATAACAAGTGCTGGTGAAGATGTGGAGAAATTAGAACCCTCATACATTGCTGGTGGGAATGTAAAATGGCATAGCCACTGTGGAAAACAGCTGGGGAGCTCCTCAAAATGTTAAACATGGAATTTATATGACCCAGCAATTCCACTGCCATACCCAAAGGGAAAGGAAAACATATCTACACAAAAACTTGTCCAGCAGCATTATTTTACTAACCAAAATGAAAACAATCCAAATATCCATGAGCTGATGAGGGAATAGACAAAATGTCCATACAATAGAATATTATGGAGCCATAAAAAGAAATGAAGTAGTGGCATATGCTACAACATCGATGAACCTTGAAACCATTATGCTAAATGGAAGAAGCCAAACATAAAAGGTCACATACTGTATGATTTCACTTATACGAAATGTCCAGAATAAGCAAATCCACAGAGACTGAAAGCACGTTGGTGGTTGCCAGGGGCTGGGGGAAGGGAGAAAAGAGAAGCTTAATGCTATGGGTTTCTTTTTGGGAGTGATCAGAATGTTCTGGAATTAGATAGTGGCAATGGTTGCACATCATTGTGAATGTACTCAAAGCCACCGAATTGCACATTTTAAAATGGTTAAAATGGAGAAGTTTATGTTCTGTGAATTTTACCTCAATAAAAAAAAAAAAAAAAGGAAAGAATCAGATAATCCTTACAGTCTTACAGTCAAGATAGTGGACTTTCTGGAGGATCTTACAAAATACAGAGAGGATTGATCATCAGTCTCAGGATATGTAGATAATGTGAAACAGATGCAGGCATTCTACAGTACACAGGCCAAATCTGGCCAGTGGCCTGTTTCATAACCATGAGCTAAGAATGGTTTTTAAAGTCTAAAGGTCCTTTAAAAGCAAGAATAACAAAGATGAATACATGACAGAAACTTTGTGGGCCATAAAACTTAAAATATTTACTATATGGCTCTTGACCAAAAGAAGATTGTTGACCCTGATCTATGGTGATGATAAACGATAATCCCTCACATTCATAAAGTGCATTTCAAGTTTACAGGGCATAGGAATTTTCTCTTCTATGACTTTCAAAACAAGTTTGTGAGGTAGATGAACTGTTCCTTCCCTTTACAGAGGGGCCAACTGAGGCTTGGAGAGGTTAAGCTACTCATATCCTGTGGTGTCACTTGATAGAACTCAGATGGTCTGAATGTAACTCAGTGTTCTATCCCTACTGCCCACTACCTCCCTGAACACACTGGTCCTGGGTTTCTTTTTTACATGTTTGTTTGCTTGTTTATATTTTATGTTTATTTTGAGAGAGAGAGAGAGAGAGTGCAAGTGGGGGGTGGGGAGGGGCAGAGAGAGAGAAAGAGAGAGAGAGAGAGGGAGGGAGGGAGACACAGAAACCAAAGCAGGCTCCATGCTCTGAGCTGTCAGCATAGAGCCCAGCTTGGAGCTCGAACCCACCAACTGTGAGATCATGATGTGAGATCATGACCTGAGCCAAAGTCAGATGCTCAACCGACTGAGCCACCCAGGCGGCCCTCCCGTGAACACTTTGGAAAAACAAAGGCTCTGTGAAAACACAATACTTTTTCGACTTGACAGATCATCCCAAGGATGAGAAAAAGGCCAAGAGAGCTTTGGGTAACTGTTGCTGGGATCTCTCTCTCTCAGCTTTATATCTCCTCTGGCAATGGTCATATATCCTTCTAAATGAAATGTCACCCATATTGAAGGGATTGGGAACTGTCAAGCCAAAATCTTTCAAGTGTCACAGAGTTGGACAGTTTGCTATATTTCAAACACATCAGGTCAAATAACATGATAAAAATTGACTTCCTGTGATATGTCCCTTTACGGGAGCTGTGACAGTCACTCCTTCCCCTGAGGTCCTGCATCTAACCTGCAGCTTCAGCTCCATTCTGGACAGCATATCATGCGGTTGCCATCCTGCCTTCCCACCAATTTACCAGGTGTCAGATTTCCTGAGCCTGAAGGAGCAGAGCGCTGCAATATGTGGAAGAGGAGGGGCGGTTTATAACTGATATGGATTATTTCTCAGTACGCCCTTGGCCCCCAATTGGCCAACCAGCAGCTTCAAAGATGGGCTTCTCCACCTCTAGGTCACCGTTTCCTCCCTCCCCGCACCCTCAGTCCCACATGGGCCTGGCTTAGTGCAGTTCGGCGCACTGCTCATTTACGACCTGTAATCTCCTCCAGCCAATTTTGGATGATGGTCTCATACGGAGGGGGAGCAAGCAGGGCACGCACTGTTGATTCAGGTGCTCAAGGACTATGAAGTAAATGGCTGCCCCTACTGGAGTCACTGTAATAGAATTGTGGGGGATTTATAATTATATCCCTCCATACAAGTCAGTTAATTAATCAGCCCTTCCCACACACTTCCATTACGTTCCTCTCACTGGGTAGGCCATTTTACTCCCAGCATGTAGCTCCTTCATTCAATTCTCTTTCTGCCCTCTTCTTGGGGCGCCTTTTCACTAAGGGGCCAGTATAACCTCTCCCCAGGAATAGGGTTTATTTGTTTGTTTTTAAATTTCAGGCCCTTTCCTTCTATGGGGCCCCCATCTAGATGCCAAAATGCCCGATAAGATCCTTGTCTTCTGAATTTCATCTACATGACCGTATTCCCTTGATTTTTTTTTTTTTTTGAAACAACTTCTATCTTCCCACCTGATGTTTTGATTGCATCTGTGGCCTGGACACTACCTCAATTTTTGTGTACCCATTAGGGGAAAGATTTTTAAAGTCCTTTTTTTTTTTTTTAAGTGTATTTATTTATTTTGAAAGAGACAGAGACAGTGCAATTCAGGGAGGGGCAGAGAGACAGGGAGAGACAGAGAATCCCAAGCAGGCTCCACGCTGCCAGTGCAGAGCTCAATGCCAGGCTCGAACCCACAAAACTGCAAGATTATGACCTGAGCTGAAACCAATCATCCCACTCTTAATGGACTGAGCCACCCAGGTGTGCCTAGAGGAGAGATTTTTTTTTTTTTTAATGTTTTATTACTTATTGTTAGGAGAGAGACAGAGTGAGAGTGGGGGACGGTCAGAGAGAGCGGGAGACACAGGCTCTGAAGCAGGCTCCAGGCTCGGAGCTGTCAGCACAGAGCCCGACACGGGGCTCGAACCCACAAACCATGAGATCATGACCGGAGCCGAAGCCGGATGCTCAACCGACTGAGCCACCCAGGCGTCCCGAGAGATTTTTAAATCCTGTCCTCACTTCCGCTGCTGGGCTCTGATCCTCCTGCTTGTAACACCTGGATTCTAAACATCCTTCGGGGAACAAATAATATTGACAGTCCCCTTCTTCCCTAGAGGCAGTCCCAATGCCTCCTACTTTTTGTTTTCTTTCTCATGCAAAATCTTTGTCTATCAGCATCACTAGGACAGCTGGCTATGTATTACCTTAGAGTCCTGGGAGTCTACAGCATCCATCTAAGCCTGCTGCTCATTGCCTTCTAAATCTCCCTTCTCTCTCTGCGCTCACCTGTCCATGTGTCCACTTTCTAAGATATGAGTCCTGGGTCTACCTTTCCTCTCCATTGCTCCTGCCTCTTCATGGGGGAGGGGTGGGGATTAACGTGGCTCCACAGCCCTGCGCTCTCAAAACTCTTCCCTAGTTGGTGATGTTGTGCTGTCCCGCTCAAGGTTCAGCTGAAAACAGTCGTCTGGATTCACTCTAAGCAAAAACCCTATCTTCTGAGAGGGTCCTTCCGTGGGCCTCGATTTCCTTATCTCCCCGAAGATTTATTTAAGGGAAATTCCACATGCAGAACCTCATAGGGCACACAGGTTATGTTATGGTGGGCTTGTAATTGTACCTATAAACCCTGTAGCTGGCAGAGAGGAGCTGAGGAGGAGGTCAAGCTGCTGTGTGGTTTCTCTGCAGTAGCTTATCAGAAGGGTAAAGTAGATGCTTTGGAGATTCCTTCGTGCTTAGCTCTTTTCTCTTCCACCCCCTAACCCTTAGTTAGGGAGTTCAGGTGTGGTTTTCAGTACAGATTATTGGCCACTAGAAGCGAGCTGAAAGCTACGTAATACCTTAATGTTGAAATAGGCCCATGGACCAAAGAATCTTCTCCCCAGCCTATTCTAGGCCATTCTGCAGACTACTCTTCTTCCCTCCTCACCTTTTAAGTATCCAGCTGGGGTGGATTCTGCATTCTTTTGTTTTAAAGTTCTCTCTTGAAAGGTTTCCATGACCTGCCCAACTATCTGTAAAATTAGTGCCACTCAATTGACTTTCTGGAGGATATACTGGAGCCTTAAGCCGGTTTCCAACTCCCTCACGTATCAGTGTGTCATTAGATTGAGTGCTGCCTAAGTGGCAGAATTCAGTGATAGCTTTCAGTTTTATATTGCTGACGGGATTCGTGGTTTCTATGTATAATTATTTTGCAGCAGGCTAGTGATCTTTTCAAAACGTAAATCAAAACATACCACTCTCCTACTGAAAACCCTCCAGTGGCTTTCCATTGTACTTTTTTTTTTTTTTAATGTTAGTTAGTTAGTTTTTGAGAGAGAGAGAGAGAGAGCAGGAGAGGGGCAGAGAGAGAGGGAGGCACAGAGTCTGAAGCAGGCTCTGGCCTCTGTGCTGCAGCGCTCACACTTCACAAACTGTGAGATCATGACCTGCACCAAAGTCGGACTCTTAACCGACTAAGCCCCCTAGGCACCCATCCCTTGTACTTTAAATACAATTCTGACATCTTTCTGGCTTACAGAATTCTACATGACCTGGGCTCTGCCCACCTTTCTGACTTCATCTTGTACCATGCCCCCAGCACTCACAAATCCTTCAGGCCCACAGAACTTCTTTCTGTTCTTATAAACACAAAGCCATTTCTACCTCAGGGACTTTGCACTTGCCGTTTCTTCTCTCTGGTACATACTTGCCCAGATCCTCGAATAGTTGGTTCCTTCTCATTATTCAAATATCACATCCCATGTCACTCTCTCAAAAAGGCTTTCCCTGACCAGCCAGTCCAACAAACAAACCAACCAACCAACCAACCTTTTTTCTAGATCATTCATTTCCACATCACCCTGTTTTATTTTCTTCACAACAATTGCTGCAGTCTGGAAACTTTTTAAATTATCTATGTGCTTATCATCGGTCTCCCCCAGGAGAATTCAAGTTCCACGAAACAGAGGCCTTGTGTGTTTTGCTCATTGCTGTATCCCCAGTGCTGGGGACAAAATATTTGTTAATGAATGAATACATGGCATATGATATAAGTTCAAAGCTCTCTATCGCGTTTGCTAAATGACCCATGATGATTTTCAGTCATATGCCTTTCAAGACAAAAGTTTTCAAAAATATAACAGTTCCTGGATGCTTGGCTATTGGACTCTGAGTAATTTATTTATCCAAGTATTACTGATGGCTAGACATTATGCTGAGCTCTGGGAATATAAAAATAAATAAGACTATAGCCTCTGCCCTCAGGGATCTCATAGTCTAGTGGGGGGAATGTACACATAAATAATTGCAAGACAGGGGGGGTATATGCTATGACAGAAGTTTGAATTGGGTGTTGTGGCAACACCAAGGAGGAAGAGTTCATATCTTTGGTGCTGGAGTAGGAATGGAGGTGGTTCAAGAAAGTAGTCTTAGAGGAAGTCATATGTGAGCTGGGTCTTGATGAACGATGAGGGCAGGAGTACATTCTAGCATGTGTGGCATATGGGAAAGAGAATGCACATTGACTATTCTGGAGATGGCAAGTTGAAGACTGTTACCGGGACACCGGATGATTGTGGAAGATGAGGCTGGAAAAGAAGCAAGAAATCTGTTGAGCTGAAAGTAGTAATCATCTCAACTGGAGTAGGGAGC
Source organism: Hyaena hyaena (assembly GCF_003009895.1). Taxonomy (NCBI): domain Eukaryota; kingdom Metazoa; phylum Chordata; class Mammalia; order Carnivora; family Hyaenidae; genus Hyaena; species Hyaena hyaena. Next base: position 3,220,648 of record NW_024080708.1, on the reverse strand, counting down.
AGCTGTAGGATGCTCCCCGTCTACACTCTACTCCTTCCCGCAAAAAGTAGATAAAGGTGCCACCTGAGAGTTAAACTAGGAAACTTCACATGCAAAGGGGTATGATTAGACATCTGGAAATCCACCAGGAAATGATCCGTAAATGTGGGACTGGAAATGTTGGGAGCTCTCAAAGCTCTGCTCAAGGTGATCTGGGACAAATCTTAAGGAAGCAGAACTGGAATGCAATTATAATTTTGTAAGTGGAAACCAAATTAATTGTATTATACACTGCTTGGAGTGAATAGAAAATGGTTGGCCAGCTAGAAGCAAAGAAATGACCGTAACAAGCCAGCTCCATCCAAAAGAATGCTCTTGGCCAAGTGAACCCAGCATTATGGGTTCATTGGCAAGGCTGGCCCTATAGTTGATGAAAATGCCTCCAGTTGCTTGATCTGAGAGACCCATTCTTATGATCAACTAACTCCCCTTCTTGTGATTTTATGCTCACCAAGCAATCTTTTGATAATTTATTTGGCTCGCCACACAACTTGCGCACAGGGAAAGAATACACTGATCTGCCTACTCAAGCATTTTGGCCTGTTAACAATTGTATTTCTCATTGTAAATTAATGAATTGGCATCCTAAGGTTGAATTAGGATGCCAATATATATATGGAGGACAGGCAGATATAGATATAAATACAAATGTTTAGAAGTCTCTCTGTATTAAAAAGGCATGTGAGCCTGCTTCAGTTGACTTTACCTTCTTGAATTCACTCAATCCAGACTTCCACCTCTAGCCTTGCAACTCAGAAAGTTACTTTTGCCTCTACACTGAGAGTCCAGCCATCTCCTGCAAGGCTTTTGAAGGGAGCAAATTGGCGTTCCCTGGGTGACAGGGACCTCTGCATTTCTGTGTCCTGCACTCCAAAGTTTAATAAGAGGATAGTGTTCATTTTTCTGTGTTTGTTCTCAAATATGCCATCTGTATTGAGGAGTTCAGTTTGAGAGAATGAACATTGCTGTACAAAGGTGTGTGGACAGAAACTATTCTGGTGTTTTGTTTTATTCTTTCTTCCAGTTCTCAAAATCAGACTTTGAGGAAAGGATCCTGGTATGGGTGGTTGGTTTGGGAGGTAGTTAGTTTCAGGAAGCACAAAAAGGGAATAAGGAAGGTGAGAGAAAGAAGGGAGAAAAGCTAGTCATGAGCATGTTAATGAGCAAGTTACCCCTGGGCAGACGGGACTCAGTTCTGCTGGGGGACTTTCTTTTTTCTTTTTAATTTTTAAATGTTTTTTTATTTATTTCTGAGAGAAAGAGAGAGACAGCGTGAGCAGGGGAGGGTCAGAGAGAGAGGGAGACGCAGAATCTGAAGCAAGCTCCAGGCTCTGCGCTAGCTGTCAGCACAGAGCCCGACGCGGGGCTCGAACCCACGAACCGTGAGATCGTGACCTGAGCCGAAGTCGGATGCTCAACCAACTGAGCCACCCAGGTAACCCGGGGACTTTCTGAGAAACCAGGTAGAACATGTCTCACAATCTTCCCACTGGAGGACAGAGAGTTTCCTTCCATGATATTTATGCAGGGGCTTCTGTCCCCACTGGTCGAAGGTTAGTGCCAGTGGTGTAAACTGTCCTGCGCTTCCAGTGCCTGGCTGAGTCAGAGCAAGCTGCCACCTTGCCAGAGCAAGACTCTGGCAGAGAAGGGACACAATCCACTTGAGATGGAAGACTGTCAGGATGCTGGAAACTTCAGCTGCAGGTGAAATCAGGTGGGCCAAGGGACCATGGGATGGCATCAACAGGATCTGATGCATCATTAGGAACAAATACAATAGACCTGGAGACTCCATTGGGCACAAGAGCAAAAGGATATGAACTGGCAAGTGGTACACACAAAAATGTAAATGGCCACCAATTATATTTTTAAGCATTTAGACTTGGTAGTAATCACTGAACTGTAAATAAAAATGAGATGCTATCTTTTTTTTGCCTGTCAGAATAGCAAGGCCTTTTTTCCAATTAAAACAAACAAACAAACATGTATTAATGGGGTTACATTGCAGGTGGGATTGGGAATTGCTCAAAACTTCTGAGAAGCAGGTTTTCAGTATGTATCAAGAGCCTTGGGGCACCTGGGTAGCTGAGTCAGTTAAGTGTCCGATCTCGGCTCAGGTCATGACCTCATGGTTTGTGAGTTTGAGCCCCATGTCGAGTTCTGTGCTGACAGCTCAAAGCCTGGAGCCTGCTTCAGATTCGGTGTCTCCCGCTCTCTCTGCTCCTCCCCTGCTGACGCTCTGTCTCTGTCTCTCTTGCTCTGTCTCAAAAATAAATATACATTAAAAAAATTTTTTTAAAAAGAGCCTTACCAATTTTTGTTTTTCAACTGAGTAATTCCTGATAAAAGATAAAGACATTGCCTTCTGTGTTGTTTATCACAGTAAATGTCCAATAATAGGGGAATGGTTGAAATTATTATGTTATAATCCTATGATAAAAAAACAGAAAGCCATAAAATCCTGTTTTTAAACATTTAGTGATATTGAAAATGCTTGTGGTATTCTAAGTTAAAAAGCATAATCCCAAACTGTACAGACAGTGTGAGCCCAACTATTACTTTTTGATTCAGAGATGATATAAATTATAAGACATAGGTTCATTAACAGCTTTGGGAAAAATAAACACTACCTTTATTTTATTTTAAAAAACCTTTTTTAGCATTTATTTATTTATTTATTTATTTTTCTCTGTTGGATGGTTGGTCTTGAGCCTGCAGGGAGCAAGCTGACCCCAGACTTCTCCAAATCCAGGTTTCTTTTCCTCCAATTCTTACGTGTCTAAAGACAGGGAACTACAGACACGCCTTTGTGGGAGGGTAAGCATTAATTTCTTTTTGAGAGAGAGACAGAGTGTGAGTGGGGGAAAGGTGGGAGGGGGAGGGGGGCGGAGACAGAATCCTAAACAGGCTCCAGGCTCTGAGCTGTCAGCACAGAGCCTGACGAGGAGCTTGAACTCATGAACTGCGAGATCGTGACCTGAGCCAAAGTCAGATGCTTAACCAACTTAGCCACCCAGGTGCCCCTAAGCGCTACCTTTAATATACCTACATTTTAATTTACTGAGTAACATACGTATATCCATATGATTGTATACCACCTTTTTTTCAAGAACACGCACAAAAAGAGAGTCTAAGCTTTCTTCACATTCCAGAGTTTAAAGATTCTTCTGAATTAGTTTTGGCCATTGGCAGTGAAGCAGCGTATTGTGGTGACATGCAGCTGTTTTTCATAACCCTGGCTTGTAATGATGTGACAAAATCATATTGAAGCATGTAGAAGAATCCTGGGAGTTCATCTGCATTTCTTGTTTGATTAAACTCATCGTCGCTTTTTTTTTTTTCTTTTCTTTGGATTTTTTTTTTTCCAATTCAATTACATTAGCTAGAAATCAATCAGCTTTTCTTGAAAGTCACTCAGAAGCTTTTGACAGATAGATGTTCAGTGCCTGAGTAACAGTCCCTCACAATGCATGCAACGGTCACACCAACCTTTCCTAGCTTTGAAAATTTTATGATCTATTCCAAGAGATTTGGCAATTTCTACTGCCTTTAATTGCATTGTCTGGCATATGACAGACAATCTTCTGCAGACACAATAATTTTTCATTTCAATGATGCATCATAGTGTAATTTTGAGGAGGCATTTTAAGTGACAATTAGGGAGAAAGCCAAATTTAAGTTAAAAATTTAACCATGAGCAGTGCTACCAAGACAAATAATTCAACTGAGGTGACAATCAGATGAACAGATACCCTGTATGCCCAGCTACGTCTGCACACACATAAGCAATGACAACAACATCAGAGTGAATTCCTCTGCCTGGCCATTTGCAAGTCACGTTTGATATCCATTATGAGATGCATCCTGATTTCAGAAATGAAGAATATGTATCTTAGAAAGTAGGAAAGGGCATGAAACATGTACACATTCTGTATACAAGCACACATATGCACACAGAAAAAAGGCAAAAAGTAAAGGAAGGTCATGCTTACAGCGGCTGTCTCTGGGTGGTAGAACTGTGGGTTGTGTGTTTGCTTATCTTCATTTTTGCTTTAAGTTTATTTTTGGGAGAGACAGAGCATGAGCAGAGAAGAGGCAGAGAGAGAGAGGGAGACACAGAGTCTGAAGCAAGCTCCAGACTGAGCTGTCAGCACAGAGCCCGATGCGGGGCTCAAACCCACAGATCAAGAGATCATGACTTGAGCTGAAGTCAGAAACTTAACCAACTGAGCCATCCAAGCACCTCATGGACTGGTCCTTGTATTTTGAAGGTGGTTGCTCCCCTATTGGGAGAATAAAAGTTGGAATAGAGCTGCACAAGCTTGAATCGGAGTTGGACAGATAACTTGGAGGACCACAGTCATCTTTGGACCTTCCTGGCCCAAGAGAACAAATAAACAAGTACTCTCAACCCAGGGAGGACTTAAAGTGAAGAAAGAAATCAGAAACTCTGAGGTCACATTTGTCATTCCAGTCCAGTTTCTAATTCGTGACAGAATTTTGACAGGTCACTTACCTCTCGTACTTGTTTCCTGACCTATACATGAAGACAATACTTTCTACCCTTCCTCTTCCTGGCAATGGCAGAAATGCAGTTTAAAACATTGATCAAATAGGGGGTGCCTGGATGTCTCGGTCAGTTAGGCATCTGACTTGGGCTCAGGTCATGATCACGGTTTGTGAGTTTGAGCCCCGTGTCGGGCTCTGACTTGACAGCCCAGAGCCTAGAGCCCGATTTGGATTCTGCGTCTCCTTCTCTCTCTGCTCCTTCCCCACTTGCACTCCCATCTCTCTCTTAAAAATAAATAAATATTTAAAAAGATTTTAAAAAACCATTGATCAAATAGTGTACAGTCTTATTTGTGTTCCCATAAGCAATGCAAATATTGGTCAATAATCCATTTATGAGCGAGTGACTATTTGAGGGCTGATGCTTGCAGACTGTTTTTGTCCTTACAGCCCATTTATTAGAAGGATCTCACCAGAAACTTTCCCTGTGGTGTGTGGGGGGTGCAGGAAGGGGTGGAGGTTGGGGAGGGTGGAGGTGTGGGTATGTCTGGGGGTTGTGAGGTGGGGAGAGTGAGTGCAGGATGTGGGTGGGTGGGAGGAGAGGTGTGTGTGGGTTGTAATTGTGTGCGTGTGTGTGTGAGTGTGCGCACACATACATAATGGGAAACAGAAGTGGGGGTGGTGGTGAGCAGAGAGCCATGTGGTAGAAAATCTGCACACAGGTCTGTTTCTGGAGCTTGAGGGAAATGCCAGGACATGTGCAATTTCTGTCCCTGGGTCCAGGCAAATGAATTCTATACTGGGAGCCCTTGGGGGGCACTACCCAGCTTAGAGAATTGAATTTCAGCTAATTAATGTGGCCCCAGCCCCCCACTACCCACTGATGGGGAAAGGGCCTGGGCAATCTGCTCCACCTTGCATACTCCTGCTAAGTCTTAAAGCAAAGTGGGGTGATGGGGTGGGGGAGCAGGGTTCTCAGTGCGGAGCTCTGGCTCCAGGCAGCAGAAGTGTGGTGCGATGTGAGGAGAGGAAGCAGAGCTCCCAGAACCTCACCCAGCCCTCAGAAAATATGCGCCGACAGGTAGCAATACCTCAGTTCAGTTGATCTTCCGAACAGCCCAAGGTTGTCACAGCCTGATTTGGAGGAGTCTGGACTGCTTGGTTTATGTCTAGCATGGTATAAACAGTCAAAAAACTAGTAAGTGCTGTTATTCTAATCACCATCGCTGTTATCCCCACCACAGAAAGGGCCTGCTAATCAATACCCTGCTGCCCAACCCCCAACCCCCACTGTCCTATCCTGGGACCTTAAGCCCCTCCCTTGAGGCAAAACAGTGAAGATGCTCTTAAGATGCAGGTACTTTCTGGGAGACGATCTGCCTCAAACCCTTCTCATCCGTCAATAACTTGGCAGTGTGAGGGCACCGGGCAGCTGGGCGGGGGACCCAGAGAACTGTGTCTCAAGAAGCAGGGGTTCAGAAATGAGGCTGCTGGGCCTCTGACAAGGCCAGCCTGTAATGTAGGTAAGCAGGGCGCTGGAGGGAACTGAACCAAGACCCAAGACCTCAACCCAGGCTGGCTCCCTGCCCAGGTCCGGAGGGATCAGGAGCAGGGGAGAGAGAGAAACAGTGTAAGCCAAGAGGAGCCTCAGGATCTCAGCCTCAAAGCCCAGATGATCCCAGGTTTTGAGAGGGAGATTTGATGCAGACTGGTAGAGGGAGTATGATCTTCCCCTTCCTGGGCTCGTGAGTGCCATGAAGTGTGTGGATGACTAGATGGGGAGGGAGGCTTTTGCTCACCAGCAGCAAGCTGGACGCTGCTTTCGACCAGCCACCAGGACACAATAATTGATTGCCTTCTTGCTGCAAAACCAGAATGGCTTTTGATGTTCAGCCATTCATTGCCGTAACTGGAATAATAACACAATTCATTTTAGCTGCAGCCCTGCAAATGGATGGCTTTAATAATGGCTAATTTGGGATGATGAATGTGCCATTTGGGGGTGACATTAGTGCTGAATAAGGAGAAGGGCGTGCAAGAGATGGTGGAAGGGATGAGTTGTATAAGACTAGCCATGTTGCTAACTACCAAGTCTGCAAGCCCTTCAATTCCACTCCTCAGTATTGATTTAACAAGCATCCATTCCCTATGTAGCACTGGCCTGAGTGGTAGGGGAGATTTGGAGAAGGTAGATGACTAGGGTGACCACATGTCCGGGTCCCCCGGGACAGTCCTGGTTTATACTGGAATCAGGTACAAATATTAACAGCACCCCCAGTCTTGAAAGTGTTTCGGTTTGGGAGATAAATTATATTGTCATTCTGTGTGGCTCACTCTCTGCTTTTCATAAGCATACAGCTTTTCTGGGAAGATAAGACTTATTTATGCTCATGGCACAATTACAGCGTATCAGGAGACAGTATGTAACCGATAGATGAATCAAATAAGCACAAGCACGAACCAATGTTTACAAGTTTGAAACCAATGGTGGCTGTGAATTTCAACACTGAAGAAGAAAGACTCTTATATGCATGGGGATGATAAACCTCAATACCTTACTTGATCTTCACAGCAACCTTAATGGGACCCCCATCTGGTAGATGAAGAACTAGAGGCCCAGAGAAAGGAATTGATTGCACAAGAGCTAGTAGTTAATGGAGTCAGGATTGGAATCCAAGACGGTTTTAATTTAAAAGCCAACTCTGTTCCCGCTTCAGAACAAACAAAACCGACATTGGTGCTGGACGGAGAGAACAAGGAAGCCCAAGAAAGAAGTGTAGTATCACCAATCCACAGGTAAAAGGGAATACAGTAAAAAAATAAAAAAAAAAAAAGGAAGATATAAGGCTGCAAAGAGAGAGTAAAGAAATTTAATTGAGGTGAGATTAATCAAGGATGATTAAAGGTGGTGAGTTTTGCACTAGGATTGAAATTACTGATGAATATGGATTAACAGAGAGCAAAGAAGGCTTTCACATGCACGGGGGTGATAAACCCCAAAATCAGGGTGTTATTTCTTGGGAGAGGGGTAGTGGATGGGAATAGGGTAAACAGGAAATGCCAATTATAGTTGTAAGGTTTTTAAAAAATGTTAATGTTTATTTTTGAGAGAGAGAGAGAGAGAGAGAGAGAGCACATGAGCAGGGTGAGGGGCAGAGAGAGGGAGTCACAGAATCTGAAGCAGACTCCAGGCTTTGAGCTGTCAGCACAGAGCCCAATGCAGGGCTCCAACTCATGATCTGCGAGATCATAATCTGAGCCAAAGTTGGATGCTCAACCAACTGAGCCACCCAGGTGCCCTGTAAGGTTTTATTTCTTAAACACACTGGTGAATAAATGGGTGTTCATTATACTGTTATATATATTTTGCGTATCTGAATATTTCATGATAAAATATTTTAATAAGAAAGAGATTGGTCTTTCTAGAAGAAGGGCATCTATTAAATGGGACACAGAAGCAGAGATAACAAATATGCATTCTGGTGATATTCTAACCAGAACTAACCAGAACCCTTATTTATATCTGCATGGAGCATTCCTAACTTTCCTTTCAGAGTGACCCACTGCCATTTCTTGCTCCCAGCAATGCACAGCATTTTAAAAGCCCTCTTTGGCCCTCACTTTTATTTGACTCAAGATTTGGAACTACTGAAAATGTGCATTTACTGCCTTCTTCTAAGGTATGTGGTCTACATCTGTCTCGTTTGCTTTGCACACTGGGGATGCTGCACTAAGTACCGGTGCGCTTACTACTTGGGGGATTTGGTGTTTAATCAAACGCTTTATTCCTCCCAAGGGTTTGGCCTCCTGATTGGCAGCTGGGGTCAGAGACCGCCCCCCAGCCCCTCTCCAGCTCCCCAAGATACAGGGAGGATCCCGATCCCGAGGGGCTGAGGGGGCTGCTGGAAGTTTCGGATTTGGCCTCCCCCGGGCCTTGCTGCCATCGCACAGCAATAAACAAAAGCAGCAAATGAATCCGTGCAAGTCCCATCACTGTGGCTCCACTGGGCAGTAAAAAGGCCTTAACACAAGGCTCCACATACTTCACCACCAAATAGGTCTGCGGCAGCAGCTGGTATCTTGTAAGGGAAGATTCCAGTGAACAGATCTGGTTAGTGTGCAGAGCACGGATGGCAGTTGTGAAACCCTGGGTCTTGCTTCAAAACAAGGATCAGGGAAGTGCTTGAGCGGGGTGTGGTGGGGCCCTCTGAAAGTCCCCAGCCTGCCTGTCTCCGTCTCAGGGCAGAGCTTTAGACTTCAAGGCCGCCTCGCCCTGATCCAGGGCCTTGGGTCTAAAGCCCTGAGCCGTCTTTTTGATCTTTTTTATTTCTGCCTGGTCGGGCCTGGTTCTCCCAGCCATTGTCCTAGGCAAGGGAAGGAACCCTGGAGAACAGAGAGGCACCTTGCATCTGCTCCTGGCTGATTCACCTGGAACAAGTAGCTCCATTTGTATGACACACACGCGCACTTGTTACCATGCAGGGCGCTCCTGGGGAATGAGCAATAGATTCTTCTAGCATCTTTTGACTCGGTCTCTAAGGTTACGTGTCCCAGCTTCCCAGATGGATGTGCAGAGAGGGAGCCTAAGAGGAACCAGTGTGGGAGGTCAGCAAGATGGGGTGAAGGGTCGAGAGTAGGCATGGGCTCCTGTCTTTTTCTTATGTTTTTTTATTTATTTCTAGGAGAGAGAGAGAGACAGTGTGAGCAGGGGAGGGTCAGAGAGAGAGGGAGTCACAGTCTGAAACAGGCTCCAGGCTCTGAACTGGCAGTCAGCACAGAGCCCGACGCGGGGCTTGAACCCACGAACCGCGAGATCATGACCTGAGCGAAAGTCGGACGCTTAACCGACTAAGCCACCCAGGCGCCCCAGCTCCTGTCTTGACTCTACTGAATTGGCCTGTGACCTTGGGGAAGTGTCACAGGCCATGCTCCTAGGGAAACAGGGTGTGACACAGAGCTTTGCGGGCAGCAGGTTTCCTGGGGAGCGCTCTCAGGATGGACGCCTACAGGGAATAAAGAAAGCAGGACTGACAGAGGAGGAAGCTGAACTGCCCTGTGGCCCCACCACAGCCTCAGCTGAACCCACAGGGAGCCCTGGAGCCAGCGTGGCCCCTCACACTTGTCCCAAACTGTGGCAAAGGGGCTGGCACTTCCTGCTCCTGCACTGACCAGTGACTTGGGATGGGTCCGCAACTTTGGGCATGGCGGCTCTCGTCAGCCAAGGGCCACTGCTGGCAAGGGCCTTGCCCAGCTGTGCACAAGCTGTGCACTGAGGACCACCAACACTCCCTACAGCTGGGGAAGTGGGGGCTTCGACACTAAAGGGGAAGGGTGGAGCTGGGTAGTGCTCCCACGGCATCCCATCAGCCCTTCAGGGAGTCATTTCGCCTCTCCAGGCCCCACTTTTCTCATCTGTCCGATGGGTGCTGAGGATGACTTCTAGGATCCCTTCCAGCTCCGGGGCTCTCTGATTCCAGCAGGTCACCCCCTCTGCTCTCACCACCACCTCCCACTCAAGCTACACCCTGTTTAACGTCCCAACCCGTCTTAAATGTTTGCAGGGATTCCTCGCCGACTGTGGCAAAGTACAAATTCCTTAGGTGACTTTCGAGGCCCTCCACGATCCAGCCCCGACCGGTTCCCTCTGTCTTCTTCCTCATTACTCCATGGGGAGCATTTTGTTTTTAACATGTTTTTCCAGAAAACACTCTCCCCTCCTTTCCTCTGCTCTTTCTGTGAAAATGGGTCCTTTATGCATTCATGAGCAAAGCCACTGCAAGGGCTCTGCAGCCAGAGCTGGGACCCAATTCTTATCAGTTGTGGGACCTCGGACAGGCCACTAAAGCTCTCTGAGGCTCAGTTTCCTTATCTGAAAAAAAATGGAATGCCTTTTTTTTTTTTTTATCGATGTCTTTTCTTATGGTTGTGGCAAGAAGCAAATGACGCAACATATGTAAGGGGCTTAGTGCAAAGCTTAACAGAGCTCATAAACGTTAGTTCTCTTCCGTCTCTCCCTTGTTGAAATAGCTGAACCTAAAGAACATCATCCAAGGATTAGTTTCAAAAGTATTTAAAATGTACAAAAACTGTATGTAATTTTGTATTTTTCTTACTAATCTTTAGCTCAAGAAAAATAAAGTCACTACGAATTTTTAGTTTGATGCCCAATAAATCTCCAGTCTGTTCAGGCTGCTCCTTGGTCTGCATCTCTCTCAGGGACCAAGGCCTCTCTGCCTCAGGCACAAGAACACAAAAGCATTTTATTTCCTTGACCGGGAGGTGTCAGTCAACATCACCCTGGAACTTGTTGGAAATGCACATTCTCAGCCACCACCATCCCAGACCTACTGGTCAGAAGCTCTAGGGCTGTTGCCCAGAAGTCTGAGTTTTGCCAACTTCCCCCCTCACCCAGTGACTCTGATGCATGCTCAGTTGGGGAGTAGCCCTGCTCTACTGTGCAGGGCTCATAATGGGGCATGTGTTCTGGGGTATATTGGTGCCTCAGTTCCCTCCACCACACAAGAAGAGGGTGGCATGACAGCAGGGGTTAGATGACTGCAATAGAGACTGGATCTTTGACAGGATGTCCTGCGTATAACTTAATGCTCTTTAGCCACTGTAGGTGTCCCAGGCATGGGTTGCTGAGCTCTGCCAAAGGCCTGACTGCATTGACCTAGAACCTCCCCCAGGTCACATGGTGCTGTTCCTGCCTCTGGACAAGTCCTCCTGCGACCAGAAACTCCTGACCTTCAAGCCTACTCAGCACCACCCCTAAAGCAGTGGTTCTCAAAGTGTGGTCTCCATTACTACTGAGCTCAGAGAAATAGAATTATAAGGAATACTGTGAGCAATTGTATGCCAGTAAATTAGATAACTTAGATGAAATGGACAAATTTGTAGAAAAACACAAACTACTGCAACTGATTCAAGAAGAAAGAAATAATCTGAATAGACATAGAACAAGTAAAGATATTCAAGATATTGAATTAGTCATTCAGAAACCACCCATAAAGGAAAGCCTAGTAAGAGATGGTTTCACTGGTGAATTCTATTCAATATTTACAGAAGAATTAACACTAATTCTTCACAATCTATTCCAAAAATAGAAGACGAGGAAGCACCACCCAGCTCCATATATGAGGCCAGCATTACCCTGATACCAAAATTAGACAGATAACACAAGAAAACTACAGACCAATATATGGATGCAAATATATGTAACAAAATACTAGCAAAGCGAATCCAGTGAAATGTAAAAAGGATTAGATACTATGACCAAGTGGGATTTACCTCAGGAATGTAAGATTAGTTTAATATCTGATAATCAATCAATGTAATAAGTTGGTATTCCATATCAATAGAAATTTAAAAAAAAACAAATGATCATTTCAATGAACAAAGAAAAAGCATTTGAAAAAAATCCAACATCTTTTCATGATAAAAACACCCAACAAACTAGGAAGAGAGAATCTCCTGCAACCCAGGTAAGAACATCTAAAAATCACCCTCAGCTAAACACCATGTTTAGTGGTAATAGACTGATGTTTTACCCCCTAAGATCAGGAACAAGACAGAGATGTCCACTCTTATCATGACTTTTCAGCATTGTACTGGAGGTTCTGGCCAAGGCAATTAGGCAAGAAACAGAGACAAAATACATTCATATTCAAAAGGAAGTGGTAAAAACTACCTCTATTTGTAGATGACATTATCTTACAGATAAAAAACTTTAAAGAATACACACATACACACCACTGTTATAGTTAATAAATGAATCCAGAAAATTTGCAAGATACAAGGTCAATATATACAAATCAATTTCTGAACACTTGTAAAACCATTGGAAAATGAAATTAAGAAAATTCATTTATAATGACATTAAAAAACAAAGTGCTTAAGAATAAATTTAAATAAATTTAATAAAAAAAGTGCAAAACTTATTCTCTTAATATGACAAGACATTGTTGAAAGGTATATGAAAAGCTCTAAATAAATAAATAACATAACACATCATAACATAACATAACATAACATAACATAACATAACATAACAAGTGTTGGTGAGGATGTGGAGAAAAGAGAACCCTCTTGCACTGTTGGTGGGAATGCAAACTGGTGCACCCACTCTGGAAAACAATATGGAGTTTCCTCAAAAAGGTAAAAAATAGAACTAATATATGATTCAATAATTCTAGTATGGTATTTATCCATAGAAAGGGAAAATGCCAATTTGAGAAGATAAATTGCCCCTATGTTTAGTGCAGCGTTTTTTACAGTAGCTAAGATATGGAAGCAACATAGCATTCACTGGTAGATGAATGGATAAGAAAGATGTGGTATGTTACACAATGGAGGGTTAGTCATGGAAAGAATGCCATTTGCAACAATGTCCATGGATGGACCCAGAGGGTATTATGCTAAGTGAAATAAGTCAAACTGAGAAAGACAAATACCATATGATTTCACTCTTGCGTGGAATTTAAAAAGACAAATGAATAAACAAAACAAAAAGCAGAATCAGACCTATAAATATGGAAGACAAACTGACAGTTGCCAAGGGGTGAGTGGGTGGAGGAGTTAGGCAAAATGGGTAGAAGCCAGCTTTGCTGACAGCTCAGAGCCTGGAGCCTGCTTTGGATTCTTTGTCTCCCTTTCTCTCTGCCTCTTGTCCACTCGCACTCTCTCGTTCTCAAAAATAAAAAAAAATATTAAAAAGGTACATCACAGAATACAGTCGATGATTGTAATAGTGTTGTATGGTGACAGATGGTAGCTACGCTTGGGGTGAGCACAGCATAATGTATAGAGAGGTTGAATCCCTATGTTGTATACCTAAAGCGAATTTAATGTTGTGAGTCCATTATAGTCCAATGATAAAAAAAACTTATAAAGCTTGAAATAAACAGCAAAACATCCTGTGATCAGGGATTGGAAAACTTAATGTTAAGATGGCAGTGCTCCCCAATTTGATCCACAGATTCAAGACAACCCCTGTCAGAATCCCAGCTGACTTTGTAGAAATTGGCAAGTTGATTTTTTTTAATATTTTTTTATTTATTTCTAGTAGCGAGAGAGACAGCGTGAGCAGGGGAGGGTCAGAGAGAGAGGGAGACACAGACTCTGAAACAAGCTCCAGGCTCTGAGCTGTCAGCACAGAGCCCGACGCGGGGCTCGAACCCACGAACCGCGAGATCATGACCTAAGCGAAAGTCGGACGCCCAACCGACTAAGCCACCCAGGCGCCCCTGATTTTAAAATTCGTATGGAATTGCAAGGGATCCAGAATGGTCGAATCAATTTTGAAAAGGAAAACAAAATAGGAGGACTCCCACTTCCTGATTTACAAGTGTGGTCGTCAAACCAGCAGCATCATTGACACGAGGGAGAATGTTAGAAACACAAATTCTCGGGGCGCCTGGGTGGCTCAGTCGTCTAAGCGGCCGACTTCGGCTCAGGTCATGATCTCGTGGTTCGTGGGTTCAAGCCCCGCGTCGGGCTCTGTGCTAGCTCAGAGCCTGGAGCCTGTTTCAGATTCTGTGTCTCCCTCTCTCTCTGACCCTCCCCTGCTCACGCTACCTCTCTCTCTCTCAGAAGTAAATAAAACATTAAAAAAAAAAGAAAGAAACACAAATTCTCAGGCCATGCCAGACCTACAAATTCTCAGGACGGGAGAGTCTGATACAGGCTCAAGTGAGAATCACCACTGGCATAGACTGTAAACTAGGTTAACTCTACAAGAAATTAATTTGTTCCTTCAATCTCCCCCTTCTCTGGATATCTCTTTGGTCTGTACTACACAGAAGACAAAAAGAAAGATAAAACCATATTGATGGAGAGAATATATGAAGCCCTGTTTCCTAATTAGAAAGAACCTTTCCACTTTACTCTTGGGGTCTCTTTTCTGACCAGTCAACCAAACGGGACCTGTGGCCGGTCTAACTTGATTTGCACTTGCTACTTATTTCTCCAATGGCTAGTGGTAAAAGCTTCAGCACACGAAACAAAGCATTTGGAATACAACATGAATAAACATTTTGAAAAGAGATTTGGTTTCATCACAGCCACTGGCATGGTGTGTTCTACAGCTCTGATCTCAGTCCCAGTTGTGAAGACTCAGGAAAGACAAACAGATTTCAGAAAAGAAAATAAAGAGAAGGGGGAGGCGGAGGGGGAGACCTATACTCCCCACGTGGCAGATCAGGGCCAGAGAGCTAAGTTAGTCAGGTAGTTTTATAGCAAGGGGAAATGATTAAGCTGTGGAGCCCGCACCAGGGAGGGGGGTGGGGACTGGAGAATGGCATGGCTGGCTGAGGACCTGGACAGGAGAGAGCAGGGACCAGGGGGAGCTCGGAGGGAGAATCCCAGAGGGCGAATCAGGGCCAGGGGCTCAGGCCTGAGGCCCAGTGGTAGGGATTTCCCAAGGAGTTCCCTTCGCAGCCAGGGTGATGGCTCCACAACGGACTGAGAGAGGAGTCAGCACTCTCCCTGCATACCTTCCCGTGGGGGAGAGACGACAGGAACAAACTGTGAAGTGAGCCCCGGGCCTCCCCTGCACACACCGCCCCGGGCCTCCCCTGCACGCACCGCCCCGGGCCTCCCCTGCACGCACCGCCCCGGGCCTCCCCTGCACGCACCGGGCCCTCACGCAGCTCAGTCCCTCTCCCCAGTTAGTGGGACGGGACTGCTTTCCTCCAGCTCATGCCAGCCATAAAGGCTTCCACAGCAAGCCACTCTCCCTTCTGGGCCTTGTTGGGTTTCTCCTTTCTTGTCCTGGGGTGTAGCCTGAGCGGACCTGCCCTGGGACCGGGGTCCTGGTCAGCACAGAGCATGCGTGCTCGGTGACTTCCAGTTTCCCTCCCTGATGTGGGCTGCTCCCTTCCTGGCTCCTATCTGGCAAGAATCCCAGAGAATCTCAGGGAGAAGGAGAGGGAAGCCTCGGCTACCTGGAGGGGTGGGGTGGGGGCGCCCCTGGTGGGGGTGGGGCGCACTCCAGGTGAGGCAGGAGTGTGCTGTTAGCTCACCCAAAGCTGACTCTCCCCAGGAGTGCTTTTGATGCTCGCTGGCCACAGTGCCAGTCTTCAGCTGTGAGTCAAGGAGGTGTTTTCTCTGAGTGTGTGGGGCTCAGACTGAAGAAGGCACTTGCCTAACGTGTGCACAAAGGAGTAGCTGAGTAGCTTGTAGCTCACCAGGTGGGGTTGGTCCCAGGTGGGGCTGGGGGGAGGGGCACTTACATCGTAGGATCCAAGGGTGCTTCACAAATGGGCCAAAAAGCTAAATTCTCACCATTGGACTCTGTTATTCTCTGGATTAAGACACTCAGAACTTTCCCCCAAAGTGTGCTGCTGTCTGGGAGGAGTTAGAGACATTTCACAAACTTCTCAATAAGTACTGGCAAATTCGGCTAGTGAGTACGTTCTCCCCTCCCTGTCCCCCTTCCCCTAGTATTGAACTTTAAAAAGTTCCTCTACATGAACGCATTCTTGAAATAAGAGAAAGGCCGGGTATAGAGGAGTGGGTGCGGCCTAGAAAAGGTAACTGTGGGGGGCGCCTGGGTGGCTCAGCTGGTTGAGTGTCCGACTTCGGCTCAGGTCATGACCTCACGGTTTGTGGGTTCAAGCCCCGTGTCAGGCTCTGTGCTGACAGCTCAGAGCCTGGAGCCTGCTTCGGATTCTGTGTCTCCCTCTCTCTCTGCCCTTCCCCTGCTCACACTCTCTCTTTTTCTCTCAAAAATAAATGGAAAAAGAAAGAAAGAGAGAGAGAGAGAGAGAGAGAGAAAGAAAGAAAGAAAGAAAGAAAGAAAGAAAGAAAGAAAGAAAGAAAGAAAGAAAGAAAGAGTAACTGTGGAAGGGAGAGACAAATCAGAAAGTTCCCAGGCATGGATATAAGGAGCGTGGGATCCCAAGGTGAGGAGCATGGACAGGGGCGCTGGCAGAGGCAGGTTCTGAAAGGCAAACCTTGCTGCACAGGAAGGTGGAAGCATGGACCAGGTCTCAAAGGGTCTAGAATTCTAGCTTGGCTGTTCTAGTTAAGGTTCTGTGAATTGGGGGTGCCTGGTGATCAGTCGATTAAGTGTCCGACTCTTGGTTTTTGCTCTGGTCATCATCTCATGGTTTGTGAGATAGAGCCCCACATCAGGCGGGCTCTGCACTGACAGTGCGGAGCCTGCTTGGGATTCTCTTTCTCTCGCTCTCTCTTTTTCTCTCCCTCTCTCTCTCCCTCCCCTGCTCACATTCTATCTCTCAATACAAACAAATAAACTTAAATAAAAGTGTTCTGTGAATCGGGGTAACTTAAGTGCTCCGGGCCTCAGTTTCTTTACCTGCTAGAAGGGAAGAACAATCCCTATTCTTCCTGTTTCATAGGTTGTTGTGAGGCTTAGATGAAAAAAAAAAAAAAAGGAATAACAAAACTTTATGTAAACTACACAATACAGTATGAATGAAAGGACTATGATTATTTTCTTTCACAACTTTGCCTAGGGCTTTCTCTTATGGAGAGTGAGTTTATGAAAATGAGCAATTTCAGATGGTAAAATATGAGACTCCATGTAAATTTCTTGCCTGGTTTTGGTAGGGATGAGCCATGTCTCAGGTTCCGGCATTTTCCAGCTTTAGCTCCTGAGAGCCTCTCTTTTCTCCAGCCAGGCCTGAGCCCTGTTTCCAGGTCCTGGAGGTGGGGGGAGCATTTTGAGATGCTTTCAGTGGAGGGCTCAGACTCTATCTTTGCAGGAACTTAGAAACCCGCTCCCCACCCCTTTCCCTTCTGCCACCGCTCTCTTGTTTTCACTTAGCATATGCCCTTGTCCCTGTTCCCAGCCTAGCTTTTTAAAGGTTTTCTGGGAAATTAGGAGGCTGACTCCTTTAGGTTACTGAGTCACACAACCCCAGGGGGCACTGTCTATATCGTAGATAACGTGGGAAGGACATCTGCATCTGTGCCACACAGTTGGCCTGCTTGCAGGATCTAGCCTCCTCCCCACCAGAACTATTCCCCTCCCCACCCCATCTCCCTCTTTAACTCACTCACTTCTACTTCTTCAGGACTGAGCTCTGCATCTTTCTCCTCTTGGAAGACTGCTATGGCTCCTAACATCCGGTGAGATGCCCCTTCTCTACTTACACAGCTCCCTGTGCCTCCCTTTGCCAGAACACTGATCACTGTACTGAATTATCTGGCTACTGGCCTTCCCCCCACCCTCCAAACACACAGTAGGCTATATGCTCCTTAAGGGGAAGAACTAAAGAACTATGCCTTCTCCTGTCTCTCTTCCCATCTCTTCCGCCTGGGCCTGGTTAATAGACATTGAGTAAATAGTTTCTGAATGAACTAGCACTCTGGGATGTTGAGAATTGTACAGCTGGAGAGCTTTGGGAGTACAGCTATGACTTCCCTGCTTCATCCCCAAAGGACACTGTGCTTATTTAATTACTCGTGTGTGGGGGGTTTCAAACAGATGTTATAACAGCTCACTTAGCAAAGGACAGTGATTAGGGTTTTCTTTTATTAACTAAATAGACGGCACCCAAGTGGAATATTAAAAACCAGATGGCACAACTTTCATTTCGTGTATATCTGGAAGGGAAGCACTAAAGTGCCAGCATTGTCCTGTTTAACCTTAAGTCCAGCCTCCCAAGATACTCCCTTCCCATTTCTTGGTTGAGGCATGCAAGCCTTAGCTCCCAGGGTATGTGAAGAAAGACCTGCGTGACTCAATGCATTTGCCTGCACTCCACATCCATTTCCCAGCTACCTTAGTTGGGAGAAAGCCAAGGGTGAAATAGAACATGGGATCTTTTTTAAGCTAAATTGTATCCTTTCCAAACTCATATTTTGAAGCCTGAACACCACCCCGCCCCCCATACCTCAGAATGTGACTGTATGTGGAGATAGGGCCTTTAAAGAGGTAACTAGGTTAAAATGAGGCCTTAGGGTAGACCCTAATCAATCTGACTGATGTCCTTATAAGAGGAAATTGAGGTGCACAAAAGAGACACCAACGGTGTGCATGCACAGTCACACCACCACATGAAGAGGTAGCAAGAGGGCAGTCATTTAAAAGCCAAGGAGAGGCCCAGAGGAATCCAACCATGCTGGCACCTTGATCTTAAACTTCTAGCCTCTAGAACTGTGAGAAATACATTTCTGTTGCTCAGGCCAGACAGTGTGTGGTATTCTGTTATGGTAGGCTTAGTAAACTAAGACATGGTCTGATCATCAGCAAACCTTGGGCTTCAAACCTTGGGCTGAACGCTTTGGGATGCTGCGGTAACCTCACATCCATCCTGAGTCTGAATCATCTGGGCCTCTGACATGGAGTTTAACCAGAGCTGTGCTTCTCCCCCAACCCTGGTCCTGAACCCAATGCCCATTTCTTCATCATTAAAGTCATTTGTCTTTTTCCTTACTCATTCACTCCCTCAACAGTTGCCAAGATGCTAAAAGTGATATAGCACCTTGCTCTCAAGGAGCTTAATGTCTTGTAAAGGATATATATCTACCCTGTTAAAGATGAACTAAGTATGAGGCATCACTTCCAGCTGGGGTGATTGGATTGGTCAGTGAAGAATGAGGAGCATTATTATGCAAGAAAAAGGATCTAAGAGTTGCAATGCAATACGGCATGGTAGTTTAAGAGCTTAGATGCTGAAGCCACTCTGGCCTGGGTGTTGCAGTTCAGAGGACAGACTCTAAGGCTACACTGTCTGAGTCCAGATCTAGTATTTACTAGCTCTATGGTCTTGGCAAGTCACTAAACTTCTCTGTTCTTCAGTTCCTCCACCTGTAAGATAGGGCTAATACAATGTCTATTAATAGTTATATTAAGATTAGATAAATTCACACACACACAACTCTTAGAATAGCGCATGGCACATAGTAATCATCACATAAATTTTATGATAGAACTTAGAGACAGAAGATACGACTTTCAGTCTGTCACTTAGTGGCTCTGTGTTCTAGGGCTAGTAAGTTCTGCACCAGCTGCCTACCTTTCTACCTAACAAGATACTTGGGAAGATCAAGTGAGTATATCAACAGTTAAGGATATTGGAAACTGTGGGAGATGTTATTTTTGCTGTTATTGAGTTGGGCCTTGAAGGATGGTAAAGATTTAACATAAAAGTTACCATTTATTGAGCAGTTAAGCATATAACAGGAGCCAGGCTATATATATATATATATATATATATATATATATATATATATATATGGGAAGCAGAGAAGGCAGATATTTTCTCTTCTAGACCCATGGATCCTAGAGCACAGGCACAAGCTGATTTTCCTGCCTGGGATCCCAAATCTTGAGGAATTATCAAAAAGACAGAGGTGGGGCAGGCCAGGAGTCCAAGGGTGGTGCCAATGGCATAGTAGTATCAGTAGTGGCACTTTAGCTAGGCTGATCCTGAGATCTGAGCTAGTTGAGGGCTATCCTGCCCAGCTTCCCCTGGTCCCTAACCATTTTCTGAACTGGTTTTCTAGTCCTACAGTTGATTATTTGAGCAACCTGGTCTCCTTTCAATAAATCGCTCTTCCAAACATAACTAGAGTTGGTTTTTATTGTTTGCAATGAGGAGCATTGAATAATATTTTAAAAAATTTATTTTTTTTCTCCCAACAGCCCTGAATGGTATTGTTTTCATCCACATTTAGTGATGTGGGAAAGCTTGGGGAGGGGAGCAGCATAACTTGCCCAGTGTCACACGGACAGTAAATGACTGGGGCTGGACTTGACCCTGGGTATGGACTTTAGCAGTACTTACCACTGTGATGTCATGGGAGGAGAGATTGGTGAAGAGCATTTCAGGTGGGAAGAATCCCCCAGTCAAGTCCATGTGCACGACAGCATAAAGGCAGTGGGGGCGAGGTGGGAAGTTCAGAGAATCATGAGTTTCTCGGTTGATAGGAATAAAAGCTTCACGCTGGAGGGGCACCTGGCTGGTTCCATTGGTAGACAATTCAACTCTTGGTCTCGGGGTTGTGAGTTCGAGCCCCATGTTGGGTATAGAGATTACTTAAAAAATAAATAAAAATAAAAATTCAAAAATGGTTTACGCTGGGGATAATAAGAAACAAAATTGGAAAGAGAGTATGGGATCAGCAGTGTGGGTACCATCTGTTGGACATTACGGAGCCACTGAAGACTTTGGGCTTTAGGAGGCAACTGTGTTATATGTCAGCCTGAGTGTAAGGTGATAGGAACTTAACTGGGGAAGGGCAGAGAGAAATTCTGTAGAAAGATTAATAAGGTCTTGACTAATTATTGATTAAGTAGTGAGGAATAGCTTGGTGACTGAGGCTATTGACACCCTTGACAGAAATGGGGGAGCCTGTGGCCTGGGAATGATTTGGGGGTGACAGGAGGATGGAGGAGCCGTCTATTCAGGGGAAAGAGCCTTTTTCCTGCTTGTCCTAGGATCAGCCTTCCTTGAGTCAAGGCCACACTGTCATAATTTCTAGCCTTTCAGCCTCTTATCTCAAAGCTCTTGCCATTTGTCTTTTTCTCTATGTGGTTCAAAAGCCGAGAGCCCTGGGATTGGTTGATAGGACTCTGGCTTCATTTTGGGAACTGCACTGTTACCCAAAGATGTGTGAAGCGATGGCTTATTTGAAGAGTGGACTCTTAGCCAGTTGGAGGCAGTCACCTCTCTGGGTCCCCATGGCCTAGTTATGGTTATTAATAACTAATGGGTAGCCCATCTCTAGTTCCAGAAGCCCAGCAGGACCTCATCCTCTTACAGTCCGCTGCCCTTTTGCCACAGCTGTCAGCAGTGACCCAGCTGACAGTCCTTTCGCCTGCATTTCTAGCTGTCTCCAGGGTTTCTTGCGCCCAGCCCTTGGCTAGCCCTTTCTAGTTTTGCCAGCTTGTGTGATTCCAGGAGAGGGAAAAAGGAGATGAACCATACCCCAGCCCTCTGGCTAGTTTCTCTGAGTTAGTCAACGTATAGTTGGTTTCAACCCAAGGTGCTGGTTTGCACGCACACTCTCTCTCTTGCTATGTAAAACAGGGAACAGATCTAAAACAAGAAAGAGTATGGTTATGCATGTTTTTAGAAATCTAGATCACTCTATCAGCAGCATAAGTAAGAGTTGGGTATAGAGGGATAAGACCAGGAAAGGGGTCCCAGTTGGGAGGCCATTGCCACCATCCAAGTGAAAGATGGTATCTTAAACGGGAGCATGGACTCTGGAAAGGAGAGGACAGAATTAAGAAAAAAATAAATATAAAATAAGCAGGGCTTTGTAATTGGATATGGATGATATATGTGAAAGAGACATCAAGGTGATATTCAGATTGCTAGTTTGGGTAGCCATGTAGATAGTAATAATAATAACAGAAATAAAACTAGTAATAAGAACGGTGGTGCCATCAGGACGCCTGGGTGGCCCAGTCAGTTAAGTATCTGATTTAGCTCAGGTCATAATCTCACAGTTCATGAGTTAGAGCTCCATATCAGGCTCTCTGCCGTTAGCATGGAGCCTGCTTGGGATCCTCTGTCTCCTCTCTCTGCTTCTCTCTCTCTCAAAAATAAATAAATAGTTTTTAAAAAAGAATGGTGGTGCCATCAACTACAATAGAGAATTCAGGAAGCAAGGGAGGGTTGGTATAGAGGAAAGTAGAGAATTCCCCCTTAGACATGTTGAGTTTAAGGTGTCTATGGAGCATACAAGAGGTGACACCGAGGAGGCATTTTATTTTATTTTTTTAAGTTTATTTATTTTCAGAGAGAGAGAGAGAGAGAGCGAGAGAGAGAGAGCACAAGTGGGGGAGGGGCAGAGAGAGGGAGGGATAGAGAGAAAGAATCCCAAGCAAGCTCCACATGGTCAGTGCAGAGCCTGATGCAAGGCTCAAACTCACAAACTGAGAGATCATGAACCGAGCCAAAGTCAAATGCTTAACCGACTGAGCCACCCAGGCGGCCCCCTAGCAGGCATTTTAAATGTTAAATTTAGGGGCCGTCTGGGTGGCTCAGTCGGTTAAGTCTTCGACATCGGCTCAGGTCATGATCTCACGGTTCGTGGGTTCGAGCCCTGCGTCGGGCTCTGTGCTGACAGCCAGCTCAGAGCCTGGTGACTGTTTCAGATTCTGTATTTCCCTCTCTCTCTGACCCTCCCCTGCTCACACTGTCTGTCTGTCTGTCTGTCTGTCTGTCTCTGTCTCTCTCTCTCTCTCAGAAATGAATAAAACATTAAAAAAATTTAAATGTTAAACTTAAAGTTTAGAGCCCTGGGGAGAGTCAGTGCTAGAAATTTAGATTTGAGATTGTATTTGGGATATTAGTTATGACCTGCCATGATCACACCAATTCTAAGAGAACCTGCTGCATCCACTGACTGCTGTCTTAGCAGCTATGATTTGTTCTACATGGTCCATTCTGCCTAATCCCTCCACGAGCCTTGGCTGCAGCCAATAGAACTGAGTAGGCCCCTTACCCACGGGCAGCCAGTCTGTGAACTGACAAGACTTATGACCTGTGGCTTGATGAATAAGATAAACTGGGCTAATTAGAATCCCTCTCTCAGGATTTTGAACTAAGAACTACAGGGATTCCAGGCCAGTTAACACTGGGATTTGAAGCTAGAAGAGTGTAGAAAATTCCGACAGCACAAGCTGAGGCCATTAAGCTGAAGAAGGGGATGGAAACAATGTGTAAGCAGATGATGTTGGGCAGTACAAAGAGAAGAACAGAGTAGATACCAAAGAAAAGGATACAAAGAAAGAGACAGAAAAAGTGAGCATGTGGCCTAAGAAAAAGATAGAGGGACTTGTCCATTCTTGAAGCTGCTTTACTACCTGAAAAATTCCCATCTCAGTCTATGTGTGGCTTCAAATCAACACCCAGCCATCTGAGGATAATCTGAGAGGTGTTTTTCCCAACCAAAAAGGAGTTAGCAGCATGAGAACAAATGAGATCACGCAGGCGGAAATTAGCCCAGAATAAAAGCAGGGGGTTACGGACCGCGGCAGGCATACCGCCAGCGAGGAGCAAATCGGAAGAGGAACCCACAGAGAGAAACATGTATGCAAGGCAACACGAGAACAGGCGGCCATGGAAGCTAAAAGAGACCGGGTTTTTTTCCCCTCTAAAGAGTGAGTGATCAGAAATGTCAAAAACTGCAGAGAGATTTGGTAAGGACGAAGCACTGCCCATCGGGGTGGAAATGAGTGGGTAACTGGTGATTTTAGTGAAAGTATTTAGTAGAGTGGTGGGGGAGGGCCAGAAACCAGACCTCAGTTCATTGAGAAGTGAATTGAAGTTAAGAATGTGGATGGGGTGCCTGGGTGGCTCAGCCAGTTAGGTGTCTGACATCAGCTCGGGTCATGATCTCACAGTTTGTGAGTCTGAGCCCTGCGTTGGGCTCTGTGTTGACAGCTTGGAGCCTGGAGCCTGCTTCGGATTCTGTGTCTCCCTCTCTCTTTGGCCCTGCCTACTCTCTCAATCTCTCTCTCTCTCTCTCTCTCTCTCTCAAAAATAAATAAACATTAAAAAGTTAAAAAAAAAAAAAAGAATGTGGAGATAGCAAATGTAGAATACTCTTCTTAGACAACTAGATGTGGAAAGGAAAAGAGACTGAACAATAGCTAGCGGAGACCAGCAGCCATAAAAAGGTTTGGGTTTGCTTTCATTTCTTTTAAGAGAGGCTTCACTTTTTAGACTGAGAGGAAGAAGACTGAAAGAAAAAGAGGATAAGGGAGAGAAGAATCATCTGACATAGTAAGGTCCTGGAGGAAGCGGGAGGGCGGGCCAGAGGCATAGCTAAAGGTGTCGGCCTTAAACAGAAAACCTTACTTCCTGAAATGGAAGGAGAAGACAGAAGAGAAGGGTGTGGATGGAGGTGAGATTGTAGGTGGTGGAGAATGAGAAGGGGGAGAGATCTATCCTGATGGCTTCAATTTCCTCAATGAGGTAGGAAGCAAAGTTTTCTACCAAGAGGGAGACAAGCAGGGTGGCGTACAGGGCTTGAGGACAGTAGTGAAAAATCTGGAAAAGTCTTTGAGAGGAGGGTGAGAGGGAGCGGACCAAGAACAAGTGGGGCCGAAGAGATTGGAAATTGTAGGAACAGTAATCTCCATGGTTGTGGGATTTCCCCCCAGCAGTGTTTAGCTGTTCAGTTGTAGGAGCAGAGGGTGTTGGGCAGTCCCCAGTTAGCATCTGGTTGGGTGGGGGTGGTAAAAGTATTGAGGTGCCAGCAAAGGGAAGGTGATGCAGAGGGAAAGGTTTGCATGCTCAGCCATGGGTCCTGCATGGTAGGGAAGGAAGGGAGACCAAGAAGGATCCAGCAGACCGGCAGAATGGAGGGAACATGAGACTGAAGGGCTCTGTAAGGTAGAAGAGCCCATGCTAGAAGCCCAGCCCAGCATGTTCCAGGTACCGTTCACAGTCCTGTTGGCTGGATCGTGGGACAAGGGTGAAGACCTGGAGACAGAAGAGCCCAGAGAGCTAAGCAGGGCTCAGCAGAGGAAGACCTCATGCGTCCTGTGTAAGTTGGATATTACAGAAGAGGCAGAGGCAAGACAAGCTGACAGAGGTTGTTTTACAAAGTGAATTATGGGAAAAAATAGACCTTGGGAGTCCTGCTGCGTCTTTTCCCTGAATTCTGGTACTCTCCTCTGAGGATTTCTAACGTTATTTTCTGATTCTAAAATCTGTAGTGCAGATCATTCCCTCCTTCTCCCTACGTAAAATCCAGGCGGCAGGAAAGTTAATCCTTAACCCAAAAAGGACCAGTCAGTTGAAACAGCCCTGAGTTTGGAGTCTGGAACCCTGGGTCCTAGTCCCGGCTCTACCTCCAACCAGCTGTTCGTATGCATTTCCATCATTCTGAGCTTCTTTTTCATTATTGACAATGAAAGAGCAATATTACCTGTTCTGCCTATTTCCTGAGTCGTCATGAGGGTGAAATCAAGTGGTAGATCTCAATGAGGTCTGCAACGTTAACGGTGTGTGGAGAACAGAGTGGATCGTCGTTAGTAGGGTCTGGACAGGTGTGTTGTGTGTCCCGTCTTTATAAGCCTTTGATAGTAGGGCCTACCTCCTACTTCCTCCCCTCATTCCCAGTCCCTACATGCCTGCCAGATCCTCCAGAGGTCAGGCCAGTGCTGGTGGGAGCCGAAGAAACAGTCTCCGCAGTTCTGTCTGGGATGACGAGCTGAGAAATCAAAGGCTCTTTCTTTGCCAAGGAAATGGTTTTCTCTGCTTTCTTCCCCCTCTCCAATAAATCTGTCTGACTCTCCATGACGAGGCTGATTGGCCTTGCCCTTGGGACGTGCCAACTCAGCATGAGAGAGAGAGAGAGATGCTGCAAGATTTGATGCCTCCCTTTTCAATACATGTTTAATTCATTGCTGCAAAGACTTGGATAAGTAAAACACTAAGCTCCCTCTGACTGGGCTTCCTGGAGAGAGGGATTCCAACAGCTTTTAAAGGAAATGTCAAACTGTTAAGAGTTCAGACTTCAAGCAGCTTAATGCTTTATAATGTTTTGGAGTGAACGTCTCGTGGATTTTTAATGCCTGGGTTAGTTAGAATTGAAAATAACTGATCAATTAGTCAACCTGATGAACGTGAGACAACCACAGTCAACTCCAGAGAAAGATAAATCCGTTTTACTCATTGCTTTATACATTCTTCCCCACCAAACCTTCCACATTAGCCAAGTTACTAATTCATCATTCAGTGTGAATTAGGCCCCAACTGTATGCTCAGCTCTGTGCCGGCTACCATGAAGGTCATACCAAAAAAAGCAAACAAAAACAAAATACATATTCCATACTATTATGGGTTGAATTGTGCCATTCATGTGGAGAAGCCCGAATCCTTACTACCTCAAAACGCGATTTAAATAGTTAACTAGTGGGGGTCCCTGGGTGACTTAGTCAGTTGAGTGTCTGACCCGTGATTTAAGCTGAGGTCATGATCCTGGGGTCATAAGATTGGACATCGTGTCTGGCTCTGCACTGAATGTGGAACCTGCTTGAGATTCTCTCTCTCCCTCTCCCCCCCCCCCCAAATAAGTAAACAGACAAATAATAAAAATGGTATTGTTGAGGTAGGCACTATCCAATATGACTGGTGTCCTTATAAGAAGAAGATATTAGGACACAAACAGGGACAGCAAACCCATGTATACACAGAGGCCCATATGGCCCTGTGAACACAGAGCCAGAAGGTGGCTGTTGTAAATCAAGGAAAGTAATTGTAGCAGAAACCAACCCTGATCGAGACTTTTGATCAACACCTTGATCTAGAACCGTGAGAAAATATATTTCTGTTGTTTAAGGCACTCATTCTGAGATATTTTATTATAGCAGCCATTGCTGACTAATACATATACTGCTATGAAGCTTGTAGCAACATGGAAAAAAAAAAAAAACCCCGACATGTAACTCTTTATTTATATCTATAATATGTAGGAGGGCGCGTAGATACAGTCTATCTGGGATAGAGTCCCAGAAGGCCTCTTCTATCACCAATCACAATTAAACTATGAAACTCAAAGGATGTTGTATAAAAAATCTCTTGACTTTTCCAAAACTTCAAGTCCTCTATGGGACCACACATAGGGCATCTGGAAGGAATATTTGGAATCTCTCCTCTCTGTAGCTTCTCTTCCTCTTCTCTTTCACAGATCTCCATGTCTTTCTCTAGCCTGCTTCTCAGAACCAGACTCCTCGTTCCACAGGATCTCACAAATATCCTTTAGGTTCTACGGGTTACTTAAGGAGACCCCATATCAGTAGCTCTCAGACTTCAGAACCATCAAGGTACAAAATGGAAATGCAGATTCAAGGACCTCTCCATTAATAATTCAGATTCAGCATATTGAGCAAGGCCTAGAAATCGACACTTCAAAATTTTCGCTGTGAGATATGCATACAAAATAGTCTATATGATACATATGTATCATATACGATACACACACACACACACACACACACACACACATGCATATATATAAATGTTTAGTTTAGAGAGAGAGCAAGCAGGGGAGAAGCAGAGAGACAGGGGCCAGAGGACCTGAAGCAGGCTCCACGCTGACAGCACAGAGCCCAACACGGAGCTTGAACTCGCGAATCGCGAGATCATGACCTGAACCGAAGTTGGATGCTCAACCTACTGAGAGACCCAGGTGCCCCGATGTATATTTTAAAGAATCATAATGAGATGAATAACCATGTAGTAACCACTGAGCTTTAAGAATAAAACATTTTGGGGGTGCTGGTTGGCTCAGTAAGTAGAGCATGTGACTCTTGATCCCGGTGTTGTAAGTTTTATCTCCACATTGGGTGTGGAGTCTGCTTTAAAAAAATAAAATAAAAATAAAACATTTGTGTGCCCCTCCCCAACTGCATTCCTCTCTCCCCGCATGAGGCATTTTACTGGATTTTACGTTATTATTTCTTTTTCTTATTATTTTCCACAAATGATTATATTTTGAATAAGAAAAACTTGTTTATCTTGCTTGTTTGGGGACTTTCTATAATAGCATCATACTGTTTACATTTTGGAGCAACTTGCTTCTATCATCCAACATTGGTTTTGAGATTCATTCATGTTAATGCATTTAACTATGGTTTAGTCATTTTAACTGTTATGCAGTATTCCATCGTGTGAATACACCGCAATTTATCAGTTCTCCTGTTCATGGTCATTTGGGTTGTTTCCAGTTTTTACTTATTTATTTATTTAGCCATTATAAATAACACTGCCATAAACACTCTTACATATGTCTCTTGGCTCAGAGAAATCTTCATTTTCTAACCAGCTCTCCAGGTCAAGTCTGATGTAGATGGTCCAAGAAACACTGTCTTTGGTCCTTCGTGTTCTTCGGAGTGATACACGCACAGCCTAAACCTCTCTTGCTAGTATTGACTTCATGTTGAAGCACGACTCCAATGGTTCATTTGAGAGGAAAAGAAGCCCTGAATCTTTACTTTTATTTTCGAAAAGCCTACTTGTAGTAAGAGGGTAAGATGCAAGGAAAGAAGAGGCAAAGTGGGAATAAACTTCCATATATTACATGTATTGTATTGAAGAAGACCATATGTAATAAATTTTCAACTATGTGGTACAGATTATAAGAGTATGGATACTGATATGTGGATATTCAGAGACAACAATGAACTCTAGTCACATAAACAGGTGTCAACTTATTCACACACTAATTACCAACTCAAGGTAGATTGAAATAGAAAAGGCGTCCTAAGGGAAGTGGGACAAGAGTTGGGCTTTGAAAGACAGGCAAGCTAGAAATTGGGATGACAAGTGGAGAGGGTGTCTGTGATGGCTAGAGTTTGCTTAAGAGAGAAAGCCATAGGGACTACAAAGCAAATCAGGAATGTAAATGGCCAGACCAGAGTGGGGTGGACTGTTGAGAAACTGCAAATCTAGCCCAACAAAGGCATGACAAATCTAGTTCGGTTTTAAGAAAGTACTGAGTCCCTAGAGGAATCCTATCTGGGGAAATAAGGAAGAGGGCACAGGCTTCGGAGTAGAGATAATGGGAATATCAGAATCAGGGTGCTTTGTAGAAAATGAAGCATAAAGAAGCAATCATATAGTCAGGGATCCAGGAGAACAGGGCATAAGAAGGGAAATAAGGCGGAACAGAAATAAGGAGGGAAATAATTCAGCTCTAGTATAGCGTTCTTCACAGATTTCAACGTTTTCTTCTTCTAATGGACATGAAAGAGTCTCCGTGATATCTTCTGTAGTCTACATACAAGCTTCAACTATCCATCTCCATTCTCAGCTGAAGACGTCACTTCCCACTTCACTGAGAAAAGAGACTGAATTAAATGGGAATTCCCTTACCTTCCCACTACATCTTCCCACCTATCTCCATCTGTATCCTCACTTTCTGATATGTCGGATGAATTGTCTCCTGCTAAAGGCCATTCCTTCCAGTTGTGCACTGGTTCCCATTGGGATCAGTTAGGATTAGGTTCATTGAGAGCAACAGGGGTCCAAAATAACAGTGGCTTAAACAAGATAATTTATTTCTCTCACACATAAAAGATGGAAATAGGTAGTTCAGACTCAAGATAGTGACCCTCCTCCACAAAATCTTCAAGAACATAGGCTCTTCTCCCCCTACCATATCCCTTGGGTGTGACCCTCATCCTCAAGGTCCAGAATGGTATCTTGAGTTCTGACCATCACATCAAAATTTCATGAAACTGGATGGAGGAAAGCACAAAAGATTGGATGAAGGGCATTGCCAGGTGTCTTTCAAAGGAGGTCCCCAAGAGCTGTTACATGATGCTTCTGGTTATATCTTATTGACCAGAGATTGTTGCATGGTCACATCTGGCAGCAAGAAAGGCTGGAAAGTATTCTAGTAGATCATGAGGCTATCTACGAATTGGGAATTTTATTATTGTGGAAGAAGAGTAGACAGATGTTAGATGATACCTAGAAGTCATTGTCACATCATCATAGCTCTCTTTTTTAAGGTCTTTTGCTCTCTGTATTAAATAAAGCTTACCAGCATGCAGACTTGAGTTAGCATTTACTATCCCCCAAATGAGCTCTTCTTTGACCCAACTATCCCTCCAGCTGCTTTTCCACATTTCTGTACCCATTAACAGCAAACATTCAGCAAAGAATTGTCTACATATGTAATCTTTTCTTCCTTGACTCTTATTTATTTTTCAGTCCACTCCAGTCGGGCTTCTATATCCATCAGTTCACCAAAACAGCTCTTGTCAAGACCCCCCAAGATCTCCGTGTTGCCAAATTCAATGACCACATTTCTGTCCTCCTTTTATTAGCCTTTTCATTATCATTTGACATAGATGACCACTCCTTACTTCTTTGAAACCTTTCCCCTTGGCTTTTTTAATACCATATTTTTATCAGTCTTAACTTCTCAGTGTCTTCTGCCTGAACTCTAAAAACATTGAAGTTACCCATACGTTGTCTTGAGCCCTTTCCCTTCCTCTCTCTCAAATCATTCCTTAGGTGGCTTCATTAGTTTCCATGGCTCTAAATACCATCTTTATGCTGATGATTCCCAGTAAAGGTCCTCAAAAGATTCTAAACTCCAGATATATGTCTGATATATCACTCACCCAATAGGTTCTTTCCCATGTTTTCCTCTTAGAAAATGACATTAACACATGTCAGAAGCCCAGGAGTCATTGTTGATTCCTCCTTCTCTCTCAACTCCCCCAATTCAACCCATCAACAAATATTGACCATTCTACATCCAATATGAATTTCTAATTCATCCACTTCTCCCACTGTCACTATTACTACCCTAGTCCAAGAGAAAGTCACCTCTTGCCCAAACTGTAAGGTAAGGTAATTTCTAAAAATAGAAATTAAATCATGTCACTATTCTGTTCAAAACCTTCTAATGGCTTCCCATCACATTTAAAATAAAATTCAAACTCTACATAATATAGCCCCATGGTCTGGATGGCTCTTGGTCTATTTATATTTATCCTACTCGTCTCTTCTCAACTTACTATGCTCCACCAATATTGGCCTTCTGTATTTGCATTATGTGTCAAGCTCTTTCTTTCATTTGTAGTTCACTCTGGCTGAAATGCTTTTCCACTGGGCTCTTCACATGCCTGACACCTTTTCAACCTTCAAGTCTTGAATAAAACATCACTTCCTTATAGAGATGTTCCCTGGGGTCCCTATCTAAACTAATTCTTTCCTGAGGCACCAGACTGGCTCAGTCAGAGGAGCATGCAACTCTTGATCTCAGGGTTGTGCGTTCGAGTCCCAGATTGGGTGTAGAGATTACTTAAAAATAAAATCTTTAAAAAATAAAGTAATTCTTTCTGCTTTCTATCAGGTTTTCTTCGGTGGTATTGTCACAATATGCAAATCTTATCTTTTTTTTTTTTTAAATGTTTATTTATTTTTAAGAGAAAGGGACAGAGACGGAGT
Source organism: Hyaena hyaena (assembly GCF_003009895.1). Taxonomy (NCBI): domain Eukaryota; kingdom Metazoa; phylum Chordata; class Mammalia; order Carnivora; family Hyaenidae; genus Hyaena; species Hyaena hyaena. The sequence goes on along the minus strand of NW_024080708.1, from coordinate 3,189,197 downwards.
GTGAGCCAGCCAGGGGTAGAGAGAGAGGGAGACAGAATCCGAAGCAGGCTCTGGGCTCCGAGCTGTCAGCACAGACCTTGACACGGGGCTCGAACTCACGAACCGTGAGATCACGACCTGAGCCGAATTCAAGAGTCAGACGCTCAAATGACTGAGCCACTCATGCATCCCAAGTCTTGTCTTTCTTATTTGCCGTTGTATCCCAGGACCTACCATAGTTCCTGGCACTGTGCCTATCACCAGGCTCTGTAGGTATTCAACAACTTTTTGTTGAAATGATGAATTAATGAATAGAAATTGTCTGAATCCCCTCTTAGTGATTGAGAAGGGCAGAGGAAAGCTCTGGGGAAGTAGTGAAGTTGGACGGGCCCGGCAAGGCAGCCAGTCCAAGACTAGAGCCAGAGTTGAGGTTCTAAATGGACAGCTAGGGGAAATGCTGTGCATACAACATTTGCACTAAGACCTTGAGGAAGAATGGCACCACTAGATGGCAAAAGGAAGATTGTAAAAGAGGACAGAGCCAAGAGTAAGAGGCAAAATGGAAACCCAATCAGAAAAGGAGTGAGTTGGCTGACAGGAAATGAGAACGGTCCTAGACAACTGTCAAGAACGTTACTGGACAGGGATGCTTGGGTGACTCAGTCAGTTGAGTGTCTGACTCTTGATTTCGGCTCAGGTCATGGTTCCTGGGTCATGGGATCCAGCCCTGCATCTGGTTGTGCGCTAAGCACGGAGCCTGCTTGAGATTCTCTCTCTCCCCTTTTCTGCCTCTCTCCCTCCCCTTTTCTGCTTCTCTCCCTTGCTTGTCCACTGTCTCTAAAATTAAAAAGAAAAAAACATTACTGGAGAAAGAGATGCTGCTGCTTAATGATAAGCAAAAGGATTGACTAAGAGTTGAGAGTTCACATGAGGCTGAGGACCATGTCAATAATATGCAAGCTTGGGTGATCTTCAGCAGTCCTCAAGAGCAGAAAAGGTAGATTGCAGGACTGACTGGGGGTGGAGGCTTTTAGGGCAGGTGCTGCAGCAAGGTCCAAGAACGAGTATCAAAGGAGTAAGAGAGCTGGCAAAGTGAGATCTTACCATCGAAGAGTGGACACTGGAGCTTGGAGTTTTAGAGATAGAGTAGTTCTGGGCGATGATTAGGTCCACAGTGTGGCTAAGGCGGAGGCTGAAATGAAGCAGAGCTGAGATGAAGGAGCCAAGAAGCCAAGATTTGGGACTTCTGTGTGGGAGGAGGTACTCAGGCTAATGACAGGATTTGGGGTAGGGGATAGTACTAGAATCTTCCATGGATCTAGAGAGGTAACCAGGATGCGGATAAATGATAGCGGTGAGGAGACATAGAGGGTAAATGCTGTGAGGATCAAAGAAGAAAGGAACGTGGCACAAGAATAAAAGAAGGGCACTAGGAAAGTGTTGGTGCAGTCTCTTGCTTTCAGGCTTTGAGAAAAAGAGCAGTTCCCGTTGGAGAGGGCCCCGGGGGAAATATTTTAGTTTGGATTGTCCCCAAATCAGACTCTGAGGTAAGGATTTCAGCATAAGTAGTTTGTTTGGGAGGTGATCACAGGAAATACCTATAAAGGAGTGGGGGGAATGTCATTAGGGAAGGGAAGAAAGCCAATGAAAGGGCGTGCTATCAAGCAAAGTACCACTATGGGTAACGAGAGCTTCATCATATTGAGGAATCCTAGGAAGTGGTGTAGAGCATGCATACGGAGCTATGCCACCGGAAGGGTAACCTACTCTTGTAAGTGACTGATTCAGAGCTGTCCTAGGGAGATTGTTCAACCTCTGGCACTTCTGGTTTCCTCTATACGCAGGCAAAGAGGGCTCTGGGCGCCAGAGAAAGTCCTCTAGGCAAAGAGATGCAGGGGCTGGCGGTTGGAAATCAGGCTGGCAGACACAAAAATGACAAGGGCCCAAGGATGTGGGTGGAGTACCACCAGCAGAATGTGCTACCGGAAGCAGCATGCCAGCAGAGAGCCAGTATTCAGTCAGGACAAAGAACAGGAGAGACCATTCTATAAAGAGGGCGTCAGTGAAGGGGCTAATTTACTCTAGAATGGACATTAAAACAAAATAATTGCATCCATTCTTTACCTCAGTGTGCAGATTCTTTCAACACCTAATAATGCTCAACTATATTCGAATTTCCCCCCAGTTATTCCACTATGTTCTCTATAGCTAGTTTGTCCAAATCAGAATTCAGTCCAAAATCATACATTCATCTTATAGTGTCACTTAAATCTCACTTGAGAACATGCTCTTTAAATTTCATGTTGTGTTTACATCTGGAAGAAATCAGGCCAGTAGTTCTGAAGAATGTTCTACTTTGGGGACTTGTCTAAGTGCTTGTTTGTGATGTTATTTGGCCCGTTTCTCAATCTCCTAGATTGCCTATCAACTGGACATTAGGTTTAAAGTCTTGATCACATTCGAGCTAAATATCTTGAGCTAGACTACAGCAATGTAGCACTGTATCACATACTGTAGCACCACAGTCAGGAGACACATGTCTGCTTGCTCCTCTGGTAGTAATGCTAGGACTGACCACTGCATCAGCATGGTAGCTGCCAGGTCCATTGGATAGTTAAGTTTCCCTCCTGATGCCCAGAAAATGGCCTGTGGGCTGTTTCCTTGGCACCATACCAATGTCTAGCTTCCCATCAACTATTCGCATATTAGTTTTAATCCCAGTTGGCAATCCTTGCCTGGAACAACGAATTCGTGTCAGCATTAAAAATGACTATCTAGGGGCGCCTGGGTGGCTTAGTCGGTTAAGTGTCCGACTTCGGCTCAGGTCGCCATCTCACGGTTCGTGGGTTCGAGCCCCGCGTCGGGCTCTGTGCTGACAGCCAGCTCAGAGCCTGGAGCCTGTCTTCAGATTCTGTATCTCCCTCTCTCTCTGACCCTCCCCTGATCACACTGTCTCTATCTCTCTCTCTCTCTCCAAAAGAACAAAACAAAACAAAACAAAAAACAACAACCCAGAATTCTTCAGGAAAGTAGAACTTTCCTTATTCAGCCAGGGCAGCCTCGTGCAGTAGGTACGAGCATGCACTTTACAGCCAGACTGTCTGGATTCAAATCCTGGTCCCACCACTTGCTGGCTGTGTGACTAAGTCACTGAAGCACTTGGTACCTCAATTTCCTTATCTGTAAAACGTAGTTGCTATGAAAATTAAATGAGGTAATATTAGGAAAGCAATAAGAATAAGGCCTGGTGCATGGCAAATGGTATAGAAGTGTTAAACAAATAAAAGGTAAAACCATGGCTATTTAATTATATTGGAATATAGCTCCTACTGGAAAGGCAGGATAAATGCTTAATTCTTTCCCTTTAATTACCAAGTCTCAAAGTAAGGATTTGGTTTAATAGCTGCCACAAGGGGTGACAAATAAGCAGAATGGACATTAAAGGGCTCAGGAAAAGATTTGGGAGGGCGAGCAGCTGGGAGAAGAGCCCAGAATGAGGACGTGCAGAGCAGTGTGGGGCTGGAGAAACAGAGCACTGGAAATAGCCCTCTCCACCTTTTCCTCCATTCCACAGAGCCCCAGTGAAAATCACACAGGGCTGGGGCAACTGATGGAAACAGGAAACAGAGTTGCCCTGTAAAAAAACAAAAAACAGGTGCTGGGGAGCACCTGGGTGGTTCAGTCGGTTAAGCGTCCAAGCCTTGGTTTTGGCTCGGGTCATGATCTCACGGTTGGTTCATGAGTTCAAGCCCCATATCCAGCTGTGCACTGAAAGCATGGAATCTGCCTGGGATTTCTTTCCCTGGCCCTCCCTGTCTGTCTCTCTCTCTCTTAAAAAATAAAAATAAATAAGCACTAAAGAAAAAGACAGGTTACTTGGCTATTCACATATATCTGCAAAAGACAGCCATGCTTTCTCTTCATTTGCTGTTATGATAATACAATTGTGTTGTTGTAATATAATATATTATACATGTAATATGAAATAGAAGTTTTTAATTTATAAAATAAAATTTGGAATAAAACAGCACAAAACTGGGGTGCCTGAGTGGCTCAGTCGGTTAAGCATCTCACTATGGCTCAGGTCATGATCTCATGGTTCATAAGTGTGAGTCCTGAGTTGGACTCTGTGCTGACAGCTTAGAGCCTGGAACCTGCTTTGGCTTCTGTTTCTCCCTCTCTCTCTGCCGCTCCCCGCTCAAACGCTGTCTCTCTCTCTCTCAAAAATAAATAAGCATTTAAAAATTTTTAAAAAAACACACTACACTTATTCTAGCCCTATCATCTTGATTTGTTGAATGAAATCATGAGTCCCCCTTTGGTGATTCACCTAAAAAACATTCTTAGGCAGAGCTGGCTTCTAGGATATGGTACCCGGGCAGTATCACAGGCAGTATCACGGGCCCCCACTGTTAGTAAGGCACAAGCCTGATTTAATGTTCTGCAGTCTCTGTCTTAAAATTCCTAATCATTTTTGAACAAAGGACCCCACATTTTCATTCTGCACTGAGCCAGAAATTATGTAGCCAATCCTCTTCCAGAGGCTTCTCTGAGTCTCTCTGACCCTGACCCCAGGCAAGGTGCCAGCCTGCGCCCAGCAGAACAGTGTAGTTAGACGGCTCTTTGCATTTCTAAGCTCTCTCTTTTTTAACTCTTGGGCTGCTCCACGCCTTGCTCTTCTTACTGGCAGCCTCTTGATTTGGTCCCCTGCGTGGCTTGTTCAGTCTACATCTCCTCCCTTTTTCCTTCTTCAGAACCATTGATGAAATGTGGCTCTGTGTGGGCGGCGCTCCTTCCCCCACTCCCAGGAACACACTCTCTCACCAGAGCTGTGAGGATTGTCTGTCTTGTCCTCTTCCCCCTCAGTTTGAGTATTCTCTGTATTGCTTGTTGCTCGTTACTAAAATAAGACAAACGGCCAAGAAAAGAAAAGAAACCACACAGCTCTTCCAGGCGAGCATTTTATCGAAGTGCGGACCAGCTCAGCTTTGAGGCTCGGGGACAGTTGAATACAGGTGGGGGCTGGGTTGGAAGATGACGAAAGCAAAGAGAGCAAGCTCGAAAAGGATAAGGTTATCTAGTTCCTCTGTCTGTCTCTCCATAGGAGCTGCCTCCAGCTTTATGCCATATAGATGAGGGGCTAGTTTTTTAAGTTTATTTATTTATTATGAGAGAGAGAGAGAGAGAGAGAGAGAGAGCTCGAGCAAGGGAGGGGCAGAGAGACTCCCAAGCAGACTCCGCACTGCCAGGGCAGAGCCAGACTCAGGGTTCGCACCCACGAGCTGTGAGATCACAGCCCGAGCTGAAACCAAGAGTCAGATGCTCAACAGACCGAACCCCTATGAGGGGCTAATTCTTAAGGAGCTCCTAGGGAAGGCCACATAATCCGGTTTTTCCTTATAAAAGGTTTAAGATATTCTGAAATTCATTTCGTAGTGCCAAACACCTTTCCAGAAATGGTCAGTATCACTTTTTCAACACACTACACTCTAATCTTCATCCTTTCCACATCTATTATCCCCTAGCCCATATTTAATATATGTGATTCCTTCTCTGAGTCCCTGATGTACCTACACACATAGGCCGGCATTCTCCTAGTCTGATGAAGCTTTAAGGTGAAGATTATGCCTTTTGCCCTTTCTCCTTTGGTCCGCTCTCTTTCCTTAAAGTGAGAACAGAGAAACTTTCATTAGGGCTGGGATAATCCGCAATAGTGTATTTTATTTGCTCACTTTACTTTTTTCAATAAGTCAAAGGCTGAATAATCAGGGAAAAAGTCATAGTAGCGGTAGCAGTAATAATGAGTGCCCCCTGTGTGCAAGGCACCATCCATGCATTGCTAATCCTAGTGAAAACCCTGTGATTTGGGTTTTATTGTCCCCATTTTACAGATAAGGAAACAGAGGCTTAAAAGTCAAGGAAAATCGCTCAAAGTCATTCCATTTTATTTTATTTTGAGAGAGAGAAAGAGAGACAGAACGATCCAGGGAGGGGCAGAGAGAAAGGGAGAGAGAGAATTCCAGCAGGCTCCGCACTGTCAGCACAGGGCCTGACACAGGGCTCGAACTCACGAATCATGAGATCATGATCTGAGCCGAGACCAAGAGTCAGACTCTTAACTAACTGAGCCACCCACGCATTCTAAAGCTGTTCCCTTTTAAATGACAAAACTGAGAAACTAATGCCACTTCGCCTACACCAATGCTTGGTCACCACACTGCCAAACTCTTCTGTTCGAAAGGGAAGAGCACAGCCTCCTCTTCTGTTTGAACAAGGCTCCATTAGCTTGGTAGCCACAGCATTTCCACTCTTTTCTTTTTTTAATTTTTTTTAATGTTATATTTATTTCTAGGAGAGAGAGAGAGAGAGAGAGAGAGACAGCGTGAGCAGGGGAGGGTCAGAGAGAGAGGGAGTGACAGACTCCGAAGCAGGCTCCAGGCTCCGAGCTGGCAGTCAGCACAGAGCCCGACGCGGGGCTCGAACCCACGAACCGCGAGATCATGACCTAAGCGAAAGCCGGACGCTTAACCGACTAAGCCACCCAGGCGCCCCAGCATTTCCACTCCTTTATTTACATGCAGACACCAAATGCTGGGGTGGCCCCCACCTGCCCACTCTTTTCCTGCGAGTGTATATTAGCTCTCACTAGCTGCTTGTTATGTAAGATGCTCCACATGACATCTCTGCTTTGGCCTCTTTCTTACATTCCCCGAAGCCTCTTAAAGATCTTTTTAATGTCCTCATCCCTTCATCCATCAATTTCTATTTTATGGCTTTAGCCCTCCTTTGCTATTTCTCTGTACAGCACTCTCCTGGCCGTCCCCTTGGGGTATTTGCCCTTCCTTTTTGGTCACACCCTGTCCACAGGTCACCCTGTCCATATACCTTGCGTTCAATGACGTGGGTTCCTCCTATTTTTCAGTGCTGGCAGAAGGAATCTGAAGCCTGCCCCCAAGTTGTCCTCTCCCCAGTATCTTACTTTGAAACACAAAAGCATTAAATTGTAAATCAATTCCGCATTGATCAAGGCTGGCTCCCATCCCCGCTGCCTGGCTACGACCTCTGAATGCTGCAACCAGGAGTTGGCTTCTGTGCCCGCTCTATTGTTGCACAAGGCCAAGAAAAGGTCCTCATCAACGAAGCTGCACACCCTGTTGGCGAGAGTCAGGCAGGAAAGCTGGCCGCCAAAACTCGCTCAGTTCCACCTTTCTTTTCTAGTGATAATCTTAACCTCCTTAATTTGCTTCTTTTTTAATTCTCCTACTCCTATTGCATCTTATTCTTCTCCCACGTGTAGTTAGGGAATTCCTATCTCTCGCATTTACAGGTTTTCCTCTCTCTTCTTCCTATTTTGCTCATTTGTCCCTTTGGTTTGACTCTCACGTCGGTCTATTTGGATCTTGCTTTCAATAGCCGTAGGTAATTCAACAAGCATGTATTGAATGCCTACTGTGTGCTAGCGACAACAAGGTCCCTTTCTCTACCTCAGTTTACAGTCATGAAACTCTCTCTAGTTAGTATAGCTTGGATTTTTGCCGGGCCCTGGCAGGGGACATAAGGAGAAAAGAGAAAACAAAGATATTTGCTCTCCGTCAATTATCGGCCGTGTGATGGGCTCTGCATGAGTGTGGTTGGGACTCTTCTTGCTTCTCAGGAGCCCCCTCTCTCCACCCCAACACTTTGCACCCCTTTGTCTGACATATATTTCTTTTCCAGACTTCTTTTTTTTTCTTGAGAGCGAGAGCGTGCGCAACTGAGCCAGGGGCAGAGAGACAGAGGGAGGGAGGGAGAGAGAGAGAGAGACTGGGCGTATCTGATACAGGGCTTGTGCTCACCAGAAGTGGAAGCAGGACTGGAGCTCACCGGATGCAGAACTCGAGATCACAAACCATGAGATCATGACCTGAGCCGAAATCAGATGCTTAGCTGACTGAGCCACCGAGGCGCCCCATCTCCAGACTTCTTCACATCTCCACTAGGATGTCTGATCGGCCTCTGAAGTTTAACTGGCCCCATGATTTCCCCAATCCTCATACCTGTGCTTTCCCATTCTTCCCCATCCTAACAAACGGCATCTCAGTTCACCTAGTTGCTCAGGCCAAGACACTTGTTACCATGCTTGACCCTCTCTCACACGCCACGTCCAATCCATCAGCAAACTCTGTTAGGTTTAACTGGTTTTGCCTTTAGAATCTATGACGAATCCACCTACTTTTCACCGCCCCCCACTGCTGCCACCCTAGTTGACATTATCATCATCTCTCACTTGGACTAACGCAGTAGTCTTCTGTCTGGTCTTGCCGCTTCCACTCTCACCCTGTACAGTCCACCCTCCACGCCACGGCCAGAAGAGTGCTTAGGAAAAAGGTCAACCTGATGCTGTCAATCCCCAGATCAAAACACTCTAATGGCTTCCCATCAAATTAGGACAAAAATATAACGTTCTTACCCCAATCTCCAAGGCCTTTTGCAGCTTGGCCCCTTGCTCCCTCTACAGTCTGGCCTAACTTGCTACCACTCATCTTTTAACTCATCTTACTTGACTGGCCTCCTTTGCTGTTTGCAAACACCTCCAGGCCTGTGTACTTTCTGTCCCCTTAGCCTAAAATACTTTTCTCCTAAATATCCACGTGACTCACATCCTCACTTCATTTAGGACTGTTCACTCCTCTGAAGGCCTTCCCAGACCATACTGCCTAAAACACCACCAGACTCCATCACTTCCTAGCTTATTAACCTGCTCTATTTTTCTTCACAGTACTGGTGAGGTTATATTGTATGCATAATTGTTTGTTACCTATTTCTCATCAGAATGCAAGCTTCATGTGCGCAGAAATGTCTGTTTCATTCGCTTCTATATTCTCAGCAACTAGGACAGTGTCTGGCACAGAGTAAGAGCTCACTAAATGTTCGTTAAATGAGGAAACAGTTATGTGAAAGTGGCACAACTTGGCAGCCTCAATTGGATTCACCCTAAGATTCACATACATCTTGTGACTGTCTGGAGGGTCCGGGAAGGAGGTCCACTGGGAAACTATTTGTTTAAAAGCCCAAAAAGCTTCTCAGGAAAGAATTCATTCCAGTGTAAGGAGGATGTACATTAAGATTCCTCTCAGATCTCAGAGTAGAAGGGGATGGAAGATTGTGAGTGCAACTCTCAAGTTGTAATTAATCTGGATATTTTAAAATAAGAATGAACAGGGGCGCCTGGGTGGCTTAGTCGGTTAAGCGTCCGACTTTCGCTTAGGTCATGATCTCGCGGTTCGTGGGTTCGAGCCCCGCGTCGGGCTCTGTGCTGACTGCCAGCTCAGAGCCTGGAGCCTGTTTCAGAGTCTGTATCTCCCTCTCTCTCTGACCCTCCCCTGCTCACGCTGTCTCTCTCTCTCTCTCCTAGAAATAAATAAAACATTAAAAAAAAAATTAAAAAAAAAATGAACAAAGGGTCTGATTAGACATTTCTCCAAAGAAGCTATACAAATGGCCAATAAGCATATCAAAAGATTTTTCAGCATCATTAGCCANCCTCTCTCTCTGACCCTCCCCTGCTCACGCTGTCTCTCTCTCTCTCTCTCTCCTAGAAATAAAAAAAAAATTAAAAAAAAATAAAATAAGAATGAACAGAAATCTAATTCACTCCACCTTAACCAGAACAAAAGGACCGTACTGGTTGTTAAGACGAAGAAGGATGGTCGGATGCTCAGAGAAACCACGGTTGGGTACTCAGAGTTGTCAGAACTCTTTGTATCTAGATTTCATCTCTGTTTATCTCTGCTTCTCTTTTCCCATTTGTCTCGTCCTCTCCTGTTGTGCACTGACCTTCTCCTTATTGTAAGAAACGTGGCTGCCAACAGCCACCACTTAGCAGAAAACTTCTATTTCCCAGAGTTTATGGACTTATTCCAAGAACATTTCTGATTGTCTTTTTTAATCATGTGGCCATCATTTGGTCCAATCCATGTTGCCAGGAAAATGAATGTTCTGTGATTGGCCAGATATAGTTCACATACTTATCCCTCAGGGTCAGGAGTAGAGTTTAAGCCAGTTGAAGGGGAATGGGAAAGCTTATAGCAGAGACTAAAAACCAAATCACAACAACACCACAATAGCTACTAGAGGCCACTACTCTGGTTATCTTCTTAAAGTTTTGGGTTTGTTTTTTTTTTTTTTTTTTTGAGAGAGAGAGAGAGAAAGGAGCAGAGAGAGAGGGAGACAGAGAATCCCAAGCAGATTCCTCACTGTCAGCACAGAGCCCGACGTAGGGCTCGAACTCACAAACAGTGAGATCACGACCTGAGCCAAAATCAAGAGTTGGAAGAACCAGCTGAGCCACCCAGGTGCCCCTACCTTGGTTACCTTCTGATCTAGCTCCCGGGACTCCTACCTGAGTTCTAAATAGAGAGGGCTGTGTAAGAGTAAGTACCAATTTAAAGCACCGTTTCACTAAAATCTCTATGGGGCACTGAGTACACAGGCCACATCAGAAGCATTGGCTTTCGTAGTTTCACTTGGTTAGGAGGCAGCTTTGTGACAGCAGCAGCCAGCCACTGCAGCCACCTCCATGCATCAATGCCTTTGTTATGGGCATCAGAAGCCATGGTAGCAGATTATCACCCCAGGATGCTAGCGAGGGAATGGAAGAAATGGTAGAAGCCACTGGAGAGGTGATAGGATTCTGTTAATTAACCTATGTGACAGACCTCTAGGAGGCTTACAGAAATAGTTGGGTTAGTGAAAGGCTTTGAAGAGGGGCAAATACAGGCAGAGACAGAGTCAGAGAAATTCCTTCCTTTTTGTGATTATATTGTGAACTTGATTTTGCTTCCAGCCTGTTTCCCAGGTCAGAGGGATGTCTATGGACCACAGAAATGCAAAGAACAGGGGCAGTAGATCGGCCTCGTGATGGTCCATCCCTTAGAGGCCCTAGAACTGGGCTGAAGCCACAAAAATAGGTGAAACTCCATCTTTTTCTGGGAAGGTTCAAAATAGGGCATAGGGTAGGTAGGTCCCAGTTCTGGGATCCACTGGCACATCCTAGCTGAGCTATGGTGTGGACCAGCTAGCTGTTCTAATTCAGAAGATACTTTTCCCGCTCTGATTTTATCTCCAACCTATTTCCTTCGTCTTGGCTTGAAGCGCAGCCACAGGCCAACACCACAATTAGACCAGGATTCTCCGGACACTGCCTTCTGCCTCGATTAAAGCCCTGCAGTTTCATTCTTGCCTATTTATTCAGACGCCAGACTTTGTGTCCTCCACTTTGGCTTTATACCCTGGATTCAGACCCTGGCGTCGCCCTCATAACTCATGGTAACCAGCTCCCTGGTCGCTCATTCTAGCTTCCCAATTCACCTGCTGCCCCAGCGTGACTGTGAGTCCTGACTTGCATCGTTTGGCAGCCACCGATGACCTAACATTGACAGTGTCCTTCCACCTCACCCCCTTTATCACTTGCATTGCTTTCTCTACCCACCCTTAGCATATAAACATGCTGCTCACGTTGATACATAACGTCTTCCTATTTCAGCAGTTTGTCTGGCTGAAGGAACCTACATAACCTCCTCTGGCAATCCATTCGACTGTCTAATCATGCTGATAGTCAAAGTTCTTCCTTCTGTCATACCATTTAGTAGAGGCCTGAATGCTGTGGAACAATCATCATTCTAAATGTCACCCACCTGAGAGAGATGAGAACAATGATCCTCAGGGTATGCACTACTTGGAATGTGTCCAGAATGTGGAAACACCTGTTTGTGACGGAAACCGTGGTTCCCTGAATATACGTCATCGATAGGCCCAGGGAACTCTAATGGTCACTCCTGGAGCTTTTTGGAATAAAATGGGGAGCCAATGGGATTACTCTAGGGCTCCTTGGCAGTTGAGGTTCTTGAGGAAGAAATCCTCAAACTGGAGGTAGAAGAAGGCATCGTTCTGGGGCTGCATGGAAGCAGTGAGATTGCCTAACACAACTTGTAGTGCTCAGTCCAGTGCCTGGCAAAATAGATTCCCATTTATTTATTTTTTGCTTCCCTCCATTTCAAGTGTCATTGCCCTGTCACCCTGCTCAAGTCCAGGCACCCAACTCATTCTGCCTGCGCAACTGCGATAGCTCCCATCTGGCTTTCCTGCCATCGCTTTTGCTCCTTTCTATTCTATCTTCCTCACAGCAGTAAGGAAAGATCACGGAGTGATCTTTTGAAAATGTAAATCAGATCACGGCACTCTCCTTCAAAAGTTTCTCATTTTTCTTAAAATAAAATACAAACTTCTTCCCATGGCTTATAGGATCCCCCCGGATCAGGCCCCTGCCCACCTCTCAGACCTCTTCTCGGCCTGCTGTCTCCCTTCCTCACCATGTTCTAGATACACTGAATCTATTTCATTTCCTCCTATGTGCTAAGCTCTTCCTTCTCTTGAGAGTCTTTACGTATGTGGTTCCCTTTGCCCAGAATGCTCTTTCCAGGTTTTTCTCAAGGCTGGTTCCTTCTCAGTTAGTTCTGAGCTATAATGTAACCCTGCCCCTACTTGTGAAAGAAGTTCTCTCCCCTACTGTTTATTTCCTTCTCTAACATTTATCACAATTATGGTTGTTTGATGTGTCTATCTATTTATTCAAGGGTATCTTCCTCGCTAGAATGTAAGTTCCAAGAGGACATCACGTTATCCCCAGCCTTAGCTCAGCACTTGGCACGTAATAGGCATTCAATAAATATATTGAATTCATGCTTTTAATACTAAGTACTCAACACAAAAATTTCTAATGAATGAATGTGTAAAATGTGAAGGACATCCCATACACATTAGAAAGAAAATAGAGGAATGCTATGGGCAACTGTATACCCACAATTTGATGACTTAAGGCGAAATTGACCAGTTCCTTGAAAGACACAGCTACCAAAACTCATAAAAGGAAAACATATAATCTGCAATGGCCTATATTGATTAAAGAGACTGAATAAATAATTTATAACCTTCTGAAAGAGGAAACAACAGGCCCAGATGGTTTTAGCATTAAATTCTACCAAGCACTTAAGAAAGAAATGGTATCAGTTCTCGACAGTGTATTTCAGAAAACGGAAGCAGGGGAAACCCTCTCTAACTTCTTCTATGAGGTCTACATTACCCTCGCATTATATGCAAACAAAAACATCACAAGAAGTGAAAACTACAGACTAATATCTCTCATTAACATAAATGCAAAGATCTCCCTAATTTGATTTGTATATTCAACTTGATCCCAATCCAAATCCCAGAGAGTTGCTTTGTTGGTATTGACAAAAGGATTCTAAAGTTTTGTCATGAGATACCAAATAACCAACAGAGTATTGAAGCAGAAGCAGAGGGGAAGAAGTGGAAGATAGGAAAGACAGGGGAGTAGGAGGAGGAGAAGAAGAAGAAGAAGAAGAAGACGACGACGAAGAAGAAGACGACGACGACGATGAAGAAGAAGAAGAAGGGGGAGCGGGAGGGGGACAGGGGAGGAGGAGGAGAAGGATGAAAAGGAGAAGGAGAAGAAAGAGAGGAGGGGGAAGGGGGGAGGAGAATGAGGAAGAAAGGGAGAGGGAATAAAGGAGAAGAAGGAGAAGGAGGAGATGGAGAAGAGAAAGAGGAAGAGGAGGAGGAGAGGAAGAGAAGAAGACAACAAAGTCAGAAGACTGACACTATCCAACTTCAAGACTTACCATAATCAAGGAAGTGCGGTATTGGCATAAGAATAGACATACAGATCAATATAACAGAATAGAATGCCCAGAAGTAGACCCACAGAAATGTAGCCAACTGATCTTTGACAAAAGATAAAGGCAATTCAATGGAGAAAGAATAGTCTTTCCAACAAACGGTGCTGAACATCCACAAGCAAAAAAAAAAAAAAGGAAAGAAAAGAAAAGTGAACCTAGACACTGACCTTATACTTTTCCCAAAAGTTAGCTCAAAAAGGCTCTTAGACCTAATGTAAAATTCAAAACTATGAAACTTATGGAAGATAACATAAGAGAAAATCTAGATGATCTTCGTAATAGCTTTTCAGATATAACACCCGAAGCATGATCCATGAAAGAAAAATATAGTTAAGTTGGACTTTACTAAAAGTAAAAGCGTCTCTGTGAAAGACACTGTTAAGAGAATGAAAAGACAATCCACAGACTGGGAGAAAATATCTGCAAAAACACATATTAGATGAAGGACTCATCTCCAAATGTAAAAGACCTCTTAAAATTCAGCAATAAAAAAGCAACCCAATTAAAAAATGGGTGAAGGATCTGAAAAGGCACCTCACCAAAGGAGATATACAGATGGCAAATTAGCATATAAAAAGAGGCTCAATATCACATGCCACTAGAGAGTTTTACATTAAAACAACAATGAAATACCACCCACTACATAACAATTGGAATGGCTGGAAACCCAAAACTTTAACAAGGATGGACTGAAGCTGACAATGAGGATGTGGAGCCACAGAAACCGTCATTCATTGCTGGTGGAAAGGCAAAATGGTGCAGCCACTTGGGAAGACAGTAGGCAGCCTCTCATAAAGTTAAACATGGTCTTACCATGGCAATCCAGCAACTTTTCAAACTTCTCTCTGCACAAAAAAACCTACACACAATGTTCTTTGCAACTTTATTCATAGTTGCCAACACTTAGAAGCAACCAAGATATCTTTTTTTTTTTTTTTTTTTAAATTTATTTCTAGGAGAGAGAGAGAGAGAGAGAGAGAGACCGTGTGAGCAGGGGAGGGTCAGAGAGAGAGGGAGTCACAGACTGAAACAGGCTCCAGGCTCTGAGCTGGCTGTCAGCACAGAGCCCGACGCAGGGCTCGAACCCACGAACCGCGAGATCATGACCTAAGTGAAAGTCGGACGCTTAACCGACTAAGCCACCCAGGCGCCCCTAAGATATCTTTCAATAGGTAAATAGATAAATGAACGGGGGTACATCCAGACAGTAGAATCTTATTCCACAGAGAAAAGAAATAAGCACTCCAACTATGAAAAGACATGGATATTGCTGAAATGCATATCTCTAACTGAAAGAAGCCAGTGTGAAAAGGCTACATTGTTGCACAATTCACAATTCCAACTATATCACATGCTAAAAAAGGCAAAACTGTAGAGATAGGTAAGTGGGGAGCCTGAGGGAAGGGGGAGGCACTGATAGGTGGAGCACAGAGGAGTTTTAGGACAGTGAAACTATTCGGTATGATAACATATAGGTGGATACATGTACAATACAAAAAGTGAACTCTGATATAAACTGCGGACTTTACTAATAATGTATCGTTATTGGTTCATCAATTGTAACTAATGTAGCAAACTAATCCAAGTGTTAACAATAGAGGCAAACATGTGCACAGGGATAGGGAGTATATGGGAACTCTGTGTTCTCTGCTCGAGTTTTCCATAAACCTAAAAGTGCTTTAAAATAGTCTATTACTTTTAAAAAGTGGAAGGAATGGGGCGCCTGGGTGGCTTAGTCGGTTAAGCGTCCGGCTTTCGCTTAGGTCATGATCTCGCGGTTCGTGGGTTTGAGCCCCGCGTCGGGCTCTGTGCTGACTGCCAGCTCAGAGCCTGGAGCCTATTTCAGAGTCTGTATCTCCCTCTCTCTCTGACCCTCCCCTGCTCACGCTGTCTCTCTCTCTCTCCTAGAAGTAAATAAAAAATATTTTAAAAAATAAATAAAAAAATAAAAAGTGGAAGGAATATGTGAGAAAGCATTCTGGAAGATGCAAGTGAGGACACAAGCTCCTGGCATTGGATGAGAAATAAAGGTTGATGGTTAAAGGACCAATTAGGTTCTGAAAGAGCTGCCTCTTCCCACTAAAACCTGCAGCCCATGCTAGACTCCACCACTGGTCTTAACCCCACTTGGCCTTCATGCTTTACACAGCAGCTAAATACAGGCACAGGGACCCCTCTCCCCCCGCAACCTATCCTTTCTCCCCCACTAAAGTCCTACTAAACTGTCATCTGACAGTTTGATTCAGTCTATTGAAGAAACTTCCTCTATAATCATCCCATTTATATAGCCCTCTCAAATAGAAAGGAAGGAGGGAGAGGGCGAGGGAGGGAGGAAGGAAGGAGAAAGAAAGAAAGAAAAACAACTAATGAAAAACTAGAGGGCTGCGGCGCCTGGGTGGCTCACTCGGTTAAGTGTCCGACTCGGCTCAGGTCATGATCTCACAGTTCACGGGTTCAAGCCCCACGTCGGGCTCTGTGCTGACAGCTAGCTCAGAGCCTGGAGCCTGCTTACGATTCTGTGTCTCCCTCTCTCTCTGCCCCTCCCCTGCTTGCTCTCTGTCTCTGTCAAAATAAAATAAAGACATAAAAAAAAAGTTTTTTTAATGAAAAACTAGAGGGGCCCCTACGTGGCTCAGTCAGTTAAGCATCCAACTCTTGATTTCAGCTCAGGTCACGATCTCACAGTGGTTCATGGGATTGTGCCCGCATTGGACTCTGCGCTGACAGCACAGAGCCTGCTTGGGATTCACTCTCTCCCTCTCTCTATCTGCTCCTCCCTCACTTGCACAGAAGAAGCATGTCCTCTCTCTCTCTCTCTCTCAAAATAAATAAATCAACAATTTTTAAAAAAGAAAAAATAGAATTCATTTTACAGCTGCTTTTGATGGAGTACATCCATTCCATTACAGTGTGAGGTATTTTCACGTCTCTTCATTCATATACCTTTCTGTCTCATTGGAAAAAGATATGACAAGCACATTCATACTGCAGTTTGTGCAACTGGTTATGTATTCTCCCCATCAGAGCTATTTGTAATTACCTAGGGATTTTTAGAGTCACAGGTTAGGAAGAAATTAGACTCCTGGGAGAATTCCAAGTACTGGTGAGTGGCAGAGCCAGTGGAAACATTTTTCCCCCAGGCTTCTTGGTCAATTTCGTCTCCTGGGTCATAGGAAATTGATGGACATTAGGAGGAGCCCACGCAGGCTCAATCTCAAGAGTTTCGTTGTTAAGCTTAATTGGTCCTAATTCTTACAGATGGTTTAGGAGGGAGACAAGTCACATAGGCCAGATAGGAGAGGATGAGACCTAGTTCTGGTCTCACAGGCCTCAGAGAGTTGCAAGGGGAGGAGGCTGACTGCTTTTGGCTGCCGAGGCCCCCCACAGAATTGAGGTGACAGGAGTTGCCAAGACAGAAGGCTCTCCTAGGGGAAAGGCAGCTGAGTGAGCTGTTTATTCAACAGGCACTAAAAATGAAGTTTGGCACCTCGTCTGAGAACTTCCAGCAGCATTAAGGAAGCTGATTCATTTTTCAAATAAAACTTAATCATCGTACTGTTTAATAGTGAATACGAATAGTTGTTATTTAATAGTGAAATAATAACATCGTATGTTTATGAACTGTCTTGTAGACTGAGGGTGTCCACAGCAGTTTACACACTTCACAATCTGAGAGAAGCTAGATGGTGTCTTCAGAAATGCCATCACCCCCGGGGAGGGGGGTGCTAGGAACAAGGGTGGGGAATGATTGGCTCAGTCAGTAGCGGTGGCTTTGCAACAGCAGATGCTTCCTGGATTAGCTTCCCAGTCCCTTAAGCCCAGCACTCTCGTCCCTCGTGGACAGGGTTACCATGTAGGGTTGGGCATTTTGTTTCTTTTTCTTTTCTTTTTTTTTTTAATGTTTTATTTATTTCTAGGAGAGAGAGAGAGAGAGAGAGTGAGCAGGGGAGGGTCAGAGAGAGAGGGAGTCACAGACTCTGAAACAGGCTCCAGGCTCTGAGCTGGCAATCAGCACGGAGCCCGACGTGGGGCTCGAACCCACGAACCTCGAGATCATGACCTAAGCGAAAGTCGGACGCCCAACAGACTAAGCCACCCAGGTGCCCTGGGCGTTTTGTTTCATGTGTGGCACTGAGCTGAGGAATCCAGTGGAAGTTGAACCCTAACCCAGAGTCGGCTTGCCAAGCCAATACCCTGTGAGGGTCTGCATCTACCTAGGGGAAGGGATACACTTTTTCTCATTCACAGAAAGAAGTACTTCTAATTCTAATTAATGCAACATGTGATTCCAAAAAATTAGCTGTGGCCCTGATGAAGGCAGTCGCTAAGGCGTGTGTTGTAAGAAAACCAGGCTGCCTTTGATAGCCTGACTTCCATGACAGGGTAGTATGGTGGTGGTGGACAGATAGAGCACGGGAGCAGGAGAGGGGCAGAGAGAGAGAGAGGGAGAGGGAGGGAGAGAGAGAATCCCAAGCAGGCTCTGCCCTGCCAGCGCAGAGCCCAAAGTGGAGCTTGGACCCACAAACTGTGAGATCATGACCTGAGCCAAAGTCAAGAGCTAGATGGATGCTCAACCAATTGAGCCACCCAGGCGCCCCTCCCCCGTTAGTTGTTGAAGGCAAATACTGCCACCTCCTTCACGTTCTTCCACATCTGGAGGCCAGTGTGCCCTGCTCACCACTTTCTCTGCGCACAGTACTCATTCCTTCTTTCCCCCCCTCACAGTATACCCTGTAGTGTTCTTCATAAACTTGTAATATTTTCTCACGTATTTATGTTCCTTAATTAGACCATGATCTCTCCGACGGCATTATAGGCTCTTTTTCTTATGCATCTTTGCATGTTTCCCTCTGCCCAGCCCCTATGCCCCCACACAGTCTATGTGGCTCCTCTGGCTAATTAGAGGCTTTTAAACCTGTTTAGTCCCTGCTTTCCCTCTCTAAAAACTTAACTACAGAGAAAGACTGGGGGGTGAGGGTGGGGGTTACCTGGGTCACCAGTAGGAATCCACCATTTCCCATCTAGTCTCCTCTTGGCTCCAGGAGGCCCCTTCTGATGCCTACTCACTGCAGAGGTCAGGGGAGGGCTTTGGAGGGGAGAAATTAGCTGATCTCAAAAGCCTCTTCTGTTTCCAGCTTCCAGTGAAAACATCCTAGTTGCCCTTAGTAACCAGCTATGCATAAATTTATGAATGCATCTAACCCTTTTAAAAAGGTATTTATACATACTTTCCGCTTACACTAACTCTTGAGGATAATGAATTTAATACATTTGTTTCGTGTTGCATAAAATCACATTAATTTGTGTTTTTCTAAATGTACTTCTCTCAAAGCCTCAAGTGGGCTCTGATAGAGTCTCCACATCTGCATTTAGCATCTCTGTGGGCCTCCCCCAGCTCTGCTGTGTCATACTGACTTCGGAAGCAGGCATTCTTTGTGCAAGGGTTGGAACAGGTCTCTCCTGTTCAAACCCAGTATTTGGTGGCCTGCCTTGACTGCAGTGGTAGGTGGTCACCTGGCTTTTAAAAAAATTCTTGGGACACCTTAGTGGCTCCGTCAGTTAAGCATCTGACTTTGGCTCAGGTCATGATCTCACCGTTCATGAGTTGGAGCCCTGTGTCAGGCTCTGTGCTGACAGCTCAGAGCCTCGAGTGTGCTTCAGATTCTGTGTCTCCCTCTATCTCTGCCTCTTCCTTGCTCTCTCTCTCTCTCTCTTTCTCTCTCAACGTTTAAAAACATTTTAAAAATTCTCTGTCACAGAGTTCTATACACATCCCAAACAAGCTATGAATCCTGGATGGGTTTTTGACCGCATTCCAAGAGCTCCTAGTGCTTGGGGAGATGGTGTTTTTCCTGAGATCCTTGAGAAGCATGGGGCCAGGGGAATGACCATGAGAGCAGCTACCATCCCGAAAATATTCCATTAGAATATGTGCCATTGACAAAGCTGCTACAAAGAAAAGACAATGCTCTGAAGAATAGAGAACTAGATTGATGTACAAAGGACTTGCACCTGGTGCTGAACAATGCTGTTGGATTCCTAGGTGGAGATTGCCTCAGTTTTGCCATCTGTCTTATGGGAAACAATGAGGATGGATGATACAGGAAAAACACAGAGCTAGTTATAATCTCAACCCTCCCACCCTTTTTAAGAGTTTCCTGGTTTTTTAAAAATATTTATTTATTTTTGAAAGAGAGAGAGAGAGCACGCACGC
Source organism: Hyaena hyaena (assembly GCF_003009895.1). Lineage (NCBI taxonomy): Eukaryota > Metazoa > Chordata > Mammalia > Carnivora > Hyaenidae > Hyaena > Hyaena hyaena. Next base: position 3,169,268 of record NW_024080708.1, on the reverse strand, counting down.
GAGCAGGGGAGGGGCAGCGAGAGGGGGACAGAGGATCCGAAGCTGGCTCTGCGCTGACAGCAGAGCCACCCGTCTCATGTGGGGCTCGAATTCATGAACTGTGAGATCCTGACCTGAGCCAAAGTCGGACCTTTAACTGACTGAGCCACCCAGGCCCCCCCCCCAACTCCCTTTTAAAGAGAGTGACTATTGGTACATGGAAGAAAGGTTCTTAAATCTGTTGAGGCCTTGATGGATTGACCTGCTGGATGCTCTAATAGAGGAAGAAGACACTTCAGGTCAGCATACAGCCTTTCTAGGAGGTAGGAGGCTAAAAGGAACAGAGAAGAGAGGAGAAGGGGAGCTGGCAGAAGGCTCCAAGCTGTGACCCTTTCTCTGGGACCCTCCCTCCAAATCACTTACATCTACCTAGACTTACTGAACGCTGCTGGGGATGTGCAGATAGGTTTTGGAAATCAAAGGAAAGACAGAGGTTGTGCCTGGTGTCCCAAAGGAAACAAAAACAGCATATGGAGATGCAGAAGCCAGAAGCAGAGTGGAGAGAAGAAAATTAGCCGTCCAGAATGGCTGACTCCCCTTCCATCACGTTGAGCTGTCCCTTGAGGCTTGTAGTGTCCTTTCCTGCCCGGAGACTCTGATTAGACTTTTCTACTTGGTCAGATTTCCCTACCCTGAAGGCTCTGGGAAGAGAACTTGGGCCCCTTTTCCTTTCCTTCCAGAAGGCCCTTGCCCCCCAACACACACTCCTGGGGCTCATCTTAAAGGGGGTGAGGTGGTGCTGGAGAGGCAGCAGGCAAAAGATCCTATAACATCCTTTCTCTGGCACTAAGGTCCACACTGGATTTAATTGACTTAACTAAGGGAAGCCACTCAAGGGATTTTTGGGGGGCCATAACAGAATTAAATGAAATAAAAATAAATGAAAGTCTGTGAGCTGAGGTGACATGCAGATTTAGCTCCATTAATTTTTAAATTGCCACCTCACCAGCCCTTGAAACTCTCAAAGAAATGCACACAGCTTTCCAACTTTAAGGCACCTCTTCCTTGGACCCATTCATTTCATCTGTAGATTTGATTAGTGCTGGGGGGGAGTATAGATGGGTCAATATTGATAAGGAGGAGACCCCCATCCTGCTCCCTGGAACAAACAAACCCTTGAGCAGCAGCCACAATCTGACGCTGCACTGAGCTTAAGATCTGGGCGGAGTGGTCCGGCTGGCCTCTCTTTTCTCAGGGGCTGTGAATCAGGTGCGCTGGAGGCATTTCTTCATGGAAGGCTGAGATATCAGAATTCTGTAGTGCAGCCATTCCTGTTACAGAAATCAAAAGAGAAGGACAGTGTCAAGCAGGAAGTACACAGCAGCCTCAGCAGCCGGCCCTCCCCGCCTTGTCCTGTCTTCCACTGCCCATCTGCCTCTCGTCTACCTCCACAGGCTCTCCCTAGAATCCTAACTGAGGTGGATGCTGCCACCCCCACACCTGGCCTCTGACAACCTAGTATTTCCCTATCTAGGCTGGCCAGTTGTGGACAAATCCCTCAGCTCTGCAGAGATAAGGTTGGAATTAGAAATCAAATGCAAACACATAGAAATGGAGGGGTTGACAGCGCAGGCATCTTCAGCCAAAGCCACAGAAATCTATTCTGAGCGTATAGGCCACCCAGCCCCAGTTCCTCTTCCTCACTAAAACCTTACGTTGCATGAAGGGTGAATGCTAGGCCAAGCCACTCAGACTTCCAGCCCCAAAGACTTCTGAGTTTGCGCAGCAGTTTGTTCACCCAGGAGAGGAGAGGTAAGGATACAAACATAAAGATATTGATAGAGATAGAGATAGAGATATATGGAGATGGACATATGGGTATGGATATAGATATTTGGATATAGATATAGATATACAGATATCGATATAGATATATGGATGTGGATATAGACATAGATATATGGATATAGACATAGATATGTGGATATAGATATAGATTTATGGATATGGATATAGATATAGACATATGAGTATGGATATGCACATATAGATATATGGGTATAGATATAGATATATGGGTATGGATATATACACATAGATATATGGATATAGATATAGATATAGACATATGGAGACAGAAATAGAGATATGGATGATCCCTAAGCAAAGATATCAGCAATTACCATAAATGAACCATGGTACTTTGTGATCTTAATGCCATCAGCTGAACTGAGAAATATTCTTCATTCTGACAGTTAAGGGCTCAGTTGACTCAATTGGTTTGACTCTTTCCCCTATCCTGCGGTCCATCTAATTTGTCCTTGGATTGGCTGATGGATGGGCATCATCAAAGCTCCTTGGCCAGTTTTTAGTTTCGAGCTTTACTTGTATGGCAGAAGGTTTAATCTCTTTAGAGAGGGTTTGTTTTTTGGCTTTTGAAACAGCCATACTCTTGTCCTCCGAGAATTATGGGTCGTTTCAGAACTGGGAACTTCAAAGAAAGCTCTTATTGGATCTGAACTTGAGCCATTCCTGGAACTGTTTGTTTCATCTGGTCCATCACTCTGCTTGTTGCCACCTACACAGACAGGAACCCATCTCCTGGAACTGAAATTTACAACCCCCTTGCCCATCATCCAACATGCTAATTCCTATCTTCTGGAAGCTGATGTCTACTGATAATGGCAATATTGAGATACGGACAAGAAGCATCAATGCTGTTGACCCACTGAAAATAGTGACTCCAGAGCTCTGGGCCATTAAGATCCTGAAGAAAGTATTAACTGTAAGCTGCCTACACCAAGGAAACCCAGCATACAGCCAAGACTCAAAAATGGACATACAGAGCTGAGAGCTGGCACCACATTTTAGTATGTAAACAACCCATGATCATTAAGGAAGAGGGAAACAACAGTAAGCCTTTTCAGGGTGTCTCTTGGGAAAGTAGCAGACAGATGTGTCTCTGAAATCTATCTTCAGCCCTTCATGTGAATTGGGCGATGGCATAAGTGACCAGCAGGGGAGACAGTGTCATATTATGCAGAGAAGCTTGTGCTTGCTGTAACGCTGCCTGGGTCCAAAACTCCCTTGAAACACCAAGATTTCTTTTGGACGTTAAAGGAGTAAGGTTGTATCTCTCTTGCTTACTTAACTTATTAAAATTCTTTGAGTCTGCATTTTCTTACTCCTAAAATGGACATAGTAATGGTACCTGTTGTGGAATTTCAACAAGAAAATTCACATAAATGTTTAGCATAGTTCCTGGAACACCGTGAGAGTTCAATGAACATTAGTTGTTATTGTTTATGGGCTTCAGGGAGCTCATGAATCCACAGCAGATTTTGGCCCCTGCTACTAATTCCGAAAATGACTCTTAGGTCTCCAGAATCTTAATATAAATTGATATCTCCTACCATGAAACTACAGTGTCCAGTCACTGGGGGACCGGATTTTCAAATCAGATCTGAGGATGTATTAGTTAGGGTTCTTCAGAGAAGCAAAACCAGTAGGATAGATGATAGATAGATAGATAGATAGATAGATAGATAGATAGATAGAAATTTAGAAGGAATTGACCCGTACAATTATTTTTTTTTTAATTTTAACATTTATTTGTTTTTGAGAGAGACAGAGACAGAGTGTGAGCAGGGGAGGGGCAGACAATGAGGGAGATATAGAATCTGAAGCAGGTTCCAGGCTCTGAGCTGTCAGCACAGAGCCCAAGGTGGGGCTCGAACTCATGGACTGCGCGATCATGACCTGAGCTTAAGTTGGACGCTTAACCAACTGAGCCACCCAGGTGCCCCAACCCATGCCTTATGGAGGCTGGGAAGTCCCAAAATCTATAGTGGGGAAGCTGGATACCCTGAAGAGCTAAGGGTGTAGTTCCAAGGCTGAATCCAAAGACCTAAGAACCAAGATTTCTGATGGTGTGAGTTCCGGTCTGAAACACAACAGGATAAAGACCCAAGAAAACTCTGTTTCCGTTTGGGTCCAAAGACAGGAAAAGATGGATATCCTAGCTCAACAGTCAAGCAGTAGGAGTTCCTTCTTACTCAGCTTTTTTGTTTTATCCAGGCTTTCAGCCGATTGGATAAGGCCCACCCACATTAGGGAGAGCAATCTGCTTTACTCAGACTACCAACTCAAATGTTTATCTCATCCAGAAACACCTTCACAGACACACCCAGAGTAATGTTTGGCCAAACGTCTGGGCACTCTGTGGCCCAGTCATAAAATTAACCATCACAGGGCACAAATATTAAACCCTCATGACCAAAGTGTGGTCTGCAGATCAGCAGCACTTCCACTCCCATGAAGTCTGCTAGAAGTGCAGAACCTCAGACCCCATTACAGAACTGCTGAATCAGAATCTACATTTAAATTATCCTAAAGTTGTTTTATTGCTTACTTGGAGAGAGAGGCTGAGAGAGAGAGAGAAAGCTGTAGAGGGGCAGAGAGAGGGAGAGAGAGAATCCCAAGCCGACTTCACGCTGCCACCATGGAGCCCAATATGGGACTCAAACTCACTAACTGTGAGATCATGACCTGAGCCGAAGTTGGACACTTAATCGACTGAGCCACCTGGGCGCCCCCAGAATCTGCATTTCAACAAGATCTTCAGGTGATTTATATGCACATTAAAACTTGAGAAATGCTTAGCCAAAACATTGGAAGCTACAGTTTTCAAAATGTGATCTTTGAAGAATGAATAGCATTGGCGTCACCTGTGGGCTTTTCATAAATGTAGCTTCAATGTAACGGAATAAGAATCTATGGGAATGAGGTCTAGGGAACTGACATTTAACAAACAAATTAAAGTTTGAGAACCACTGAGTTACAAGTAGCTGCCCTTCTCTATAAGGGTCAAATGATGGGGTGACTGGATGGCTCGGTTGGTTGAGCATCCAACTCTTGATTTTGGCTCAGGTCATGATCCCAGGGTCTTTGGATTGAGCCCTGTATTGGGCTCCACAATAGGTGTGGACCTGCTTGGGATTCTCTCTCTCTCTCTCTCTCTCTCTCTCTTTCTTCCTCTGCCCCTCTACCCCGCTCATGCTCTCTATCTCTAAAATAAAATAAATAAATAAAATATTTCAAAGAGGGGCCAAGTGACCTGGGGCCCGAGCAATAAGACATTGTTTCAGACCAATGAGTTGATTCTTTTAAGCCAACAGATTTGATTATCCCATTTTTCTCCCTCTCTGAGCTCTTTTATGCTTATGACCTTGTTGCTACTCATTTGTCTGGGGTGATACTGCCATGAGGTCTTACTGGATATCCCAGATGGTCCAATTTCCCATCAGACCCTGAGCTCTGCAGCCACCGTTCCCACCTCCCAGAAACGACCAGTCTCTACAAGGGATTTCCATCCTTGTCATGGAGGATATTGGAGTCAGTGCTAGAAGAAAAAAAGTGTTTGGTGTAGGAGCTAAGATGGATGGGAGAAGATTCCAAGAAGATTCAGAGAATATTCCCTAAGCACACAACTCAAGATAAATGATGCCCCCCCCCCCACACACACACTGATTATCTGTCCTCTGAATAAAACTGAGTTGATTGTGACCCCAGCCCCTCCCACACATAGGCAAGTGTAATTTTATTCCCGGAGTTCATCCTGCCTCTTTGGAGAAGAAGAGGCCTGGATCTGGGATTACCCTTTCATTGGCTCATAACAGATACAACAGTTGACAAGACTGAGAATTTTTCAAGGACTTTTTAAGTACATCAAATATTGCTCTTCTGTGGGGAGATGCTTAGAAATTGCCCTGATATATTTTTGGCCACCAATGTATGTAAATGTGTGTGGGGGGGTATTTACGTGTGTATATTTCTTTAAGAATGCTGTGAGTTTGTTTTTCCTGTTATGTACTCTCTCTTTAGGCCTGGGAACTGTGAGACTTGAATAGCAATCTTAAAGCCCATGGGGTCATTGAATAAGTGGAAGGGGGAAAGTGAAGGTGGTGGATCTCCGAAGTTTGTAACAGATGTACTAGTTTACTGTGGGGAGATCTCAGGGGCACCAGGAAACTGTCTAATCCCTTTGCCTGTAGGTTTTGATACCTACTAAAATTTAAATTCTCCTGGGCTTTATTCTAGTTATCAATCAGTCATATCTAGGAACGAATATATAAATCCATTATTCAACAAATATTTTTTCACCTTTCTTCCAGACACAAGGTTGCAGGAGAAGTTATAAGTTTCAGATGGAGAAGGATTAAGAGAGAATCCCAAAGAGATGCTAGATAAGGAAAAAGGAAGCTCCTTCTTGCCTGGAAATCTCATGTATTCATTCATTCGTTCATTCAACAAATATTTTTTGAGTACCTACTATGTGCGAGACACTGGACTCTAGAAACTAGGGATAGAGCAATGAATATGAAGAAAAAAAAAAAAACAGACAAAAATCCCTGCCCTTGTGAATCTTCCATGATAATGGAGGGAGGCAATAAAGTAGTAAGGAAAATATATAGCATATTACATTTTTTTAATGTTTTTATTTTATTTTCGAGAGAGAGAGACAGAACACCAGCAGGGAAGGGGAAGAGAGATAAACACACAGAATCTAATCAGGCTCCAGGCTCTGAGCTGCTGGCCCAGAGCCCGATGAGGGGCTCAAACTCACCGATGGTGAGATCATGACCTGAGCCGTAGTCGGACACTTAACCAACTGAACCAACCAGGCACCCCTATGGCATATTAGATTGTTATAAACAGTATGGAAAAAATAAAGCAGGATATGGGGATAGAGATGCTAGGGTTTGCATTTTAACTGGGGAAGGGACAGAGGAGACCTCACTCAGGATGTGGCATTTGAGCTTAGATATTTAAGTTTATTTACTTTGAGGGAGAGAGAAAGAGAGTGAAAGAGAAAGAGAGAGAGAGAATGGGGGGGAGGTGGGCAGAGAGAGAAGGGGAGAGAGAGAATCCCAAGCAGGCTGCATGTGGCCAGCACAGAGGTCAATGCAGGGCTCAAACCCGTGAGCGATGAGATGATGACCTGAGCCAAAACCAAGAGTCAAACTGAGCCTCCCAGGCGCCCCTGAGCGGAAATTTAAAGACAGTGAGGGAGTGAGCCGTGTGCATAACTTCAAAGGCAGAAGGAAACAGTGAGGGCAGAGGTTCTGAGGTGGGAGTCTGGCCGGCAGGTCCTCAGAGCAGCACGGAGGCCAATGAGTGTGACTGGAAGTCAGACAGACAAAAATGAAGCAAGACGTCAGATCATGAGGAACTTGCAGGTCACCAGAAGGACTTTGGCTTTTACTCAGAGTGAGGAAGGGAGCTGTTGCAGCATGGTGAACAGTGACAGAATCTGAGTTTATTGGATTTTTTTAAGTTGTGTATGTACATGGTAAAGAAAATCAAACAATATATAGAAGTAATGAAAAGCAAAACTTTCCTTCCATCTTCCCATCTATGTACCAGACTATTTCTTCAAAGATAAATACTACTTTCAGTATCTTGAATAGCCTTGAGAGAGGGGGGGGGGTGTAGAGGGAGAGAGAGGGGCATGTTTCCTTTCTTTATTTACACACATAGAAAAATACATGTTATATGATTAGGGCTTAGACATTTATTCATATTGGTCCATAAAGGTGTATCTCATCTCACTCTTTTTAATGGCTGCACAGTACTACACTGTATGTCATAATTTATGAAACCAATTCCTACTTAATTGATGGATATTTAGGTTGTTTCCAGGGTGGGATTTTTTGCTTTTCTGGGCGGGGGGGTGTTATTATAAAAATACTGTAATGAATCTACTAATGAATGCACCTTTGATTACAAGGATAATAATAACAAGTAATATTTTTTGAGTGCTTACTATGCCCTCGGTACTTGCTAAGTACTTTATCTCATTTTATCCTTATGACTTTACGGGGGTAAATATTGCTGTAGATCGAATGTTTGTGTCTCCCCAAAATTCATATGTCCTCAAAACCTAGTGCCCATATGTCCTGATACCCTAATGCCTAATGTGATGGTATCGGGAGACAGGGCCTTTGGGAGCTGATTAGGTCATTAGGGCAGAGTCCTCATAAATAGGATTAACGTCCTTTTAAAACATGTCCACGAAACTCCCTTGCCCCTTCACCATGTGAGGGCATAGCAAGAAGGTGGCTATCTGCAATCTAGAAGAAGTTCCTAACCAGAACTCGCCCATGCCAGCACCTTGGTCTTGGAGTTCCCACACTCCAGAACTGTGAGATAATAAATTTTTGTGGTTTATAAACCACCCAGTGCGTGATGTTATATTATAGCAGCCCAAACAGACCAAGACAGTATTATTATCAGCCCCATTTTGCAGATGAGGAAAGCTTTAAAGAGGTTGAGGAACTTTCCCAAGGTCACGAAGCTGAGAACTTGTAGAGACAGAACTTGAAGGCAGGCAGTCTGACTCCAGAGCCTGTGCTTTTAATTACTGTGTGATATAAATGGAATTGCTAGGTCAAAGGGCATGTACATTAAAAATTACAGTAGTTGGGGCGTCTAGGTGGCTCAGTTGGTTAAGTGTCCAACTTCGGCTCGGGTCATGATCTCACTGCTCGTGGGTTCGAGCCCCGCATCGGGCTCTGTGCTGACAGCCAGCTCAGAGCCTGGAGACTGTTTCAGATTCTGTGTCTCCCTCTCTCTCTGACCCTCCCCTGTTCACACTGTCTCTCTCTCTCTCAGAAATAAATTAAAAAAAAACATTAAAAATTAAAAAAAATTACAGTGGTTAAGTTGCTGGCTCCCCTATACCCTCGTCAACACTGGATATTATCAATCTTTTTGAATATTTGCCAGTGCAGAAGGAGCAAGGTTAAACATCTTTTTACATGTGTAATTTGCCCATTTATGTTTTTTTCTGTGAATTGCCTGGTTATATCATTTGTGTGTGTGTCTTCGGGCTGTTGATGTTTTTCTTGATGATTTGTTTGAGTTTGTTGGAAATTAAGGAAACTAGTCCTTTGTCTGCCGTAAGTGTTGCAAAGATCTCATTGCAGTTAGTCATTTCTCTTTGGACTCTTTTTATGGTGTTCTTTTTTGCTGTATAGAGATTTTAAATTTTTATGTAGTCACATTTATCAAATTTTTAAATGACTTCTGAATTCGTGGCCTGCTTAGAAAGGCCATCCCCTTTCCAAGATTATATGTATTTAAATTCTCTCATATTTTCTTTTAGTACTTTTAAGGTTTCATTTTTCACATTAAATTCTTTGATTCAACTATAATTTATTTTGAGGTAAAGCGTAAGTTAGAGAATTCAGCTTGCCCACTATGCAAATATAATTTTTGAATAATCTATCTCTTCCCTGTTGGTTTGATGTGACATTTTTCTTTTTCTCCTCTCTCTCCTTCTTAAAGTTTATTTATTTAAGTAATCTCTACACAGAATGTGGGGCTTGAACTCAAGATCCTGAGATAAAGACTGGCATGCTCTTCTGACTGAGCCAGCCAGGCCCCCCCTGACGTGCCACCTTAATTTTTTTTTGCCACCTTAATTTTTGTCATGTTTATTTAGTTTTGATAGACAGCAGGGAAGGGACAGAGAGAGGAGGAGACAGACAATCTCTGTGCTGATGGCACAGAGCCTGACATGGGTCTTGAACTCACAAACCATGAGATCATGACCTGAGCAGAAATCAGGAGGTGGACACTTAACCAACTGAACCACCCACGTGATCCGCCATCTGTAAAATATACTAATTTCCCACATGTATTGAGGCATTGATTTTTTTTTCTTAAGAACTCTGTCTTAAGGTGACATAATAGCATGTTTTAATATTTGATGGGCCCTTGAGGCACGTGGCTGGCTCAGTCAGTTAAGGGTCCGACTTCGGCTCAGGTCATGATCTCATGGTTCATGGGCTCAAGCCCTGCATTGGGCTCTGTGTTGACAGCCCAGAGCCTGGAGCCTGCTTCGGATTCTGTGTCTCCCTCTCTTCCTGCTCATTCCTCACTCATTCTCTGTCTCTCTTTCTCTCTCTCAAAAGATAAATACATGTTAAAGAATATTTGATGGGCCTTGTTTCTTCTCAAATGCTCTTCTCTCAGAATTTTCCTGACTTTTATCCATCCTTTTCCTCTTGAGTTTCAGTTTCCCTTTTGCTATCTCTCTCTTACCAAGAATGCCAGTTATTCTGCCAACTTCTCCGTATCATCTGGATGTTGTTCATTCATGAATAAGTATATACTAAGTATTGCTGGTTGGCAGGTATTATGTGAGGTATAATGAAGAATAATGACACAGTCTTTGCCCTCGTGAAACTCACAGTCTACTGGGCGATATAGAAAAGCCAACAAGTAGTTACAAAACAATTTTCTGAGAGATATGCATAAGTATGATAGGTTCTTGGCAGAACAGTCACTAACCTAGGGGTGCCTGGGTGGTTCAGTCAGTTAAGCATCTGACTCTTGATCTTGGCTTTGGTCATGATCTCACTATTCATGAGATTGAGCCCCTTGGGGGGGGGGGCTCTTCGGTCTGCTTGGGATTCTCTCTCTCTCTCTCTCTCTCAAAATAAATAAATAAACTTTAAAAAAAGAGCAGTAACTAACCTCAACTTGGTGGGAGGGAGAGAAAGGGCCAAAAGACATGGAGTAGGTGACACCCAAGCTGACTTTTGAAAGACTAACAGGAATAAACTAGGTGAAGGGGAAAGAAATAGGAGGGGGTTCCGGGGAGAGCAAGCCTCTTGTGCAGAAGATCAGAAACATGATGAGCTTGACAAATCACAAAGAGCAGTTAGCTGTGGCTACAGAGTAGGATGTGGGGGAGAGGTTGGGTTAGGGTGGAAGATGTGACATATAGCTGGAGATGCCAGAGATGGGTCCTGTGCACAGGGTCTTGAAAGCTATGCTAAGTAGGCTGGACTCTACCAAATGATCAACAGGACACCATCGAAATGTTTTAGTCAGAGGAGTAACCTGACCACGTTCTCATTTTGGAGTGATCACTCTGACTGCAGGGTGGGGAACAGGTGGGAAAAGAGCAACAACGGGAGTGAGGAGGTGAATTAGGGGGCTGATGCAGTAAAATAACCCAAATGAGAAATGCTGGGCATCTGAATGCAGATAGTGACTATGGAGGTGAAGGCAAGCGGGTGGCTTTGGAGGATGTTAAAACTGAAAATTGACAGAGGTGCCTGAGTGGCTCAGTCAGTTAAGCCTCTGACTCTTGATATCAGCTCAGGTCATGATCTCACAGTTTGTAGGTTTGAGCCCCACATCAGGCTCTGCACTGATGGCTCAGAGCTTGCTTGGGATTCTTTCTGTCCCTCTCTCTCTGCTCTTCCCCTGCTTGCATGCTCTCTCGCTCTCACTGTCTCTCTCAAAATAAATAAATAAACTTAAAAAAAAAAAAAGAACAGTAACCAACCTAGACTTGGCGGGGTGGGGGGAGGGAAAGAGCCAAAAGCCATGGAGTAGGTGACACACGAGCTGACCATTGAAAGACTAATAGGAGTAAACTGGGATCCTCTGCCTCCCTCTTTCTCTGCCCCTCCCCAGCTCTCTGTCTCTCTCTCAAAAATAAATAAACATGAAAAAAAAACCCGTTTCTTAAAAAATGAATAAATAAAAGTTAAAATTGACAGAAATTAATGATCAGTTGGACCTGAGTGGTTGGAGGGAGGAAGATATCAAGAATGCCTCCCAGGTTTACTGAGCTAGGACACGGGAATAGGCACGGGAGGAATGTGGAATGACAGTGAGTACCGAGGAGTGTCTAGTGTTATGAACCTATTCCTCCCCCTTCCCGCGTCAGAATTGATTGGTCCTGTGTGTGGCCTGTTCCCTCAAGAGCTCTGTTCTCCCTTTCTGATTTACACTTAAGCTTACCAAGCACCAGGAGCATTTTTGCTTGGGAGCTACTCTTAAGGTTCTCATCTATAAAAATGATTTTGATAATGGTAGTTTCAGGCAGGCCCCCTGGGGAAGATATTTTTGGCAGGAGGGTTTCAAATTACAGTTTGACCCTTGAACAACACAGATCTGAACTGTGCGGGCCACTTCTATGCAGATTTTTTTTTCAATAAATACAGTATAGTACTATAAATGCATTTTCTCTTCCTTATGATTTTCTTAATAATATTTTCTTTACCCTAGCTTTATTGCAAGAATACAGCATATAATGCATAAACATACAAAATGTGTCTTAGCCGACGGCTTCTTTGACTGGCAAGGCTTCCAGTCAGCAGCAGACTGATAGTAGCTGAGTTTTGGGGGAGTCAAAAGTTGTATGCAGGGTGTGTGCCCCTGACCCCCGTTGCAGTTCAAAGGTCAACTGTATGCCATAGTCCACAGCCTGTTCCCCAAAGCAGGTCCTAGTCTCATGTTACCTAAAGGCAGGTATGGCACTGTCCCATAGCCCGGGCCAGGGTAAGGTGGAGAGAGAGGAAGCTCAGACCTTCGACTGGTCAGACTAGCCCAGACATTGGCAGGAACAGGTCACACGCCTACCTGGAACAATCTGTCTGCCCTGGTCTGGTCTCCCACATGTCAGGCTCCCTCTTCCTCAAAAGGAATGTGGTCTTAGGGGTCTGACACTAACAGTCCCTGGAGACAGGCAGTTATTCAATGAGCCTATTATTGAGCCCTCGAAACCAAGCACAGCACTTACCGCAGAAAGAAAACTGGCATTCTGGATTCTGAAGGGGGGGGGGGAGGGCAGGCTGACATCAGAGGAGAGGGATTTGCGTTGTCATGGCAACCATAAGAGTTATACTGTATTGTTTGTACCCAGAATTTAAGAGATTATCCTTGGGCCACAAAAAAGGAAAGTGCCGTACCCATGTACTTCAACATCACCATCTCAGGACACCCACCACCTTTCCATGAGGAATTTTATTTGTTCATTCATTATATGTCACTTGGGTGTTTATTGATTTACTAATCTGCCTTCCTCCATTTTTTTTCTCCTTCTTTTCTTTCTTCCCTGCATCTGACCAGCACAGCCAGCATGGGCCATTTGTCTTCCCGCGGATGGTGCCAGTAGATCAAACTTCTGGCCGGTGGAAACTAGGACCCCGGAAAACCTCCCAGGTCGGGAGGCGTCCTTCCCGTGCCTCAGGGCTGCTTCTGGTCTGCCCTGGAAGATAGCTGCGGGGAGAGCGAGGGTCTCTGGAAAAGGACCCTCTGTCCAAAAAGCTGACAAAATCAGGCACTGATGGAAAGGTTGTTTTCTCAGCCCAGTCCTGTTCTGACACCTTTAAGGTCTGTAGCCATTAGGCAAGGAGCTTACTCAAATTACAGCCTTAACAGTGTCAGTGCAGGATTGGGCACTTGGTAAATGGGGAAAGACCTTTTCTGGGCCTTTACAAAAGCAAGCGGGCATTTACTCATTACCTTGCGTTTCTTCCCATGTCACAGAAGAGCAAAGTGAGGCAGGAAAGGCACACCAAACCAGCCTTTTTTTTTTTTTTTTAAGTGAATCAAAGAAAGATCTGGAAATAACGTAGTGCTTATTAATTCCCTGGCTCCAGTTAACCCCTCCTCCCATCGATAACACTGACATCACCTAGCTTTTTAATCCCAAGGCCTAATTGGTATCCTGTTTATTAAAGCTGTAAAAACCCTCTTCTTTCTTTCCCCTTCCTGGCTCGGTAACTCTCACTTTGGAAATCTCTGGAGATTTTAATTTCCCGAAGAGCCTCCTGTCATCTCTTACAGTAAGTCTTTTCATTTCACCTCGTTTAAGTACATTGGCTGGTTTAAAAGCTTAATTGCGATGAAGAAGATTAAGTCCAAATTTAATAAGCATTAAGGGTAAAACAGCATCCTTTATTTCCTCTGGCTTCAATAATCATCGCATTTGGTTTTGTATTTGTACCGGAAAAGTTCAGATGGCCCAAACTGGGGGAAGGAGGTGGGCTTGAGAGAAGGGCGAGAAGACACCTAGCTGGCTTTTTCTAAAATCTGTGGCTGCCCCCGCCACAGTGACAGCAGACAAATGGTCGAAGGAGGGTGATGGGTCTGGAAATGATCGGGCAAGAACACAAGACGAAGCAGGCATGGAGGGAAGAAGGCGTGCCTCCAAGCTCTTCCCTAGTTTGCAAATGGGCTCTTTATTTTACCAGCAAAAGTGGCTTCCAGAACACTCTGGGTTCTCCAAGTCTCTTGGCATGGATGTAGACAAATCTCTTTTCCTGTTAGTACAGCTAAGACCAGATTAGCATTTTTCAAAAAGAACTTGACTAGGAAATGAAGGGAAACACAAAACTAAAAAAAGAAAATGTAAATGCATAGAAATGAGCACAGAGTCTAAGATAAAGTCTAGCCCCAGATTGGCTCGACTGGCATAGACTACCACGCACCTGTGCATGCACACGCGTGCGCGCGCACAAACACACACACACACACACACACACACCACACCCCTGGTCCTTTCTCCTCCTCAATGCTATTTGTGGAACCCCGCCTCAAAAGGCCCCAGAGTGTTTCTCCTGTGCATTGCAGTCTTTGAGCTCTCCTTTATTACATCCTTTATCCCTCTGTGTTCTGATGATCTCAATGTATATTTGTCTCTTCCTAGTGGACTGTTCAGCTCTGTGAAGACAGGGACTAATCCCAATCATCTTTGTACCTACAGTGTCTGGCATGTGAAACCATCCATAAATGATTGTAGAACTGAAGTGCACCCAGATCAGATCCTGGCAGCCTAGAATCGTGTCTATCCTTGGAAGGTAGCTCCTCTAAAAGCAGGGTTCTGACAGCGGACAATGCTTTACACTCTAAGCTTAGGTCTTTCTGACCCTGTGTAAACATGTTTTCGGCAATTTACAAAAACAAGGACTGCCTTATAATTGTAGAGGACTCTGCTTCTCAAAACGTGTTTCACACAATATCTCCTTTGATACTCCTAACAGCCCTGTGAAGAAATGAGGCTCAGAGAGATTACATAGCTTGCCCCAAGTCACAGAGCTGTATAATAATAGCAGAGTTAGAGCTTGATCCAGGTCTTAGTCCCATAGGCCTCCTAGTTTGTTATGTTACATCCCCAAAGAGACCTTTTTTGTCAGGTTATCAGCAAACTCAGAGAATCATTCTCAGGCTTGTCTCTCACTATCCTCTCTCTCTTCCACCCACCCAATATGGCACACGCCCAGGGAAAGCGTCCAATGATCACATGGGGACAAGCAAATAGCAGAACCTTGCTAAATCAGAACTCAGCAATCCTGTTTCTAGGAATGTCTCTTAACAGATCATCCAAACTCAACATAACTTGTTTTATTTAAGAAGATGTGCTAGGGCGCCTGGGTGGCTCAGTTGGATAAGCAACTAACTCTTGGTTTCAGCTCAGGTCATGATCTCACGGTTTGTGAGATGGAGCCCCGCATCAGGGTTCACGCTGACAGCATAGAGCCTGCTTGGGATTCTCTCTCTCTCTCTCTCTCTCTCCCTCCCTCTGCCGCTACACATGCTTTGCCTCTCTCTCAAAATAAATAAAATAAAATAAATAAAAAATAAAAAGATGTGCTGTCCACACAAAACACAACTGTGAGCACAAATCAGCCAGTGGGTTGGCAGTTTGCTACCTCTGAAATAACTGGACAGGTGTGTAAAGATGTATGCATAATGATGTTCATGGCAGCTGTGTTACATTGGGGAGACATTGGAAACTACCTAATGTCTACCAATAAGAGAAGGGGTTAAAAAACTAAGGCACATCCATACTATTGACTGTCATGAAGTCAAGAAAACCAATGATGTGATATAGATTTATATTTATTGACATGGAAATATATCTATCGCACTGTGGAGTTTTTTAAAAAGCAAGATACAAATCAGCACTAAAGTATAATATCATTTTTGTAAAATACTGCACTTCAGAAAACAGTCTAGAAGGATACTTTTCAAATGTTAACAGTAGTGGATTGTGTGACATTGAGATTGGAAGGTGGAGTGATACGTGATCTTCATTTTTTGCTCATGTGTATTTTTTTGCAATGAATGTGTATTACCTCTTTTTAGTAAGCTCTATATCCAATGTGGGGTTTGGACTCATGGCCCCCGAGATCAAGAGTTGCATGCTCCACTGACTGGAGCCCCAAACATATATTACTTTTGTCCTAAGAAACATAACTAATGAGGGACACCTGGGCGGCTCAGTCGGTTAAGCGTCCGACTTTGGCTCAGGTCATGATCTCACAGTCAGTGAGTTCGAGCCCCTATTGGGTTCTGTGCTGACAGCTTGGAGCCTGGACCTGCTTCAGATTCTGTGTCTCCCTCTCTCTCTGCCCCTTCCCCGCTCATGCTCTGTCTCTCTCTGTCTCTTAAGAGTGATTAAACATTAAAAAATTTTTAATTAAAAAAGAAACATAACAAATGATTTTCAAAAATAAAAGAATAAAATTCCAGCCCTATCATTTATGATACATTGATTTTTGACAAGGGTACCAGTACATTTCAATGTCTCAAGAATAGTCTTTTCAACAAAGGGCACTGGAAAAAGTGGATATTCATATGCAGAAGAATGAAGATGGGGGATGCCTGGGTGGCTCAGTCAGTTAAGCCTCTGACTTTGGCTCAGGTCATGATCTCATGGTCTGTGAGCTCGAGCCTTGTATTGGGCTCTGTGCTGACATCTCAGAGCCTGGAGCCTGCTTCAGATTCTGTGTCCCCCTCTCTCTGCCCCTTCCCCACTCATGTTCTGTCCCTCTCTCTCAAAAATAAATAAACATTAAAAAAAAAATGTGAAAAGGAGAATGAAGTTGAACCCCTACCTCACACCATATACAAAAATTAATTCAATGGATAGGACACTTAAATATAAAAGCTAAAACTACAAAACTGTTTGCAGAAAACAAGTGTAAATCCTTAATTCTCAAGTTAGAGTATTGTCTTCCCCTTTGGTGATTTTTGTCAAAAGTATAAATATCCTGAGGTAAGTGTATAATTTCTTTTAGACCCTGGTCTGTGGCGATCAATACTGTGTGTGTACATGCCTGGCTGCCTGTGTCCGTGTTTCTGTGTGCATGTGTGTCTGTGTGTGTGTCTATGTGTGTATTGGAGATAGATGTGCACAGAGAATGAAGTGGCCTCCATCCCCAGCCCTTTCATACTGTGGCTGTGAGAAAAGTGTCATTTTCTGGGCTTGGTGGACCAGGAGTCTATTTTTATAAGGAAACAGAAGTGAGTGGTAACCTAGACTAGATGCATAAGAAGGGATCCAGCTGAAATCTGCTGCTGAGCAAAGGTGAAATCTTTGTTAGCTGTGCCTTTAAACGTATAGACTTTCCAACTTATTCCCTATTCTATAGCCATCTTGGCTCCTTTGTACATAGAGTTGCTCCACTTCTCCTCAACCCTACCCTAATGTTAATACCTGTCTCTTTGTGTTAAATTGGAGTGTTACTTCTTCCTCCTTCACTCTTCTAGGTAGGTACACTTTTAGTTTGTTATCTTAGGTCAGGTTTCCTGGAAATAGACTCTGATGCAGAGATTTGCATACAGGAAGGTTATGAGGGTACACTTGGGGCCAATGGCTGTGTGGAAGTGAGGAAAGAAGGATTGAGGTGGGGGGAGGAGAAGTTGAACTGGAAAGCCTCAGCTGTTCCCACAGGGAGCTCCAGAGTCAGGATGACCTTTCAGAATTATCCAAAATTGAGGAAAGGGGTGTGAGCCTTTGTATTCTCATTGTATATGTGCCGCTTACCACACTATAAGGTTATGGCTGAGAGGGCACAATCTTGAACAAGGCCGCCACTGGCTAAGAGCAATGCCAAGAGAGTGGCATAACTGTGAGTCATCAGCAACCAACACTTCCAGCACCCGAGGGTGCAGGCGGGGATCTTTGTGGTGCCTCATGACACCTACTTACAGTTATTTACCTGGCTAGACTTCAGAGAAAGCCCCAGAAAAGATTGCTGTGAAGTCTTTCACCTTCACTCACATTCCCCCATTTTTTTCATGGCTAGAAATGACAATTAGGAAGACAGGTGTAAGACTCCCAGATTTGGGACATGAGCAAATGGGGAAGACAAAAAATATCCCTGGCTTGAGCAAATGGATGAATGCTGGTGCAGTTTACTGAGATGGATGAGAAAAAAGCTTGGGGCAGGGAGAAATCAAGATTTTAGTCTTAGAGAAGTTAAGTTTGAGATGTTGGTGTAACATTCAAATGGAGATGTAAATTAGGTAAATGACCATGAAGATGAGCTTAGAGAAGTGTGGGATATTGCTGTAACTTGGGAGTTAGGATATAAATTGGATTGATGGGGCATGCGGGTGGCTCAGTTGGTTGAGCATCCAACTCTTGATTTCAGCTCAGGTCATGATCTCAGGTTCATGGGATCAAGTCCTGTGTCAGACTCTGCGCTGACAGCATGGAGCTTGCTTGGGATTCTCTCTCTCTCTCTCTCTCTCTCTCTCTCTCTCTGCCCCTACCCCACTCGTATTCTCTCTCTGTATCTCAAAATAAATAAGTAAGCATTTTTTATTTTTATTTTTTTTTGCAAAAAGGATATAGGGGCACATGGGTGGCTCAGTTGGTTGAGTGTCCAACTCTCGATTTCAGCTCAGGTCATGATCTCAGTTTGTGGGATGAAGTCCTGTGTCAGGCTCTGCGCTGACAGCATGGAGCTTGTTTGGGATTCTCTTTCTCTCTGCCCCTACCCCACTTGTAGTCTCTCTCTGTGTCTCAAAATAAGTAAGTAAACATTTTTTTTTTACAAAAAGCATATAGGGGCACCTGGCTTGCTCAGTCGGTTAAGTGTCTGACTTCAGCTCAGGTCATGAGTACACAGTTTGTGGGTTTGGACCCCACGTTGGGCTTTATGCTGACAGCTCAGAGCCTGGAACCTGCTTCAGAATCTGTGTGTGTGTGTGTCTCTCTGCTCCTCCCCCACTCATGCTCTGTCTCTCAAAAATAAGTAAATGTTAAAAAAAAATTTAAAGGATATAAATTGGCTTGAAAGCCATATGAATGAATGAGGTCACTTAAGGAGAGAAGTGTAGAAAGAGAAGTGAAAACCTAGAGCTGAGCCTTCAGGAAACCTTCAACATTTAGTGCCTGGATAGAGGAGGATGAGGATACAGAGATGGAGTAGTCAGAGGTGCAGGAAGAATACTGTGGGAGTATCGTGTCACAAAATCCACAAGAGAATGTTTTAGAAAATGAAGAAGTGGTCGGCAGTACTAAATACTGTTGGGGTGTGAAGCAAGTCGAGGATAAAGAATTTTCCATCAGATTTAACAACATGGGAGGCCATTGGTGATCTTTGTGAGAGCTATATTAGGAGAGTTATGGGGACAGAGGGCCAGATTGGAGTGGGTTGAGGAATGAGTGGAAAGTGAGGAAATAGAGGCAGTGCGTATAGAAAACTCAAGAAGTTGGCTGTGATAAGCAAGAGGAAAGAGATATAGGGCAGTTAGCTGAAAGGGTTTGTGATTTTGAGGGATTGTGTTGTCTGCTGGCTTGTTTGCTTTTCGATATTTTCTGTTGAGTTTTTTTTTCCTTTTATCTTGCTTTTAGATATTTTAATAGAGATCTAACATCTCGACAGCAAAGCACAAATCAGGTGTACAGCTTGATGAATTTCCATAGTTTGAATACAACCATGTCAACAGCATCCAGATCAAAAAAAAGAGGACAAGTAAAGGCTACATACTGTATGATTCCAACTATATGGCATTCTGGAAAAGGCAAAGCAATGAAGATTGTATTAGTCAGTGGACACCAGGGGCTAGTGGGGAGGGAGGGATGAATAGGGGAAGCACAGAGGATTTTTAGGGCAATGAAGCTCCTCTGTTTGATACTAACATGATGGATACATGTCATCACACTTTTGTCCAGACCCATAGAATGTACAACAACGAAAGTGAATTCTAATGTAAAGGACTCTGGATGATTATGACTGTGTAGGCTCATTGATTGTAACAAATGTTTATCAGTATGCTGGAGAATGTTGATGACGGGAGAGGCTATGCATGTGTAGGAACAGAGGGTATATAGGAAATCTCTGTACTTCCTGCTCATTACCGCTGTGAACAGGGGCACCTAGGTGGCTCAGTCGGTTAAGCGTCCGACTTTGGCTCAGGTCATAATCTCACGGATCGAGGGTTCGAGCCCCGGGGTCGGGCTCTGTGCTTACAGCCAGCTCAGAGCCTGGAGACTGTCTTCAGATTCTGTGTCTCCCTCTCTCTCTGACCCTCCCCTGCTCACGCTGTTTTTCTCTCTCAGAAATAAATAAGACATTTAAAAAAAATGTTTAATACCGCTGTGAATAAAAAGCTGCTCTAAAAACTGAAGTATATATATATTTTTTAAAAGAGAGAGAACACCTTAGAAGTCCCCTTGTGACCTATTTCAGTAACTAGCCCCTGCAAAGGTAACCATTACCTTAACATCTAACACCATGGAGTAATTTTCCCTATTTTTGAACTGTAATGGAGTCATCCAACGTGTACTCTTTCGTGTCTGGTTTTTATTACTTCACATCACTTGTGAAATACATCTGTATTATTGTGTGTAGTAGCAGTGCATTTAGTCTTATTGCAGTATATTATTGCATTGTGTTAATTTATCCATTCTACTGCTGAAGGGCATTAAGGTAGTTTCCAGTTTGGAGCCATTACAAATAGTGTATTTATTTTTTTTTAGTACTTAAACCATCGTTAAGGTAAATATAAATCACATTTCAGTTTTTTTATAAATCACTTTTCAAAAAGCACTCAAGCAGTTTAACATACAACTTTGTAAAAATAATACACAAATCTTTAAAAAAAAAAAAAAGGCTTAAGAAAAGACCATCCTATGGCCCAATCCTACAGAGTCCACATCATAAATATTAGAGCAGTTTATTAAGATTTTAAATATTTGGGGCGCTTGGATGGCTCAGCCAGTTAAATGACTAACTCTTGCTTTCAGCTTGGGTCATGCATGACCTCACAGTTCATAAGATCAAGCCCTGCATCCGGCTCTGCAGTCAGTGAGGAACCTGCTTGGTATTCTTTCTCCCTGTCTCTCTGCCCCTCCCCTACTCGTTCTCTTTCTCTCTCTCTATCTAAATAAGTAAGTATGTATGTATGTAAATAAATAAATAGATAGATAGATAAACTTTTTAAAAAGATTCTAAATATTCATAAAATATTTCGCATTATATGCTTATGGATTGAAAGGTACAATGAGAAAGTTGCTCCAAAACTGATACCCTGTGCCAGTCTCCAAATAACTTTCCTTCTCCAGGTAATCCATAAGCCCATTTAGGTCCACATTCCTTAAATGTTTGCTTTAAAATAAGCCAGCAGTTAAGTACTAGACAGAAACTTTTTTTTTTTTCCAGGACATATGTGGATAGGCAACAAGTCAAATTCAAGCTTTCTATTTTTAAAACTTTTTCTTCTTGAGGTAAAATTCGCATAATATAAAATTAACCATTTTAAAGTGAACAATTCAGTAGCATTTGGTATGATCACAATGTTGTGCAACAACCACCTCTATTTTGTTCCAAACCATTTTTATCACCCCAAAAGGAAACCCTGTGCATGTTAAGCAGATGCTCTCCATTCTTCCTTCCCTCTGTCTTTGCCCTTGACAGCCACTAACCTGCCTTTATCCTCTACAGATTTATTCTGGATATTTCATATACATTCTGGACATTTCTCATAACTGGAATCATGCAATATGTCACCTTTTGGTTTTGGCCTCTTTTCACTGAGAAGAGCATTTTTGAGGGTCGTGCACATGTTGTAGCGTGTATGACTACCTCATTCTTTTTCATGCCTTATATAATATTCCATTGTATGTATATACCACAATCTGTCCGTGCATTCATTGATGGACATTTGGGTTCTTACCACCTTTTGGCTATTGTAAATAGTACTCTTATAAACATGAGTGCTCATGTATTTGTTTGTTACTTGTTTTTCAGTTCTTTTGTACATATACCTAGAAATGAAATTGTTGGGTCATATGGTGATTCTACATTTACTTTTTTGAGAAACCACCAACTTGTTTTGCTCACTGGCTGAGCCCTTTTCCATTCCCACTAGCAATGTATGAGACTTCCAATTTCCCCACATCTTCACCAACATTCATTCTGTTCTTTTTTTTTTCTTTTTGTTTCCTTTTTCTTTTCTTTTTTTGTAATAGCTATACCAGTGAATGTGAAGTGATACTTCATTGCCTCATTGTGGTTTTGATTTGCATTTCTGTAATGATGGGCTTGTTGCCTATTTGTATATCTTCTTTGGATAATGTCTATTCTAATTCATTGTCCATTTTTTAATTGGGTTGTTTGTCTTTTAGTGTTGGGTTGTAAGAGTTCTTCAGATGTTCTAGACACTAGCACCTTATTAGATACATGATCTACAAATATTTTCTTCCATTCTGTAGGTTTTCTTTTCACTTTCTTAGTCACATCCTTTGATGCAATTGAGAAGATCATGAGTTTATTTTTCTTCCTTCTTTTAATGTAGTATTTTACATTGATTGATTTCCTTATGTTGAACCACCCTTGCATTGTTAGGATAAATCTCACTTGGTCATAGTGTTTTATCTTTTTAATATGCCGCTGGATTCTGTTTGCTAGTATTTTGTTGAGGATTTTTTTTTTTGAGAGGGAGAGAAAGAGCAAGCATGAGCAGGAGAGAGAGGCAGAGGAAGGGGGAGAGAGAGAGAGAGAGAGAGAATCTCAAGCAGGCATTACTCTTAGCACAGAGCCCAACACAGGGCTTGGTCTCCTGACTGTGAGATCATGCCCTGAGCCAAAATCAAGTCAAATGCTTAACCAACTGAACCACCCAGGCACGCCAAGGACTGTTTTTAATCCAAAATGTGTTTATTGGGATAGTTTCCCACTAATCTTGATTCAGGGTGCTTCTAGTGCTACTTCCACCTGAAGGAGCATCTTTCTGTAAGCCTTGCTTTCCCTCCTGTAGGCTGGCAAAGGACAGTGGAGCAGCCAAGACACAAAACTACTGTTCGTGCGTGGCTAAAGATGGTGGTGATTTTGTAACATCCTGGGCACTTCACATCCATGAAGTAGGAGTTGTGGCTCTGCACCAGGTGCTTCTTCTTGTGCTTCCTCTTCTCCTCTTTTGTGGACTGGTGAAGGAGGTCCTTTACAAGAGGCATGGTGTCGTGAGGAGGTTGTCACCACCGGAAAGCTTGTTGAGGATTTTTGCATCTATATCCAAAAGGGATGTTAGTCTATAACAAACATTCTATTTCGAAGAGAAAAAGAAAAGAAAAAAAAATGTATCACTACACTTTGCTCAAGCAAAATAAGGAAAAAGGAAAAAAAAAAATCACACCCCAGTAATTATCACCTTGAATGGTATCTTGTTAATTGGTGATCAATCTTGCAGGGAAATTTCCGTCAACAGGGACCCTGCCTAATCTATCCAATAGGGTTAAAAACACCCAAATCTTAAGCTCATTAAGTCACCTTAGAGATGAGGAAACAGTGCCACAGAAGTTAAATGATTTGTGTGTGGTGACACTTCTGGCAAGCTGGAGTTGGCACTTTTTATTTTGTCACCATTCACCTGAAGCACTTTGCACTTCACCGCTCCATTCTTTACTACCAATCTCTGAGACTTCAGCTTTCTTCCTAAAACCCCACACCACAAAAATTTTCCCTTGCATCTAACGAAAATGATGTTCTGCAATTTAAGACAATTACTCCCCGCTATTTTCTTCGGTGAGACTAGAAAACAGCCTGTCAGTATTTTATCACAAAAGCCATTCACCTACTTGAAGTACAACAAGCCATGGTGCCCAAGTTCTTTGACATTTTCTTTGTTAGTATTATTTCCCAAGCTTTTGATGCTACTCTGTCCTGGACCTAGTACATGTTTTCTACATCTCACAAGGCTACAAAACCCAAAATACAGCCTACTGTCCTAATAGAGGGGTATTCACAGGATGAAGCAACTGTTGATTGTGAAGGTGGTTATAATATTTTAAAGTTTGAAAAGTGACAGAAATATTAAACCTCTTTGAAATGTTCAGGCTGTAATGTTCAAATTAAGAGTAATGTTGAGAGACAAGGAAGTAAAAACATGAAAAATAATGATATAATTCACATGTATGAGTCAATCGTATTTAGTAGGTGGGTGGAACTAGAAATAGGTGGAAATAGGGTGGTGAAAACTAGGGAGAAAAACCAGAATTAAAAAGCCAGGGTCAATTTAAAGGTCAAATGAACTATAAGCGAATCAATTTGGAGTCATGCAAAGTAATTGACACAATGATGGGCCATATATCAGGCTGAATATGACATGCTGCTTCCAGTATCCTTAGAAGGAGGTGATGAAGGGCCCAACATTTTAGTATTTTTCAGCGGTAATTTCAAGCTTTGTAGCTCCAGCTTTTTGACAGTAACACTCTAGTTCTATTGTTTTTTTGTCCTTTTGAACTTTTCCCACTTTTCCCTGCTTTCGGTGGTTCTTTCTCCTTCTTATTTTTTTCCCTCTGGCTGGTACAAGTCAGTGCCCCCTCCCTCCCACCCCCGTTCACAATCACAGCACCCCTGCTCTGCCACTGCACCCGCCCCCAGTGGCAGTGACCCCCACTGTCTGAAGACAGTTGATAGCTCCTTCTCACTTCCCCTTTCAAGACCATAGGGGCAGTAGTAGCCATGTACATATCTTTTGGTAAATATATATGCACTTCTATTGGGTATATGCTTAGAAATGGCATTGCTGAGTCACAGAGAATACATATATAGTTAGCTTTAGAAGATGCTGCCAAAGGCGGTTTAGATTGTGGGATCAAGCCCCGTGTCGGGCTCTGCACTAACAGTGCAGAACCCGCTCGGAATTCTCTTCCCCTCTCTCTCTGCCCCTCCCCTCCTTGTGCTCTCTCCTTCTCTCTCCCGCTCTCTCAATAGAGTCTCTCTTTCTCTCTCTCTGTCTGAAAATGAAATAAACTTAAAAAAAAGACGATGCTCCAAAGGGTTTGACAAATGTTTGTACCAGTGTACATACTCCCACCAGTGATGAATGATGATTCAAGTTTCTCTTCATCCTCACCAACAGCTGGCATTGTCTTTTTACTTTCATTTTAGCCATTCTGGTGAAATTATAAGGGTATCTTATTGTGGATGCTTGTTGTTGTTATTTGTATCTTTCTTTTAATTATTTTGAAATGATTGTAGACTTATGAAAAAGTTACCAAAAAATATTACAGAGAAATCGGTACACCCCTCACCTAACTTCCCCTAATGTTAACATATTATATGCCCATAGTGCAACTATAGAAACCAGGAAATTAACATTGATACATTATTATTAACTAATTTATACACCTTATTTAAATTTTGCCAGTTGGCTCACTGCTGACCTTTTTCTGGTCCTGGATCCAGCTGTATTTAAGTATCATGTCTCCTTAGTCTCCTCCAGTCCATGACAGTTCCTCAGTCTTTGTTTTTCATGACTGTGGGAAGTTGAATAAAACCCCCCAAAGATGTCCATGTTCTTATCTCTAGAATCTGTGAATGTTATCATGTAGGTCAAAAGGGATTTTGCAGGTGTGATTTCATTAAGGGTCTTGAGATGAGGTGTTTACCCTGCACTAGCCAAGTGGGCCCAGTGTAATCACAAAGGTCCTTATAAGGGGGAGGCAGGCAGGAGATCAGAGTCAGAGTAGGAGATGTGACGACAGAAGTAAAATGGTGGAGCAACATAAGAAGGGGTCACTAACCAAGGAATGCTGGGCAGCTTCAAGAAGCTGAAAAGGCAAGGAAACAGATTCTTCTCTAGAGCCTCCAGAAGGAGCACAGCCCTGCTGACACCTTGACTTTAGACTTCTGACCTCTAGAAATATAAGGACATAGAAGTGTTTGGTTTTAAGGCACTAAGTTTATGATCATTTGTTACAGCAGCAATAAGAAACTAATACAATAAACATAACATTTTTAGAGGGTACTTGTCTCCTGGATGTTCCTAATTTGGGTTTGTCTGAGGTTTTCTCATGATTATATTAAAGTTAAGCTTTTTTTCACACAAGAATACCATAGGGGTGATGTTGTATCCTTCTCTGTGTGTGATGTCAGGAGGTACTTGATATCAATGTGCCCCATTCTAGTGATAGTAACCTTGATCACTTGGATGAGGTAGTGTCTGCCAAGCTTTTTCCACTAGAAATTTTTTATTTGCCCTTTGATAAACCTTTGAAGGGAGATACTTTGAGGCTATGCGAATATACTGTTTCTCCTTAAACTTTGGACCACTATTTTTAGCATCTATCAATGTTTCTTGCATGCAATAAATATTACTGTGATATGTGCCTAATAATGGTTATCAATTTCTATTATTACTTCTACACATCTATTAATTGGAATTCTTCTGTAAGAAAGAGCTATCCCCTCCCCTGACATTTTGTTTATTCTTATACATATAATACACACACACACACACACACATTAGCATGGACACATATATACCTATTTTATTCTATGGGTTATAATCCATTGCTATCATTATTTACCTTGATGTTCAAATTGTCCCAGATTGGCCGCAAAGAGTTCCAACTTTATAGAAGGTGACCACTCTATAGGGGCACCTGGGTGGCTCAGTCAGTTAAACATCCAACTCTTGGTTTCAGCTCAGGTCATGATCTCATTACTTGTGAGTTTGAGCCCTGCATCAGGCTCTGTGATGACAGCAAGGAGCTGGCTTGGGATTCTCTGTCTCACTCTCTTTCTGCCCTTCCCCCGCTCACACATTCTCTCTGCCTCAAAATTAAATAAACATTAAAAAAAAAAGAAGTTGAACACTACAAGATATTTTCCAAGTTTTCTTTTGAAAGGTTTATTATTTTACCTTTCACATTTATATCTGCAATCCATATGGAATTCATTTTTGTGCATGGTAAGAAAAAAGGGTCAACATACATTTTCCCCTGAATGGATGATCAAGTGATTTAACACCATCTTTTGAAAAACTGCCCTTTCCCCAGATTGAACTGCAATGTCATTAATGATGTAAAACTGGTGACTGTAAGTGTGAAGTTGTTTTTACGTTCTCTATACAGATCCATTGGTCTATTTATCCCTGTGTCAATACTACATTATTTCAATAATTGTAGCTAGATACAGTTTAATTTCTGGTATTATGTTTTGTTTTCTTTTTCTTTAGGATTGCCTTGCCTATTCTTGGCCCTTTTTATTTCCTTATAAACTTTATAACTGGCATGTCAATTTCCACAAATGAAAATAACCTGCTGGGATATGCTTGGGATTATCTTGAATCTGTAGATCAAATTAGCAAGAACTGAAATCTTGTAAAATATGGAGACTTACAATCCATTTACAATCTACCTATTTATTTAGGTCTTATTTACTTCCTCTCAAACATGTTTTCGAACTTTCTATTTAGAGGCCTTGAATAATTTTCCCAGTTTCGCTCTTTGGTATTGAATGTTTTTCAAGCAATTGTAAACGGTTTAGGTTTGTTTTTGTTTTGTGGCCTGCTTTTAGCTTTTAATAAACCCATTAGTGAATACAGACTTTTAAAATATTTCTTCCCATAATGGCAAATAGAAGAAAATTGAAAGAGGAGAGTGATTCACAATTATTAGATGAATCAGAATGTGAATATAATGAGAAAGATGACAGCACTCCAGCCTCAGATGATGGCAGGGAAACTGATTGTGTAAGTGAAATTTCAGACTATGAGTCTTCAGCTGAAGATCTACACCCTAGATGAATTTTCTCAGACTCAAAAATTGACAAGTGAATAATATATTTCTAAAGACGAAAAAGGGGGGCACCTGGGTGGTTCAGTAGGTTAAGTGTCCAACATGGGCTCAGGTTATGATCTCATAGTTCGTGAGTTTGAGCCCTGCATGGGGGCTCTGTGCTGACAGCTCAGAGCCTGGAGCCTGCTTAGGATTCTGTGCGTGTGTGTGTCTCTCTCTCTGCACCCCCACCCCTGCTCATGCTCTGTCCCCCTCTCTCTCTCCAAAATAAACATTAAAAAACTTTTTTAAAGACAAAAGGGAATGATAAAAAAATACCCAAAACAAAATAAAACAAAAGACACACACACAAAGGAACGACAGTCTTTTAACAGAAAGTACTTTATTATGCAACATTCCATGACATGGACCGGAACCATCCCTTTTGGCTGAGATCATGTGACCACATTCTATCTCATTTATGATGTTTCTGTCCCCAAACTTACTTGATACAAAATTACATGTTACATTTAAATCCTTCTTAAATGTTTTCTTAAAGTTATTATTTACTATGCCTTTATGCTTACTTCTGCAAATTATTTGTAAGAGAACTTAAAAATACAATGATTGAAAACAGCACATTGGATTTGGATGGTAAGTGGGATGACTATTTTTGCTGATACACTAAGGGTTATGGTGTGTTGTTTGTTTGCTTGTAATTATATTTCTCCTTAAGGTATATCCCACTGGAGGTGTCCAATGAAATTACCATTTTTAAGGTTTTTTGCATATGCCTATCATTGGATACAAATTTAAGTCAATTTGTTTTATGTTATTATTTATTTTTAAGAAATTTTGGAATACAATTTCTATTTTGGACTAAATTTAGATTTACTGAAAAGTTGCAGAGACAGTACAGAGAGTTCTTAGATAGCCCTTTACAATTTGTTCTATTGTTTACATCTTATATTTCTGTGGCACTTTTGTCAGATCTAAGAAACTGTCGTTGGTACATTACTATTAACTGAATTCCAGACCTTATTTGGATTTTACTAGCTTTTCCATTCATGTCCTCTTTCTATTCTAAGATCCAATCCAGAGTAATTGTATAGTTTTTAAATTTTCACTCTCAGGTTATTTATTCTGGTATATAGAAGTACAATTGATTTTTGTATGCTGACCTCATTAACAGTGCCCTTGCTATATTCACTCATCCTCATAGTTTGTTTTATATTTTAAGTTTAATTTTTAAAATTTACTAATTTATTATTATTTTGAGTTTTTTTGATAACCAGGCCTATTACCTGAAAATAGTGATGGTTTTTTTAATTAACTTCATTGAACTATAATTTACACATAATAAAACACACCCTTTTAGAGTGTACAGTTGATTAGTTTTGACAAATGTATACAACTGCGTTCCTTCTCAATTAATCTCCACTGCCCATCCTAGCCTCAGGCAATCACTATAGATTAGATTTGTCTTTCTAGAGTTTTGTATAAATGGAATCATGTAATATGTACTATGTTGTGCTTGACTTCTTTCACTTGGCATAATGATTTTGAGATTCATATATGTTTTAGGGTCTCAGTAGTTGATTTCTTTTTTTAAGGTTTATTTATTTATTTTGAGAGAAATAGAAAGAGAGAGAAAGGGAGAGCATGAGTGGGGGAGGGGGAGAGAGGGGGAGAGAGAGAATCCCAAGCAGGCTTTGCACTGTCAATCCAGAGCCCTATGCGGGGCTAGATCTTATGAACTGTAAGATCATGACCTGAGCCAAAATCAAGAGTTGGATACTTAACCGGCTGAGCCATCTGGATGCCCCAGTAGTTTAGTTTCTTTCTTTCTTTCTTTCTTTCTTTCTTTCTTTCTTTCTTTCTTTCTTTCTTTCTTTCTTTCTTTCTTTCTTTCTAATAGATGCTTATTTACATTTGAGAGGCAGAGAGAGAGAAGAGAAAGAGAGAGAGAGGGAGAGAGAGAACATGAGCAGGGGATGGACAGAGGAGACAGAGGATCCAAAGCAGGCTCAGCTCTGATAGCAGAGAGCCGGATGTGGAGTTTGAACTCACCAACCTCGAGATCATTACCTGAGCTGAAGTCCGACACTCAACTGAAGGGGGGTGATGGGCATGGAGGAGGGCACTTGTGGGAATGAGCGCTGGGTGTTATATGGAAACCAACTTGACAATAAAATATTTTAAAAAAATATTTTAAAACTTTCTAAAGATGTAATTGAAATACACAAAACTACCAAATTTAGAGTATGAAATTCACTCAATTTTGACATATATGTATACTTGTAAAACAATTACCATAGTGAAGATAACAAATGTTTCCATGATCCCCCCGCCAAAAGTTTCCTTGTGCCTATTTGCAATCCATTCCTCCCTCCACCCTCATCTCCAGGTCTGTACTGATCTGCTTTCTGTCACTGCATCTTAATTTGCGTTTTCTATAGTTTTGGACTCATGGACTCATTCAATACATACTTGTTTTGGCCTGGATTTTTTTCACTCAGCATAGTGATTTTGAGATTCATCTATGTAAATGAATATACCAATGATTTGTTCCTTTTAATTAATGAGTAGTATTCTGTTATATGAATTTACCACAATTTGTTTCTCCCTTCATCAAATGATGAACATTTGGAGAGTGTCCATTTGGGGGCTTTTACAAATAAAGCTGCTATGAATATTTGTGTACAAGTCTTCATATAGACGTAGGCTTCCATTTCTCTTGGGTAAATACCTAGAACTGAAATAGCTAGGCCATTTAGCCAGTGAAAGTTTACTTTTTCATAAATTTCTGAACTGTTTTCCAAATTGGTTGTACTATTTTATATTGCCATTAGCACTGTATGAGAGCTCTAAGCTCTCTCCACATTCTCATAAACACTTGATATGGTCAATATTTTAAACTTCAGCCATTCTGCTGCATGAATAGTGGTTTTAATGTACGACTCTCTGATGACTGATGATATAAACTATCTTCTAATGTGTTTCTTTACTATTCACATATCTTTTCTGTGAAGTGTCTGTTCAAATCCTTTGCCCTTTTTAAAAATTGGGTTGTCTTCTTACTGTTGAGTTGTGTTTCTAACTTCTGTAAACAAGTCCTTTATCTGATTTATGTATTGTGAATATTTTCTCCCAGTTTGTGGCTTATCTTTTCATTTTCTTTTTTTTTTTCTTTTCTTTTTTCTTTCTTTCTTTCTTTCTTTCTTTCTTTCTTTCTTTCTTTCTTTCTTTTTTTTGAGAGACAGAGGTGGATGGGAAGGGGCAGAGGGACAGGGAGAGAGAGAATCTTTTCTTTTTAATAGTTTATTGTCAAGTTGGTTTCCATATAACACCCAGTGCTCATCCCCACAAGTGCCCTTCTCCATGCCCATCACCCCCCTCCCACTCTCCCCACCCCATCTGCCCTCAGTTTCTTCTCAGTATCCAAGAGTCTCTCATGGTAGGGAGAGAGAGAATCTTAAGCAGGCTCCATCTCCAGAGCCAAGCCCAATGGGGGACTTGATCTCACAACCATGAGATCATGACCTGGGCCTAAATCAAAAGGCAGACATTCAACCAAATGAACCACCCAGGCACCCCTTGTCTTTTCATTTTCTTAATGATGTCTTTGAAGAGAAAAAAAAAATTTTAATTTTGATGAAGACCAATGTATTAATTTTTCTTTTATGGTTTGTGTTTTTGTGTTATAAGAGGCTCTTGTCTTCCTCAACATTATATGTTCTCCTCCTATTTTTCTCCTAAAGTTCTATAATTTTAGGGTTTCTGTTTTGACATATGATCCATTTAACTTAATTGTTGTGTCCAGGGTGAGATAGTAGTAGAGGTTCAGTTTTTACATTAATATATCCAGTTGATCCAGCTCTATTTGTTAAAAAGAGTTTATTTTCCCTGTTGCATTACTTTGGTAACTTTGTCAAAAATAAGTTTTATATATATAATTTATATATGTTGAATTTATATATATTACATTTTGCATCAATGGAATATATATGTTTGTGTGTATATGTATGCTTTTATGTCAACTAATCTGTATAGCTATTCTTACATCAATACCACACTGTCTAGATTAGTATAGTTTAGTAGGAAGACTTGAAATCAGGTAGTATAAATACCCCAACTTTGTTCTTTTTTCAACGTAACTTTTTATATTCTAGGTCCTTGAAATTTTCATATGAATTTTAAAATCATCTTGTCAATTTCTACCAAAAACTCCGCTGGGATATTAATTGGGAATGCATTGGATGTATAAATGAATTTGCAGAGAATAAACATTTTATCAGAATACAATTAATTTTTATATATTTATTTTGAGCCCTGCAACCTTGCCAAATTCACTTATTTCTCAACATGTTAGAGTTAAATGACCCAAAAGAAAAGGAATATTTTAATAATAGGGAACAAAAAAAAAAAGAGTTTTGCTCTTTAAAACACTACACACACAAGGGCGCCTGGGTGGCTCATTCAGTTGAGCATCTGACTTTTGATTTTGGCTCAGGTCATGATTCCAGGGTTGTAAGATTGAGCTCTGTGTCAGTCTCCATGCTGAGCATGGAACCTGCTTAAGATTCTCTCTCTCTCTCTCTCTCTCTCTCTCCCTCTGCCTCTCTCCCCTGCTCGCACTCTTTCTCAAACACACACACACACACACACACACACACACAGACTTCCTATCTTCTATACTTCCAATAGAGCTACCTCACAATCATGGTTTAAATTGATACTTATTATTTACATTATTGTGACTATGTCAATATCTTTCACTGCGGAGCCAAGTAGTATGCTATGATTATATTTCCTTTTTTCTACATCCCTTTTTCTCCATAGTGTGAGTTTGTCCTTTTTAAAATTTTGTTGGTTTTCTATGTCTATTATCCATATTTTTAAAATTTCTCTTTCCCAAGAATATTGTTTTTTACATTGTTGAAGACATCTGGGATTCCATAAGTTCCATTTTTTTTTCATGTTTATTTGAGAGAGAGAAAGAGAAGAAGGAACAAGGAGGGAGGGAGAGAGAGAAACCCAAGCAGGCTTTGCACTGTCAGCATAGAGCCCAGTGTGGGGCTAGATCGCATGAACTGTGAGATCATGACCTAAGCTGAAATCAAGAGTCAGACACTTAACCAACTGAGCCACCCAGATGGCTCCAGTTCCATTTTTTTTTTAATGGAGACATTTGTCTTGCAGGTCTCTATCTTCTTGGTCCAATTTGGACTGATTGCCCTCTAGGCCTGCTGCACAGTTCTTATCTCAGTGCTTCCTTTCATTCCCCTTCTATGATGAGGCTTAATTCCTGGATCCCAAATGTTCATGCCTCCTGAAGGCCTTCGTCCAGTCACTTCCTGAGAGAGGGTACACCAGAATTACGTTTTCTAAGACTTGGCAGGACCGAAAAATTTTTTATTCTACTCCAAATCTTGATTAATAGCTTTCTTGGATATAAAATTCTTTTTAATTTTTTAAAAGTATTTATTATTTATTATCTTTTTCTTTCATAGTATATTGTCAAGTTGGTTTCCATATAACACCCAGTGCTCATCCCAACAAGTACCCTCCTCCATGCCCATCACCCCCTTCCCCTCCCTCCCACCTCATCAGCCCTCAGTTTGTTCTCAGTATTCAAGAGTCTCTCATGGTTTGCCTCCATCCCTCTCGCCAACTATTTTTTCCCTTCTCTTCCCCCTGGCCCTCTGTTAAATTTCTCCTGATCCACTTATAAGTGAAAACATATGCTATCTATCTTTCTCTGCCTGACTTATTTTGCTAAGCATGACACCCTCGAGTTCCATCCACGTTGCTACACATGGCCAGATTTCATTCTTTCTCATTGCCATGTAGTATTCCATTGTATAGATAAACTTCATCTTCTCGATCCATTCATCAGTTGATGGACATTTAGGCTCTTTCCATGTTTTGGCTCTTGTTGAGAGTGCTGCTGTGAACACTGGGGTCCATGTGCCCCTAGGCATCAGCACTCCTGTATCCCTTGGGGAAATTCCTAGAGTGCTATTGCTGGGTCATAGGGGAGTTCTATTGTTAAATTTTTGAGGAACCTCCACACTGTTTTCCAGAGGGGCTGCACCAGTTTCCATTCCCACCAACAGTGTAGGAGGGTGCCCGTTTCTCCACATCCTCGCCAGCATCTCGAGTCTCCTGATTTGTTCATTTTAGCCACTCTGACCGGCGTGAGGTGGTATCTCAGTGTGGTTTTGATTTGTATTTCCCTGATGATGAGGAGGGATGCTGAGCATCGTTTCATGTGTCTGTTGGCCATCCGGATGTCCTCTTTGGAGAAGTGTCTGTTCAAGTCTTCAGCCCATTTCTTCACTGGATTATTTATTTTTCGGGTGTGGAGTTTGGTGAGTTCATTATAGATTTTGGATACTAACCCTTTATTTGATATGTCATTTGCAACTATCTTTTCCCATTCTGTCGGTTGCCTATTAGTTTTATGGATTGTTTCCTTTATCGTGAAGAAGCTTTTAATCTTGATGAGGTCCCAAGAGTTCATTTTTGCTCTTGATTCCCTTGCTTTTGGGGATGTGTCAAGTAAGAAATTGCTGCGGTGGAGGTCAAGGAGGTTGTTTCCTGCTTTCTCCTCTAGGGTTTTGATGGTTTCCTGTCTCACATTCAGGTCCTTTATCCATTTTGAGTTTATTTTTGTGTATGGTGTGAGAACATGATCTAGTTTCATTCCTTTGCATGTTGCTGTCCAGTTCTCCCAACACCATCTGTTAAAGAGGCTGCCTTTTTCCCATTGGATACTCTTTCCTGTTTTGTCAAAGATCAGTTGGCTGTATACTTTTGGGTCCAATTCTGAGTTCTCAATTCGATTCCATTGGTCTATGTGTCTGTTTTTGTGCCAATACCATACTGTCTTGATGATGACAGCTTTGTAGTAGAGGCTAAAGTCTGGGATGGTGATGCCTCCCGTTTTGGTTTTCATCTTCAATATTACTTTGGCTATTTGGGGTCTTTAGTGGTTCCATACAAATTTTAGGATAGTTTGTTCTAGTTTTGAGAAAAATGCTGTGCAATTTTGATTGGGATTGCATTGAATGTATAGATTGCTTTGGGTAGTAATGACATTTTAACAATATTTATTCTTCCAATCCATGAGCATGGAATGTTTTTCCATTTCTTTGTGTCTTCTTCAATTTCCTTCATAAGTTTTCTATAGTTTTCATCATACAGATCTCTGATATCTTTGGTTAGGTTTATTCGTAGGTATTTTATGTTTTTTTTGTGCAATTGTGAATGGGATCAGTTTCTTGATTTCTCTTTCTGTTCCTTTATTATTGGTGTATAAAAATGCAACCAATTTCTGTATGTTGATTTTGTACCCTGCGACTTAGCTGAATTCATGGATCGGTTCTAGTAGGCTTCTGGTGGAGTCTGTCGGGTTTTCTGTGTAGAGTATCATGTCGTCTGTGAAAAGTGAAAGTTTGACTTCTTTGCTAATTCTGATGCCTTTTATTTCCTTTTGTTGTCTGAATGCTGATGCTAAGACTTCCAGCAGCACTATGTTAAACAACAGTGGTGAGAGTGGACATCCCTGTCCTGTTCCTGGTCTCAAGAGAAAGCTTTTCCCCATTGAGGATGATATTAGCTGAGGGCCTCTCATAAATGACTTTTATGATGTTTAAGTAAGTTCCTTCTATCCCGACTTTCTTGAAGGTCTTATATAAGAAGGGATGCTGTATTTTGTCAAATGCTTTTCCTGCATCTATCGACAGGATCAGATGGTTTTTATCTTTTCTTTTGTGAATGTGATGTATCACAATGATTGATTTGTGAATACTGAACAAGCCCTGTATTCCAGGAATGAATCCCACTTGATCATGGTGGATCATTCTTTTTATGTGCTCTTGAATACTATTTGCAGGTATCTTGTTGAGGAATGTTGCATCCGTATTCATCAAGGATATTGGCCTGTAGTTCTCTTTTTTTGCTGGGTCTCTGTCTGGCCTGGGAATCAAAGTGATGCTGGCTTCAGAAAATGAGTCCGGAAGTTTCCCTTCCATTTTTATTTTTTGGAATAGCCTGAGAAGCATGGGTATTTACTCTGATTTAAATGTCTGGTAGAATTCCCCAGAGAACCAATCTGGCCCAGGGCTCTTTTTTGTTGGAGATTTTTGAGAACTGATTCAGTTTCATCACTATTTATGGGTCTGTTCAGATTTTCTATCTCTTCCCATGTGAATTTTGGTAATGGGTGTGTGTTTAGAAATTTGTCCATTTCTTCTAAATTGTCCAGTTTGTTGGCATATAATTTTTCATAGTATTCCCTGATAATTGCTTGTATTTCTGAGGGATTGGTTGTAATAAATCCATTTTTATTCATGATTTTATCTATTTGGGTGTTCTCTCTTTAGTTTTTGAGATGCCTGGCTATAAGTTTATCAGTTTTGTTTATTTTTCCAAACAATCAACTCTTGGTTTCATTCATCTGTTTGACTGTTTTTTTGGATTCTATATTGATTATTTCTTCCCTGATTTTTATTGTTTCTCTTCTCCTACTGGGTTTGGGGTTTGGGGTGCTCTTGTTGCTCTCCTTCTGGTTCCTTTAGGTGCGCTTTTAGATTTTACACTTGAGCTTTTTCTAATTTCTTGAAATAGGCCGGGAGTGCAATGCACTTTCCTCTTAGGACTGCCTTTGCCGCATCCCAAAGAGATTGGATTGTTGTATTTTCATTTTCATATATTTTTTAATTTCTTCTCTAATTGCCTGATTGACCCATTCATTCTTTAGTAGGGTGTTCTTTAACCTCCATGTTTTTGGAGGTTTTCCAGACTTCTTCCTGTGATTGATTTCGAGTTTCATAGCATTGTGATCTGAAAGTGTGCATGGTATGGTCTCAATTCTTTTATATTTATTGAGGGCTGCTTTATGACCCAGTATGTGATCTATCTTGGAGAATGTGCTATGCACACTTGAAAAGAAAGTGAATTCCATGGCCTCAGGATGTAGAGCTCTAAATATATCTGTCAAATCCATCTGGTCCAACGTGTCATTCAAGTCCATTGTTTTTTTTTTTTAATTTAAAAAAATTTTTTTATTTAGCTTTGAGAGAGAGGGAGAGAGACAACGTGAGCAGGGGAGGATCAGAGAGAGAGGGGGGCACCTGGGTGGCTTAGTCGTTTAAGCGTCTGACTTTTGCTTAGGTCATGATCTCGCGGTTTGTGGGTTCGTGCCCTGCTTCGGGCTCTGTGCTTACTGCCAGCTCAGAGCCTGGAGCCTGTTTCAGTCTGTGACTCCCTCTCTCTCTGACCCTCCCCTGCTCACGCTGTCTCTCTCTGTCTCTCCTAGAAATAAATAAAACATTTAAAAAAAAAAGAGAGAGAGAGAGAGAGAGAGAGAGGGAGACACAGAATCCAGATCAGGCTCCAGGCTCTGAGCTGGCAGTCAGCACAGAGCCCAACGCGGGGCTCGAACCCACGAACCATGAGATAATGACCTGATCTGAAGTCGGACGCTTAACTGACTGAGTCACCCAGGCGCCCCTAAGTCCATTGTTTCTTTACTGATTTACTGTCTAGTTGATCTAGCCATTGCTGTAAGTGGAGTATTAAAGTCCCATGCTATTAGCACATTCTTATCCATAAATTTGTTTCTGCCTGTGATTAATTGTTTTATGTATTTGGGTGCCTCCATATTCAGTATGTAGACATTTGTAATTGTTAGCTCTTCCGGATGCATAGACCCTGTAATTATTATATAATGCCCTTTTTCATCTCTTGTTACTGCTTTTACTTTAAAGTCCAGTTTGTCTGATATAAGTATGGCTACTCCAGCTTTCTTTCGACTTCCAGTAGCATGATAGATATTTCTCCATCACCTTACTTCCAATCCGAAGGTGTCCTCAGGTTTAAAATGAGTCTCTTATAGACAGCAAATAGATGGATTTTGGTTTTTTATCTATTCTGCTACCCTATGTCTTTTGATTGGAGCATTTAGTCCATTTGCATTCAGTGTTATTACTGAAAAATATGGGTTTAGAGTCACTGTGTTCTCTGTATGATTCATGTTTATAGTGATGTCTCTGGTACCTTGCGTTCCTTGCAACATTTCCCTCATAGAGTCCCCCTCAGGATTTCTTGTGGGGCTGGTTTAGTGGTGATGAATTCTTTCAATTTTTTTTTATTTGGGAAGACTTTTATCTCTCCTTCTATTCTGAATGACAGGCTTGCTGGATAGAGGATTCTTGGCTGCATATTTTTTCTTTTCATCACATTGAAGATTTACTGCCGTTCCTTTCTGACCTGCCAAATTTCAGTAGACAGGTCTGTTACCACTCTGATAGGTCTCCCTTTGTATGTTAGGGCCCTTTTCTCCCAAGCTGCTTTCAGAATTACCTCTTTGTCCTTATATTTTGCCAGCTTCCCTATGATATGTAATGTAGACTATTGATTCAAGTTCCATCTGAGGGGAGTTCTCTGTGCCTCTTGGATTTCAATGCCTGTTTCCTTCCCCAGATTGGGAAAGTTCTCAGGTATAATTTGTTCAAGTACTCCTTGAACACCTTTCTTTCTCTCTTCCTCTTCTAGAATTTCTGTGATACGGATATTGTTCCATTTGATTGCATCACTCAGTTCTCGAACTTTCCTTTTATGCTCCTGGATGAGCTTATCTCTCATCTCTCTTTTTTTGGCTCCCCCCCCCCTTTTTTTTTTTTAAATAGTTTATTGTCAAATTGGTTTCCATATAACACCCAGTGCTCATCCCCACAAGTGCCCTCCTCCATGCACATTAACCCCCCTCCCCTCCCCCCATACCCATCAGTCCTCAGTTTGTTACCAATATTCAAGTCTCTCATGGTTTGCCTCCCTCCGTCTCCACCCCATTTCCCCCCTTCTTCTCCCCCACAGTCCTCTGTTAAGTTCCTCCTAATCCTCCTATACGTGCAAACATAAGATAGCTGTCCTTCTCTGCCTGACTTATTGTACACATCCATTTTATTATGCACCTCATTTATAGCATTTTTTAATTCATCACAACTATTTTTAAGCTCCATAGTCTTTGTAGCAACAGTTTCTCTGATGTCTTCCATGCCTTTTTCAAGCCCAGCAATTAATTTTATGACTATTGTTCTAAATTCTTGTTCAGTTATGTTGCTTATTTCTGTTTTGAGCAGTTCTTTAGCAGTCGTTTCTTCCTGGAATTTTAGAGAAGAGTCCTTCCATTTCATCATTTTGCTAGATTTCTGTCTCTTGTTGATTTTAAAAGCATCTTATGTACTCTGCACCTGTGAGTACTGCTATATTAAAGAAGGCTCATTGACTATCCAGGGCCTGTCCGTTCAGGAAGTGTTCTCTGAATGGTGTCTCTTGGTCTCTCTTGTTGAGACTTTGGTTATTTTATTTCCAAATAACTCATAGTGGTATTTGGGACTCTCCACCATGTGTACTTTGGCTTGTTTCTTGAGGTAGCCCTGGAAAGGAAAACAAACAGACAGACACACAGGGAACAAAGGCACACAAATGCACAGACAAATCCAACAAACATGCAAACCAAAAGGGAAAAAGAAACAGAAATAAAAATGAAAAAAACCCAAAGACAAAGGACAGTCTAAAAGCATAAAACCAGAATTCCCAGCTACAGATAAAGACCAGGGTGTATGCGGTGGTGATGGAAGAACATATACAAAGAGAGAAATGACAGGGGCATGGAGAAAGTGAAATTGGACAATGACCAGGTAGAGAGACTAAAAGGCTCAATTCAGAGAGAGAGAAAGGAGAATATGGTAGGAGGCAAGGAAAAAGAAACAAAGATGATGTTACTCAGAGAAACTATATAGTCTGATTACTCCAGAAAGAAAGATAGAAACGTAATGGTGGAGGTGTAGAATATACATCTAGAGAATGGATTAAATGTGACTGTTTAAGCAAACCAACGACCAGAGTGCCCAGTCCAGCAGAGGGGAGGGATACGAATGAGACAAGGGAAAATATATCGGAATAGAAAGAATCGATCTCGAATTAATCACGGCAGTGCATCCATGTTGGTCCTGCCCCAGGCTCCTGTAAAAAAAAAAAAAAATGCAAGCAGCTCTCTATAGAGTGGGGATGGGCATGGTTTGGTGTAGGCAGGTCTCAGCTTCCACTGTGTTCCTGCAGGCTGCTCTCTGAGGTCCCGCCTTGGTGGTTGTGGGGAGAAAAATGGAGGCACCCCAGTCCCTTCTCGAACCAAGCTTTGCAAATCACTCTTTTGGGTCTGATCTCCCTGTGACCTGGGCATAGTCAAGGTGGGCTGTGTTCTATGTCCCAAGTCCCGCCTCATTTCCAGATATGAGTCCACTAGCTTTATTGATACTGCCCAAAAAGTAATCCCACAGGCCAGGACGCTTCCCAGCCAGGGATGGAGCCAGGAGAGCAGCGGAGCAGTTTCTCCGGGCACCCCCTGGTACCGGGTCACCCAGCCCAAAGAAAGCACCACAGCTAGAAATAGGATCCCTCTCTGTCCCAGGCCGAGGTTTTCTCTTCTCCAGGGACAGTTCTATCAGCAGTTTTAGCCACTCTTTCTCCTCCCCTTGACTCTCTGCGGCTCCCCACAAAGGGGGTTCTTTCCCCTCCCTCCGTGTCTCTAGGTCTCAGCCCATTTTTATCCTCCTCAGTTTGCACTCATGCACCTATGAGGTTGTCTTTTTAGTCAACTCTGTCTCTTTTCCTCCCAGACTCCTGCGGTTCAGTGTCCTATGGCTTTCAGGCCTTCTCTGTTTGAGAGATGGGGGTGAGTGAAATGTACAGAGCTCCCTACTTCTCTGCCATCTTGCCTCTTTTCCCAGATATAAAATTCTTATTTAAAAAGAATTTCCTCTAGAATTTTGAAAACAGTTTCCTGTTAATTTCTAACTTGCAGTGTGGCTGTTGAAAAGTCTGATGCCATTCTGATTCTCCATTCCTTTGTATGTAATCTGTTTTTTTCTTTCTGAAAGCTTCTATGGTCTTTTATTTATTCCTTATGTTCTGAGTTCTTACGATGCTGTCATAGTTTAGGTCCTTTTGCATTAACTGAGCACTTTGTTGAGCACTTTGGCACTTGTTGGATCCTTGCAATCTGGACCCTCAAATCCTTCATTCCTGGGAAATTTATATTGCTTGTTTTCTTCTATACGTTTTTCTCTCTATTCTCTTCCTAGGACTCCTATTGATTAAATTTTGGCCATCTGGATCAATTCTTTAATGTTTCTTTTTTCTCTGATTTCCCATGACTACCTTTTTGCTTTACTTTCTGGGTAAGAGTCTTTATCTTACAACTCCTCTAGTGATTTTCAAGATTCCAGTTACACTGTTTTTGATTTCTAATAGCTCTTTCTTATTCTGTATTCTTTTTCCTTTTAAGAATCCTATTTCTGTTTATTGCATGAAAAATGTTAACTCTATAAGGATATTAATCACTGTTTTTTTAAAACGTTTTCTGATCTATACATTGTCTCTGTTTTCTTTGAGTTCTCTCTCTCCATCCTTTCATATTAAAGCCTTTCCTCAACTGCCTGGTGATCGTTTGTTGTCTATGTTTTATTTTTGTTTTTATTTTTAAATAATTTTTGGGGCGCCTGGGTGGCTCAGTCGGTTAAGGGTCCGACTTCGGCTCAGGTCACGATCTCATGGTTTGTGAATTTAAGCCCCACACCGGGCTCTGTGCTGACAGCTCAGAGCCTGGAGCCTGCTTTGGATTCTGTGTCTCCCTCTCTCTCTGCACCCCCCTGCTCGTGCTCTTGCCGGCCTCGAACTCACAAACTGTGAGATCATGACCTGAGCCAAAGTCGGCACGTAACTGACTGAGCCACCCAGGCTTCCCTGTTGTCTGTATTTTAAAATGAAAATTCTTCTAAGGCTTACTCACTGTAAGATAGTTATTAACTTCCACTGTAGATAATTGGGCAGGAACCCAGACATTTCTCTGGAAGAACAACAGTAGTCATTATCAACAATCCTCATTTTACATGATTTTTATATGAACAAATGTCAGTTACCATCAGTCCCCCAACAGCACAGTTCAAATTTAAGTTACCACAGTATATTAACTGTGCGTAATTACCTAAAGTACAAACTGCAGTGCTAGTGCTTTAGCCAACAAGTCACTGTGTTAAACATCATAAGTGCATAAAGACCATGTCACTTCTTTCAAAGTATTGGTGGTTGGTTTCCTGTGAATCTGTTATGCAGTTCGCACACAGATGACAAAGAATGTACCACTGTTGTAGTGCCTACTTGTCTCACAGTGATAGATCCACATGACATTTACAAATAAATAATCAAAAGAGGGAATCAGCTAACACAGAGGAAAATATAGCAAAGAAATAAAAAGTGAAAACGCTGGCAAGGAAATTGGGTGTGATTTGAATATGGCAGCAGCAAAGCAACAATTGGACAAGACCTAGGCCTGCATGAAGCTATGGTGTGGACAACATTGGACAAGTTCAATTAATATAATAAAAGCAAAGTAAATTTGCATTAACAGCTTTTAGTTTAAATTGCACTAGGAGCAGAAAGCTGCTTATGATTGAAACGGAGTATTTACTTCTGCTTTGGATTAAAGACTGTAAAAAAAAAAAAAACTAATCAGTTTGCCTGGGGTTTGAGCCAATGCACTGAAGCTATTGCCAGTAATGTCCACTTTACCCATTTCAGAAATTGGCATGAATTGATTAACATTTTCCTATCTGGTGAAACTACTAGCACAGATGTGGATACTGATATGAAATTTGCATCCAGATTCCAAGAATTAGTTAAAGCAGGTGGTTATAATAATCATCAACCATTTAATGTTGATGAAACAAGTCTTTTCTGAAAGATAACTCTGTCAGTAACTTATATGACAAAAGATGGAAGGATCATGAAGTGTTTATAAAGGAGAGATTCTAGATATGCCTCCAGAGAAACCTAGTAAAGACGAATTTATCAACATAAATGAGGAAAGTGGTTGTGACAAAAAGGATGAACATGTCCCAGAGTAAGTGACGCTGGCAGAAACACTTCACATGGAAGGAACTTTGAGATGTTTCATAAGATTGAAAGTGCAAAAGATAAGGTACTGGAAGCTGATCCGAACTTAGAAAAGAGTCTGACAATTTCCATGACAAGGCATAGAAAAAAATGTTTGCTCCGCATCGTAAGTTATACTACGAAAAGAAGGCAAGCAGTGTTTGAACTGCTTCTTGGTAAGTTTTACAAAAACAGAACAAAACAAAACAACATGACACAGTTTAATTCTTGATGTTCCTCATGCTTTAATTTGCAATGTACTAAATAAATATCTGTTTTACTGTTTCATCAATTCCCTATATATTTATGCCTGACAGAGAGTTTTTAATGTTTTCACAAAACAATTTAAAGATCATGGAGGGGCGCCTGGGTGGCTCAGTTGGTCGGGCATCCAACTTTAGCTCAGGTCATGATCTCACAGTTTCAGTTGGAGCCCTGCATCAGGCATTGTGCTAACAGCGCAGAGCCTGCTTCAGATCCTCTGTCTCCCTCTCTCTCTCTGCCCCTCCCCTGCTCATATGTTTTCTCTCTCAAAATAAATTTAAAAAATTTTAAGATCATGGAATAATAGTAATTTTTCCCATTGATTATTGAGATTACTTTTCATGGTCATTGTTATGGTCCCTCCCTGCTGTGAAAGAACAGACTGCTTGTGTGTGTAGATTGCTTCTCTGGGCTGTTCGGTTTCTCTGGAGAGCAAACCTCTAGTCCCTTGGCCGGTGACTCTATGTCTAGCTGCTAACATGCTTGGAGCTAAGTGACACAAGAGGTATGGAGGTGTTACTACAGAATATGTAGACTTTTGCCTAATCCCACTGTTTACAAATGGTGCCACACTCTGTGCCTGACATCTCCCTAACGGAAGTCTCTCTAGTTCAGTTTCCATGTCTACCAGGATGGAACAAAAGATTCAGGGGTATAGGAGCTCCTGGGTGGCTCAGTTGGTTAAGCGTTCGACTCTTGGTTTCTACTCAGGTCATGATCTCACGGTTCATGGGTTCGAGCCCTGCATTGACATGTGGAGCCTGCTTGGGATTCTCCTGACTCTCTCTCTCTGCCCCTATCCTGCTCACTTTCTATCTCTTTGTCTCAAATAAATAAATAAATAAATAATATTTGAAGAGAGAGATAGATAGATAGATATATTCAGGGGTGTAATTCTTTCTTATGTAGATTTTCAGGCAGACTCCTTCTTTACAGCTCTATTCATTTACCACCCCAGCTATATTCATTAACTAGCACTTCCAATTCTGAGCTTCTCTGGCATTCTGTAGGTGAATTGGCTTGCTTCTCATCAGTATCATCCTATTCATGTGCTTGGTATTCAGCCTTTTCGGCAATGCTAACTCCTTTACTTGCTTTCCTCTTCCTCTTCTTCTTCTTCTTTTTCTTCTTCTTCTTCTTCTAAATGTTTATGTGTTTTTGAGAGAGAGAGAGATCATGAGTGAGAGGGAAACAAAGAATCTGAAGCAGGCTCCAGGCTCTGAGCTGTCAGCACACAGCCCGATGCGGAGCTCATACTCATGAGCCATGAGATCATGACCTGAGCCGATGTTGGACGCTTAACTGACTGAGCCACCCAGGTGTCCCACTTGCTTCCCTCTTCTAAAAATGTGTGCACATTTCTTATCCTTTGTGGTCTCTTTTTCTGTTCTTTGTTCTAATGGGTTTATACTTAAAATTTTTTTGTTTACTTCCATTTTGATGGAATTTAATGAGGGAACAGGTGTTCAATGTGCTATGTTTAACTGAAATAATCTATTATCATAAATTAATGGTGATCCACGTTTGCCTTATTGTATACATTCTTTGGCAGTGCTTGGGTGCTCAGGTTAAAGAATCAAGCAAGTAGCTAATAAAGTTCACTCAGAATCAAGACTTTATCAGGCAGGTGCAGCAAAATGTCAGAGGGACAAGAGAATTTGGGGCAGTGGGAAAATGTTGAAATTATGAATCATATAATAAAAGCTCAGGGCGCCTGGGTGGCTCAGTCGGTTAAGCGTCCGACTTTCGCTTAGGTCATGATCTCGCGGTTCGTGGGTTCGAGCCCCGCGTCGGGCTTTGTGCTGACTGCCAGCTCAGAGCCTGGAGCCTATTTCAGAGTCTGTGTCTCCCTCTCTCTCTAACCCTCCCCTGTTCATGCTGTCTCTCTCTCTCCTAGAAATAAATTAAAAAAAAAAAACTCAATGAGAATGGAAGAAAAGAGAGAATTGACAGAGGGGAAAACTCAGGAGTCAATACTGGAGATGCTGATTAGGTCAAAAAGGGTCATTGTAGGAACAATTGAATAAGTAATCAAGAAGAAGAGGAGGCTGTGGTCATACAA
The DNA here is from genome assembly GCF_003009895.1 of Hyaena hyaena. Classification (NCBI taxonomy): domain Eukaryota; kingdom Metazoa; phylum Chordata; class Mammalia; order Carnivora; family Hyaenidae; genus Hyaena; species Hyaena hyaena. The sequence continues at coordinate 3,124,353 of NW_024080708.1, read as the reverse complement.
GTGGGATGTCTGAGTTGCTACTTTTGGAGATTGAACAGGCATGTGTGGTTGAGGTAGAATAGAGGGCAAGGTTCCTGGAATGAAATGTCAAAGAACTGACAGGCCAGTTGAATGAATTGTCCACATGGATGTTGAAGTGATACAGGATAATGGGCAAAGGTCATCACACTGGAAGTCACTTAGCAAGTGGGCCTTTTGCAGAACAACGAAGAACAACCAAAAAGAGGGAGAAGCAAGAAGAGAAGAAAATCCCCTTTCAGTTAGATTAGGTTCAACTTCTGCTGACAGAAAACCCCAAATAACCATGACTTAAACATTATGGTCTATTTTGCTTTCGTGTCTCAGGCTCATGATGATTCTTCTCATGATGTCCTCAGGGATAAAGGCTACTTCCAACTCAGGGATCTGCCACTCCTACAGCGTTGACCTTGTCTTCGTAGTCCAAGTTGGTGGTCCAGAGCCCCAACCACCACACCCGCATTCCAGAATAAGATTAAAGAAGGTTCAAAGAAGAGGCAAAAGATATAAGCAGCTTTCTTTTATTTATTTATTTATTTATTTTTTATTTCTAGGAGAGAGAGAGAGAGACAGCGTGAGCAGGGGAGGGTCAGAGAGAGGGAGACACAGACTCTGAAACAGGCTCCAGGCTCCGAGCTGGCAGTCAGCACAGAGCCCGACGCGGGGCTCGAACCCACGAACCGCGAGATCATGACCTAAGCGAAAGTCGGACGCTTAACCGGCTAAGCCACCCAGGCGCCCCTACGCAGCTTTCTTTTAAAAAGATCCCTAGGAACTGAACACATCACTTAAGCTTATATCCCCTTGGCCTAAATGTTACATACCACTGGCCCTAAGGCCACTTCTAGTTAGAAGTGAAACTAGGAAATAGAATTTTTTCTAGGAAGCCATGTACCTAGCTAGAATTTCCATTACTATGGAAGAAAGAGACGGTGTGTATAAGGGGGCAACCAGCAGCCTCTGCCACAGCCCTGGAAATCAGGTATGAGGGGTGAACTGGGATAAAGATTTGTTAACTAGAGGGGAATATTCCCACCATTAAGTGATGTTCAAAAATAATCTTAGGGTCACCTGGGTGGCTCAGTCAGTTGAGCATCCCACTTCGGCTTAGGTCGTGATCTCACAGTTCGTAGGTTGGAGCCCTGCATCAGGCTCTGTGCTGGCAGCTCAGAGCCTGGAGCTGCTGTGGATTCTGTGTCTCCCTCTCTCTCTGCCCCTCCCCTGCTCACACTCTGTCCCTCTCTCTCAAAAATAAATAAGCATTAATGAAAAGTTTTTAAATAATCAAATTGTTTATGCTTCAATGTTGCCTGACTTTCTTTTAAAAAATTGAGCAAGTTCTTGGTATTCATAACCAGAAAAATCAGCAGGATCTCCGAGATATGCCAAATTAAATAATCAGCACTTTAGGGTTACCAAGAGGTTTGTGAACTTGCACTTGCACTTGCACTTGAATTTGCACTCTCTTTAATGATAATAAAGGCTACTGGCCCCACTAAAGATATCCACCTCTTAACCTCTGAAAACTGTGGATGCCACTTTATATGGCAAATGGAGGGGGGTGGGTCTTTGCAGATGTGACCGAATTAAGCATCTAGAGATGAGGAGATGGATGACTTGTTCCCATCTCTTTCACCCCACTGGTGAGGGAGGAATTCCCACTTGAGCGTTCTGGGGGTGGTCAAATACAGGGCACCCAACGCTGGGCAGATGAGATGGGCAGTAGTTTATCGGTCATATATATTCACATCCCAGGGGAGTATGACACTACATGCTACATAGGGCCACACAGAGGTTGCACTTGGGAATACAGTAAACCAGAAGGGGCTGTGGAAGGCGAGCTTTATAGTAAAAGAAAGGTGGGGCACCCTTCGGTTCCCGAGGGAAGATGTGATTGGCTCGTTTGAATAAATTCACAGGCTGTCAAGGATGTAAAACCCATGAGGTGGAAGCCTGAGCCAGGTGGGGTGCAGCTGATCCAGATGATAAGGGGACTAGCCTAACAAGACCCTTTCCAGCTGGATGGGGGACATACCTGGCAAGGGCAAAGCACAAGCTGGGACCTTGAGGCCCTTCCAGACTCAAAGATGTCAAAGCTGAATGTAAAGTTTTAAGCCTTACACTCCAGAAGATTATTCTGGGGGGCGCCTGGGTGGCTCAGTCGGTTAAGCATCTGACTTCAGCTCATGTCATGATCTTGTGGTTCGTGATCTCGCGGTATGTGAGCTCGAGCCCTGACCTTGGGCTCTGTGCTGACAGCTCAGAGCCTGGAGCCTGCTTCGGGTTTTGTGTCTCCCTCTCTCTCTCTCTGCGCCCCCCTCCCCCAAATAAACGAGCAATAAAAAAAAATTCTAAAAAAAGATTATTCTGGATTATCCAGGTAAACTCTAAATGTAATCCTGTATATCCTCATAAGAGGGACACAGAAGGAGATTAGACACACAGACAGAAGAGGAGAAGGCAATGTGTCCACAGAGGCAGAGATCAGAGTGATCTAGCCACAAACCACAGAATGCTGGTAGCCACTAGAAGCTGGAAGAGGCAAGGAATAGATTCTCTCCTAGAGCCCCAGAGGGAGTGAAGCCCTGTGGACACCTTGATTTCAGCCCAAGAAACTGGTTTTTGACTTCTGGCCTCCAGAGCTTTGAGAGAATAAATCTCTGGTGTTTGAAGTCCCCAAACTTGTGGAACTTATTACAGCAGTGCTATCGTCTGAATGTTTGTGTCACTCAAAGTTCATACATTGAAATCATAATGCCAATGTGATGGTATTAGGAGGTGGGCCCTTTGGGGGGTGCTTGGGTCATGAGGGGAGCAGTCATAAATAGGATTAGTGATTTTTTTAAAAAGACCCCACAGGGATGCTTGAGTGGCTTAATGGTTAAGTGTCAGACTTCAGCTCAGGTCATGATCTCACAGTCCGTGGGTTCAAGCCCCGCATCGGGCTCTGTGCTGACAGCTCAAAGCCTGGAGCTTGCTTCGGATTCTGTGTTTCCCCCTCTCTCTCTGACCCTCCTCTGCTCACACTCTGCCTCTTTCCTTCTCAAAAATAAATAAACATTAAAAAAAAAAAAAAAGAACAAACCACAGGGCACTCTTGCCCCAGCTGCCATGTTAGGACACAACCAGCAAGAGCCACCTGTGAACCAGAGAGGAGGCTCTCAACAGAACATGACCGCACTGGCACTCTGATCTTGGACCTCCAGCCTCCAGAACTATGAGAAACACATTTTTCTTGTTTATAAGCTACCCAGTCTGTGGTGTCTTGTTGTACCAACCGCTGAGTGTTTGCTCTGTATCAGACATTATGCTAAATCTTTTACATGTATTATCTCATTTAATCTTCACGAAAGCCCAAATATTGTTAACCACATTTTACAGATAAAGAAACTGATTTTTTAAAAACGGCAAATAACTTGGGGCACCTGGGTGGCTCAGTTGGTTTAAGCATCCGACTTTGGCTCAGGTCATGATCTCACAGTTTGTGAGTTCAAGTCCCACGTCAGGCTCTGTGCTAACAGCTTAGAGCCTGGAGCCTGCTTCGGATTCTGCATCTCCCTCTCTCTCTGTCCCTCCCCTGCTCATACTCTGTGTCCCTGTCTCTCTCTCTGAGATACCCCAACCTACATAACCCTAAATCCCATGTTCTTAACCGCTACCCAGTGTTATGATTAGAATATTCTATGTTAGGACCTTGAGAAAAGCTCCCTGAGAGAATGGGAAACGGGATACCAAAGTTTGGATGGTAAAGGAGGAAGTCAGGCATAGAAAATACCAGGGAGTACGCGAGAAACTTGGGGTGCACAGACTAACAAAACAGCTATTGGTTTATTCGTTCATCCATTCTACAAATATTAACTGTTTATTATGTGCTTGGCACTCTGCCAGATGTTGTGAGGCTAAAGGCGATCAATAACTCAACTCCTTTTTGAACTTCTCTTCCCTCCCCTGGCCCAGAATGAACCACAGGCAGCTTTCACTGACCTGAGACACTGTCCCATCTCTCTGTTGAGAGCTGGCTTGTGCTCTATTCATTCTAAAACCCAGCCATCCAGCCCTCAATTCACTCAGGATTCCCAGTCAAGGAAGGTCAGAATCAAGACCAAACCTCTATGAACTGCTTATTATTCCCCAGCATCTCCTTAAATCCACGAATAATCTTGGGCCCTTTTTAAACTTCCCTTTCACCTGCTGGTCACATAGGCTTTGCACTGTAGAGCTCTTCCAACGTTGGAAAGGTTTTGTTTTGTTTTTTAACAGCAAGGAAGACATAGGAACCCTTAAGAAGCAAGTGTTGATCTTCACTGCTTGCCCCGCAACACTACTTTCTGAACGCCTATACTTCACCTCTTGCTGCCTTTATCCACATATTCATTAGTTTCTGCTGATGAAACCAATCAAGTTGGAATAGATGAATACAGCCATGTGTATGCATGAGCCTGGTCCATTTCCCAGTACGTAGACTACCTTGTGATAAAACTGCCATGAACACATTGCATTGCAAAATCAGGAACTGCATACAAATTGACCTTTTATCGTTTTAAAAGATCTTCCGTGAGGACATTCTAAGCATAAACACAATGGAAATAGTCACAAAGGAAACATATAGATAGATGTGACACAGTTGAAATAAAATAATTACCTGCATTAAAAAAAACAAAAAACAAACCATAGACACTGCTGGCAAGTAACTAAATTCGTACAACTTTCATGGAGAGCAATCTGGTATAGGTACTAAAAGCCTTTCAGGGACACCTGAGTGGCTCAGTCAGTTGAGTGTCTGACTCTTGGTTTTTGGCTCAGGTCATGATCTCACAGTCTGCAAGTTCGAACCCCATGTCAGGCTCCAGGCTGCCAGCACAGAGCCTGCTTGGGATTTTCTTTCCCTCTCTCTGCCCCATCCCTACTCACATGCTCTCTCTCAAATTAAAGAAATAAACTTTAAAAATTTTTTAAAATGCCATTCAAATGTCTTTATCATGTCACCTAGGAATCCCACTGCTAAGAATTTATCCAAAGGAAATAAACATGTATGGGCACAAAGGTTTTGCTGTCAAGATATTTATCTGTGTTAATGATCAGAGTGGAAGGTTGGAAGTAACACAAATGTCTAATAATAGATGGCCGATCCATTGCTTGATGGAATACAGTGCAGACATTAAAAACCGTATTTTTAAAGAATATTTAATGTCATAGGAAGTACTCAGGTTATAATTAGGTAAAGCAAAGAGGATATAAAACTGTACACGCAGAATATGTTTTCAATCAAAATAAGTATATGTACTCCTTAATTCAACAAATATTTATTGAGGATCTAATATGTGCTGGGTATAGTGGCAGATTCTCGAGATGCAGCAGTAAGCCAAACAGACACAGTCTCTGCCTTCATGGAGGAAAAGAGACTGGAAAGAAATACACCAAAATCCAAATCCGGGAGGTACCTGTCTCTGGATGGGATTAAGGGTGATTTTAATTTTTTTCTTCATACCTCTTCATATATTCTGTAATTATATAATGCTTTCATAATCAGAAAAAAGTTCTAAAAGTCCTTTTTCAAGTTGAGGCTTGCTGCTATACCCTTGTGAAGCCTAATTCATAAAAACATCTTGTGCTTAAAGAACACAGGGTGGGGCACCCGAGTGGCTCAGTCGGTTAAGCGTCTGACTCTTGTTTTCAATTTAGGTCTTTAGGTCATGATCTCACGGCTTGTGGGTTCAAGCCTCGCGTTGAACTCTCCACTGACAGTGCAGAGCCCGCTTGGGATTCTCTCTCTCTCTCCTTCTCTATCTGCCTCTCCCCTGCTTGCTTGCACACACTCGCTCTCTCTCATAATAAATAAACTTTAAAAAAAAAAAGAGCACAGGGTGATATATGGAAGTGTTGCATTACTCTAATATTGTACCCCTGAAACTAATACAACACTGTATGTTAACTGGAATTAAAATAAAAACTTAAAAAATTAAAAACCTCATGACAGTTTGGACCACTTTTATGGCTTTCTTTTTATTTCACCCTCCCAATAGTCTTGTGTGTAGGTGTAGGCAGGGATTGTATGCCCATTGTATGGATAAAGAGACTGAGGCAGAGAAAGCAAGTGATTACCCTGGCAAATAGTGAGTTTGGGCTAGAACCATAGCTCCAAAACATCAAGTTTCAGGGTTTTCTTTAGCTCTGCTATATTTCCCTAAAGGTGTTGTAAAGGAAAGGAGCCCCCCAGGGCTTTGCCCAAATTCTTTTCCCAGCATTTCACTCACTCACTCCCTAGACCTTATTGTCTTTCCCACTTTTTTCAAGTGACTGGATACTATGGAATTCCCAAAAGAGCAAGAGGAATAACCAAACTCCTTTTTCCTTCTCACCTCTCAGAAATGTAGAATTACAGTGGAGAAGAGACTGAGAAGATTGCCTGGCGGGGGGTGGGCACGCATGCTCCTGATCCGCCTTTCCATCTTTCTCTCTGCCTGGTACAGTTACCCCTTTTTACCCTCTCCTTACCACCTCTTTTGGGAAGTCTGCTAAGTGGCTGTTTGAACGAATGATTTAGACCTAATGTCTTCTAGCTGGCAGTGGACTCATGCCTGAATGCCAAACTTGCCTTGGCGTTAGCATTGTAACTGGGACCTTTAAAGACACCAAACCTAAAGGAACATTGGGATTTCAAGCAGCACAGCAGGCTAGCAAGGGAGGTATCTGTGGTCAGGATGGTGTTTTGGCCGCTCTGCTAAAGATTTTACAAAATCTAGGGGCGCCTGTGTGGCTCAGTCGGTTAAGCGTCCAACTTCGGCTCAGATCCGGATTTCGCAGTTCGTGAGTTCAAGCCCCGCGTCAGGCTCTGTGCTGATGGCCTGGAGCCTGGAGCCTGCTTCAGATTCTGCATCTCCCTCTTTGCACACATACCCCACCCTGTCCCCCATACTCACGCACTGATTAAATTAAGAAAAAAAAAAGATTTTATAGCATCTAGGTAAGCTCCCTCCTCCTAGTGCCTATAAGACCAACTCCATCCTCAGGGAACTGGCTCCCCTGGAGGGGATCCAGGATCCTGGCCTGCAGTGGCCCATCCTCCTGGCCTCTGTCAGGGGTTAGCGGGTGCAGCCAGGCACAGAGCCCGCAGCCACTCAGGAGGAAACAAGGAAGCCTGAAGAACAGGAAAAGAATGAGCTGTCTGTGGGAAGATTTCCAATTCTTCCAAAAGAACAACAAACCCAATTCCTATTCATCCGCCCCCCAGTTCTAGTGTTCATGCCCTCTGGCTTCCTTGGGTCAACGGCAGATCTGAGCTCCTTGCTGTCAGCTTCTTTGCCTTAGTTCTGGCTTCTAGTTGAGCTTGCTGCCGCCGCCGCTGCTGCAGAGGACCACCCCCAGTCCGTCAGCACAGCTGGCTCCCAGTTTGCTGCAAGAGAAAATTGGGATTTTGCCACTCCGCTTCTGCTCTGCTGCTTACATTGCAAAGTTTGCCCCCAAGAGCATGCAGCTCTCCCCTTCACCCACCCCTCTACCCCCATGGCTTCTCCACAAACCTAAAACTGTTTCCTGAAGCATCACTTTGGGAACCAAAATTACTGAAACTCAGACAAAGACCAGGCCTGACTCAATGCTGGCTACCATGGTCACCTGCTGGGTGTGGGTTTTCAGTGACATCAGGACACGATCCCCTGTCCAGAAGTCTTCCCCAGTTGCTTGTTGAGGCAATAATAATAACAACGACTAATAGGTATAAATCATATGTGCTGAGCACTGTGCTAAGCAATTTATATTCATAAATCATTTAATTCTCAAAAGCCTAAGTCATAGGCACCACTATATTATCCCCATTGTACATTTTTTTTCAGGTCAAGATGGTAGACTGAGCACAAACACTTAAGTCATCTCCCTCCAGAGACCTCATTAAAATAACAGTACAGAAATTTTAAAATGCATAAACCCACCACAATAAAGAGAACAGGAGGGGAGCCGTCAGTGGATGAGAAATTTAAATAAATTTCTGAAGTCAGAAAGCATCTGGAGGAGTGCTAACTGATGAAGCAGAGTGGAGCAAACAGTCAGCTTTAACTACGTGTGCAAATGCTGCAGCTAAAGAGGCAGCCTGCCTACCTTGCAAACCTTAGCAAGGTCTGGCCTCAGAGACTACAAGGACGACAGAGAATGAGAGTGACACAGATAGAATAAGAAGCGAGGCGGACAAGGTGGGCTCACAGCTGAAGCTCTGTGCACGGAAGAGTTGACTCCCCCAACCCCTACATGGAGAGACAAGCTGGCAGCCAAATATTTACTTGCCAGCCTAAAAACAAAGGGTTTTTCCTTTACAGAAATTGAACAAAGTATCTAGAGAGAATGAGGTCAGCGAGGTGGGTGTTAGTGGCTCAGAGTTAGGCCTTCTGCCTCTGCTATTTGGGCTCCTGTCCCCCACTTCCGTGCCCCCGCAGAAGCCATATAACCAGCTCCCCTCCCATCCTCCTTAAGCAAAATCTGCCCATTGACAAGGTCTGCTCATACACCCAGCTTCCACTCACCTCTCTATTGCCTGGTTTTAAAAGATCAGCAGGAAACAGGGGTGCCTGGGTGGCTCAGTCTGTTGAGCGTATGACTCTTGATTCCAGCTCAGGTGACGATCTCGAGGTTCTTGAGCTCGAGCCTTGCATCAGGCTCTGTGCTGACAGTGCAGAGCCAGCTTGGGATCTCTCTCTCTCTCTCTCTCTCTCTCTCTTTACCTCTCTGCTCTGACCCTCCCCTACTCAGACTCTCTCTCTCTTTCTCAAAATAAATAAACATTAAAAACAGTTTAAAAAAAGATGAACAGGAAACAAACGAACATTAGACATACAAGAAAAATTTCAAAAATTAAAGAGAAATCACGAGATAAATGGAACAAGTAGAGTTAATTCAGAGAACTAAAGGTAGTTTTAAATAAAGCTCCAAGTAGTATCCATGGAGAAATTTGAGAATATATTACATCTGTAAAACAAGAATAGAAAGGTATAAAAAAATAACAAAGAATACAATTGAACTTTTTTGCAAAACTTTTCTTTTCTGTTCTTTTCGATAATTTGCAGGGTAGTCATGGCTTCTGAAGTAGATTCCTGTGATTCATCACTTACATACAACACCCAATACTCATTCCCAACAAGTGCCCTCCTCAATGCCTATCACCCATTTTTCCTGCCCCCCACAGTCCCCCAGCATTGTGCCTTGATTTTTGAACCACATGAAAGGTATTACTTACTTATTTTAAATAGATGAGTTTAGTTTTTTTTAAATAATGAATTCTTGAAAACAAAAAATATGATTGGCAAAGTAAAAAGTCACAGAAGGTGCATTAGTTTTCTATTGCTGCATAACAACTTACTAGAAGCTTAGTGGCTGAAAACAACACCTATTTATTATCTCATAGTTTCTGTAGAGCAGAAATCCAGGCACAACATCTGGGTTCTCTGCTCAGGGTCTCACTAGGATGCAATCAAGGTATCCCCAAGATGCTTTCTCATCTAGATTTCACGTTCCTTTTCAAGCTTGTTCATGTAGTGGGCAGAATTCAGTTCCTTACAGTTGGAAGAAGATCCTTAGCTCCTAGAAGCTGCCTCTCTCCTCAGACAGTTTATGACAAGGTTATTTTCTTCTTCAAGGAAAGCAGGAGAATCTCTCTAACCTTCTGCCTCAGACTCTTCCTCCTCCTTCAAAGAGCTCACCTGGATTAAGTCAGGCCCACCCAAGATGGCCTCCCTTTTGATTAACTAAAAAGAAACTGATTTGGGACTTGAATTACGTTTGCAAAATCTCATCACCTTTGCCATGTACCTAATCATGAGAGGAACATTCCATCAAATTCACAGGTCTTACCCAAATTCAAGGGGAGAGGATTATACAGGACATGTACACCATGGTACAGGAATCTTGGGGGCCATCTTAGAATTCTGCCTACTACAGAAGATTAGAAAATAAAAATATGGAAATCTCCCACAATGGAGAAAAATAGATGAGAAATAAAGGAGGGAAAAAACTAAAAAGAAAAATTCAGGAAGTTCATTGTCTAACATCCAACTATTAGAAAATTAAAAAAAGAAAGAAGAGAGAAAATTATCAGAGGATTACAACAATCGATTTCCCCAAAGTTGATGGAAGACATGAGTTTTCTAACTAAAAAAGCCAACTGAATGTCACACAGAATTAATTTTTCAAACCCACAGTTCTCAGCCATGTGCAGGGTTGATATGCCGAATACTATTAAATACTGATGAAAGAAATCAAACTTAAGTAAATGGGGAGACATACTGTGTTCGTGGACAATTCTCCCAAATTGATCAACAGCTTTAATGTAATGTCTATCCAAACCCCAGGTTTTTGTGGATATAGGTACACTTATTCTAAAACTAATATGGAAAAGCAAAGGAATTAGAAAAGCCAAGAAAATATTTGAAAAAAAAATAAATTTAGAGAAATCACACCAAATGATTTTAAGATTTATAAAAAGTCAGGTAATCAAAACAATGTGGTATTAGTAAAGGGATAGGTACATAGACCAACGGGATAGAAAAGAGAGTCCAGACAGAGACCTATAAAGAGACACAGACATGCAAGGGCAATTCAGTCTTTTTAACAAATAATGCCAAAACAATTATGTTTAAAAAAAAAAAAAAAAAACTTTGCGGGCGCCTGAGTGGCTCAGTCAGTTAAGGGTCTGACTCTTGATTTCAGCCCAGATCATGATCATGAGACTCAGCTCCACATCAGGCTCCTCGCTGACAGCATGGAGACGGCTTAAGATTCTCTCTCTCCCTCTCTCTACCCCTCCCTGCTCTCTCTTTCTCTCAAAATAAATAAACTTTAATATACATATAACTTTTGTTTTATATATACATACATATGTACGTACGTAGGGTTATACATATGTATGTATATAACAGTGTGAAAAACAGTGAAGAGAATGAAAAGACAACCTAACAAAAGGGAGAAAATATTTGCAAATCACTTATCTGCCCAAGGACTTATATCCAGAATATATAAAGAACTCTTATAATTCAATAACAAGATTTATTGAAACGAGCTGATTTTTTTAATGAGCAAAAATTTGAAGTGTCACTTTACAAAAGAACATATAAACTGGTTCATAAACATATTAAAAGTGGTCATTCAGGAAAAGAGAAATAAAACTGCAGGCAGTAATGCACCTCTACACAGCCACTAGAAATTAAAATCAAAAGCATACCAATTACCAAGTTTTGGCAAGGATGTGGAGCCACTGGATCTCTGATTCATTGTTGGTGGAATTTTAAAATGGGACAAGCACTTGGGAAAACACTCTGGCAGTGTCTTATAAAGTTAAATACCTACACCTACTGTATACTGTATGATCTAGGCATTGCAATCCTAGAGAGAGAGGAATATGCCCACATAAAAAACTGCCCCTCTCCCACTTGTGCACACTCAGTCTCTCTCTCAAATATAAACATTAAAACGTTTAAAAAAATGGGTACATATATGTTCTTTGAAGCTTTGTGTACAATTTTCAAAAATTGGAAGTAACTTAAATGTTCAGTATAAGTGAATAGATAAACAAATTGTAGTATAGCCATACCATGGAATACTAGTCAGCAGTAAAAAGGAATTGATTATTGATTCAAACAACAACATGGATGAATCTCACAAATGTGCTGTGTTCACAAAACTAAGATACTGCATGATCCTAATCTATAGTGACAGAAAGCTGGCCAGTGGTTGCCTAGGGACGGGGAAATGAATTACAGAGGGGCCCTAGGAAACTTCTGGAGGTATTAGATATGTTTAATCTTTTTTTAAAAAAATCTTTTTAATGTTTTTTACTTATTTGTGTGTGAGAGAGAGACAGCATGAGCAGGGGAGACTCAGAGAGAGAGGGAGACACAGAATCTGAAGCAGGCTCCAGGCTCTGAGCTAGCTGTCAGCACAGAGCCTGACGTGGGGCTCGAACCCACGAACCATGAGATCACGACCTGAGCCGAAGTTGGACATTTAACCGACTGAGCCACCCAGGCGCCCCTGGATATGTTTAATCTTAATTGTGGGGGTGGTTTCATGGATATAAACAAATGTCAAAACTTAGCACATTGTGCACTTCTAACACATGCAACTTCCTGTAAGTCACTTATTTTTCAATATAGTTGCTTTAAAAGATTATAAAGACAATATCTTCATTGAAAAAGTCATACATAAAAGGAAACATGTGTATAATTCCATTATATAAAGTTTGAGACCATGAAAACGCTTTCATTTATTTAAAGACCAGAAGGAAAAATGAAATTTAGGTCAAAGAAAATGTTTTAATATATAATGTTAATACATTCCTCTTTATACTAATAAAGCCATAAAGTATCATTTTTGATCTTTTTTTCATGAAGGAAGGGTCCACCAAAGCAAAAGTGATTAAGGCCCATGAAAATGATAATATATCCCTGTCTACAGTGAATTATACGGCCACGTCACAATAATATCAACATTACTTCTTCGTTGTCAACTTTTAGAATCGGCCTATAGCATCCAACGGAATGGGAAAAGATAGTTGCAAATGACATATCAGATAAAGGGTTAATATCCAGAATCTATAAGGAACTCACCAAACTCTACGCCCGAAAAACAAACAACCCAGTGAAGAAATGGGCAGAAGACATGAACAGACACTTCTCCAAAGAGGACATCCAGATGGCCAACAGACACATGAAACGATGCTCAGCATCCCTCCTCATCAGGGAAATACAAATCAAAACCACACTGAGATACCACCTCAC
>NW_024080708.1:2901585-3110488 GCF_003009895.1 Hyaena hyaena | reverse complement strand
AAAAAAAAAAAAAAGAATCGGCCTATAAACAGAGCATGGGAGATGTCATCAGAAAAGACAGTGTAAATGTATTTTACGTTGTCATCAACCTTGACGATGTAGACGTAGTTCTGCATTTGATATAAACTGGAGGGAAAAGGGAAAGAGGTGTACATCACAGTATAGACTTGAATTGTTTCATCTTATAAAAATGGGGAGTCAAGAGATGTTGTCTATCGTTGATGGAACAACTTATAGGGGCTTACGTATATTAATGTTCCAGAAGTAATTAGCATTATAGCTACGATGTTATATACTATATCAGGAGGCATGGAGCAATAGAAGTGGGTGTGTTATTGAGCACTGCATTCTGATCTATCAGAGTAGAAATTCAGTAGATGGATTTCTTAAAATGATAAATCAAGAAAAGAGGTGGGATGCCTGGATGGCTCAGTTGGTTAAGCAACCAACTCTTGATCTCAGCTCAGGTCATGATCTCACGGTTGTGAGTTCAAGCCCTGCACTGGGCACTGGGCTTTGCTGGGCATGGAGCCTATTTAAAAAAAAAAAAAAAAAAAAAAAAAGGACAAAAGTATATTATTTGGAAAAATGGAGATCAAACAGCAGAAGAATTAAAAGCAAAAGGTTAAAAGTGGCATCTTTGTGGGAGTAAAGGTGGAGGAAGTGGGGCAAAGGATTCTACTTTTTATTATTAGTTTTTCTGAAGTGTTTGATTTTTTTTACCATGTCATTTTGATAAAAAATGAAGTCAAGTTCTCTCGCCCTTGTTATTCTCTACTCGAGCATCATCTGTATCCTTCTCTGCACTTATCTGGACTTGTAATTACTTTAGTTGTGTTGTGATAATTCAGTTAGTGCCTTTCTTCCTATGAGACTGTAAGCTCCCGGAGGACAAGAACAGTCTGTCTTTTCCACTGGTGTATCCCTAGCGGCACCGAATGTGGCCCATGGATCAAGGTCGCAGTATGCGTATCACCTTGGGAACTCTACATTCAAAAGCTTCCTCTCTCAGACCAACTAGCATTCAAGATGGAAGTGTCCTGTTGTAGAAAGGCAGTGTCCTCCCAAGGAATAAGAGCAGGGCTGGGCATCAGAGGTGAAAGGATCTATAGCCAAATAGTAACACCCTCCCACCCCACTGCACGGGGGAAGGGCTCTGAAACCTTCCCTAGTGGGAATATGAGGGGGTAGGAATCTGGTACCTTATCCCCCCAGCACAGAAATCCTCTTAACAGAACATCAAAGAATGCCTTGAAGGGGAAAAGAAATTCTAAATGGACCTCCTGCATGGAGCATAAGAGAAAGAGAAAGAGCAGAGGGGATCTGAGGCTTTGGCATTGTGACACCGGCCTGGGAGATGGCCTTTCAGTTGGCCTGGGCTTGTGCTGGCCGGCAAGCAAGAGGTCCATCCAGTAATCACAGTTGTTCCAGTGGTCCAGGTCAGACAGCTCTGAAGAGGAGTCTGAGGGGCGCCTGGGTGGCTCCGTTAAGTGTCTGACTTCAGCTCAGGTCATGATCTCGCAGTTCATGGGTTCTACCCCCACATGGGGCTCTGTGCTGACAGCTTGGAGCCTGGGGCCTGCTTCTGATTCTATGTCTCCCTCACTCCCTGCCCTCCCCCACTCATGCTCTGTCTCTGTCTCTCTCTCAAAAATAAAAATAAACATTAAAAATAAAAGAGGAGTTTGAACACTGCTTGGTGGCTGAGCTGTAGGTTATCTCCGGGTCAGAACAAGAGGACCTGGGGGCAGGGAGCGGGGAGGGCATGCTGTCTTATTGAGCCACTTCCCTGGTGGGAAGATTTCGAGGTTCAGACCACCCCCATTGAATTCTCTGGGGCTGGCTGGGCTTTCCTGCAGAAAATGTTCTTCTAATAAGGGAAACCCAAAAGAGTGGACGAAGGCCAGTAAAGAATTATGGGTGATATGCTGCCAGAGGAGGTGAGCCGAGAAGAAGGTGGTTCACAGGGAGGGCCCCTTGCTTAGCAAGCCTAGGAACCCAGCAGCCAGAAATTGTTCCTTCCCCTCTCCAGGGAGGAAACAAAGGGTTTTCAGGGTTTCAGGGTTTCAGTTTTGTCTACTGGGTGCCTGGAACCTCCCTCTGGCTGGGTTCCCGGGGCTGGGTGAGTTGTCAATAGGCACTGCAGTCACGCAGAATCTTTCTGGAATGAGTAAGTCAAAGACAGGAGTTTATTTGATGCATTTTCAATGACTGCTGTATGTAGCTCCGTCTTTGGCTCCTCATCAGAAGACAACTGACAGATTCATTCGGGTGAAGGATTGGGAGTTGTAAGTAGAGAAATGAACCTTGAGGCCATTTCTCCTAAGTGGAGAGGGCTTGGAGTGGAAAATGTTAACAATGTCCCTCCTGCTCTGGGCACATTTCTCAGAGCCCAGGGCAAAGGTGGACATAATATTCCTGTCCTCAGAGTGACTGAAAAAGCCACTAGCTTGGGGTTAGGCTGGCAGCGCCCGCTGTCCTCACTACCACTGGCAATGGTGGGGACACGGGTACTCTCAGTCCCTAGAACACAGATTCCCTGGATTCCTCAGTCCTCACGCATCCAAAGAGCAGCAGTGCCTACTACACACTGGACAGTGAGGAGTCTCGAAGCTGACGGCCTCAGTATATGCAAGTGAGTCAGGGTCCAAAGTCGGTTCTTTCCTAATGTCTGTCTGGTTTCTTCCCAGCTTCTGTGCTTGGCCTGGCTTCCTTTTCTCTGAGTTGGTCACCAAATACCCAAGCAGAACTCCCTGGGTTCCCGTCTCTAGAAGCGGTAGAGTAGGTAAGGGCACACACACTCCAGAGTCAGACTGCCAAGGTTTGCTGCCCAACACTGCCATTTGCCAGCTCTGCACAGTTTGCTTACCTGTTTTGTGCCACTTTTTTTTTTTCTTCTCTAAAATGAGAGTGACGATGGTCCTTAATTCATGGAGTTGTTGTAAGGATTAAATGGGACAGGTATTGGGCCTGGCACCGAGTTCAAGTTCACTAATGGTAGCCATTATTATTTGAAATGAAAAGTCCTTTTCTTTCTCTTACACTCCCCTGATCCTCCTTCTTCCCAGCAAATTTCTCCATCCTTCTCCAGACATGGTGGGCCTTGCCGTACTACTTTTTCTTAAAGAAGAGATTTCTCTTTAATCCCTTCCATCTCCTGTAGACTCCAGCCCTGGATAATCATCGGCTATCAGAGTAGGAAAAGCCTTTCATAAATCACTCAATTTGTCCTTTTTACAGATGTCAAAAAAAGTCAGAGGCAGAAAGAGAAAGTGACCTAATAAAGATCAGGATGAACTAGAACCCTAATCTAGCCCTACAAGTGTTGGCAACGTCAGATACCACATCTACTGCATTTCAGTCTAGTAGTTTCAACATAAACCTGGTAAGGATCTACTGTGTGAACTTCGTCTTTCTATCCTAGTTCAGTGGGCATACCTCTGCCAAATGATGAGATTTGTATACACTCAGAAATGGAGCTACAGTGTAATTGGTCTTGGCGACAGGTCCCTCTGGCCCTGAACATAAGTCCTCACCCTAAAAGGAGATGAAAGACAGGTCCTCTATTCTTGGTAGGAGCTAAGTAAAGGACAGTTCAAGGAAGACCAAAACAGGGGCGCCTAGGTGGTGCAGTCAGTTGAGCATCCGACTCTTGATTTTGGCTCAGGTCGTGATCTCACAGTCCGTGAGATGGAGCCCCGCATCAGATTCAGTGCTGACAGCATGGAGCCTGCTTCAGATTCATTCTCTCTCTCTCTCTCTCTCTCTCTCTCTCTCTCTCAAACCGAATAAACATTTTTAAAAAAGGAAAAGCAAAACAAAGCAGTGTATGTTTCTGTGAGACCTGGAAGGTAAAGAGGACCAACTTGTTTCTCAAGGGTGGCTCAGCATGGACCAGAGATAGAAGAGGAATGGGCTTTTGTGAGAGCTGGATAATGACCAGGAATAGGTAGTGAACTAATAGTCCCAAATCAAGGAATCCCCGAGCAAGACCAAACTGGATTCTGAGTCTTCACTCTAAAAAAGAGATACAGAGTATTGTGTCTCCCCGGAAACTCTTTATGTGTTGAGAAAGGCGTGTATTGCTTTTGGTTATTTTGTGGCTTACCGTGAAGAGGTATGCAGCAGATTAGAAGGAACCATGCTCCTGAGGCTGTGTTCCCAAGAAGGCAGGAAAGAGGCCCAAACTGCTGCTTCTGGTGCCAATTTCCTTACCTTCTGTCAATTAGAAACACCCCAAGGCCACCTCCTCCCACTGGGAACATTCTTCAGGTCAGGCATGACTGAACTCTGTCTTGCAACTTAAGACTGACTCTAAAATCCTTTCCAAAACAAATACTAAATAGAATAGGGTGAGATTCTAGGTGTGAACCCTTTGGTGACCTTCCTTCGATTCTGGTACTGAAGTGGACCTCAGTCTCTTTGAATGACTGAAGGGAGGGAGGAGGGGAGGAGAAAAGAAAGGGGAGAGAAGGGGCAGGGCAGCAGACAAGTTTGGGCATGCTAACAGTAGGAAACAGCCTTCCTTCTCTCCAACACGGGTCCTATCAATGCAGCTCCTTTTCGGTCCCCAGTATGCCAGCCCTCTCAGCAGCAATGAACACAGTCAGCTGGAGATACTGTCCCTTCTAGGCTCTCATGACGCCGCATGTGCCTAGCTGGCCCCCTGCCCCGTGCTTCCTCAGTCGGCTTTGCTGATTCCCTTTTCTCCAAATATTTCAGGTGCTTTGGGGCCCAACCTCACCCCTCCACCCCCACTCCTTGCAAAATCAATTCCCCTAGCCCTGTAGCTCTAAATACTATTAATAAGATGACCGCCTCCTGATTTCCTTGTCTCGCCCTCACCTCCTCTTTGAGTTCCAGAATTATGGTGGCTCTGCCACTTGCCATGTTGACCCTGAGCGAGTTGTTTCACTTTTTTGCCTCCACCTCCTCTTCTCGAAAGTGAGATGATAATAATACCAGACTTCACGGGGTTGTTGGAGAATTAGACGATCTAATATGTGTAGAGCATCTGGGACAGTACTTGGCACATGGTAACCATCAATAAATGTTAGCTATTATTATTATCATTATTATTTTTAATGTTTTTAATTATTTTTGAGAGAGAGAGAGCATGAATGGGGGCAGAGCGGGGGTGAGTGGGCAGGGCCGGGGGCGGAGACAGAGGATCCCAAGCTGGCAGCAGTGAGCCCAACATGGGGCTTGAACTCACGAACCACAAGATCATGACCTGAGCCAACTGACTGAGGCACCCAGGCGCCCCTTATCATTATTATTTTTGACTGCCTACTTGGCAGCTTCTCCTGGGTATCTCATTGGCATGTCAAACTTAACATAGCAAAAAAATGGAACTCTTGATTTCTAGCCCCCAAATCACTCCTCTCCCACTTTCACTCGTCTTTAGTAAATGGCACCTCCATCTTTAGTAAATGGTATCATCCGGTTGCTCAAGAAAAATCCAGGTGTCATCCCTATTGTTACTGTTTTACCTTATCTCTTACATCCAACCCTTCAACAGAGCTTATCAAGCTCCCAAATATAGCCAGAACCTATCCACTTTTCTTTATCTCTACCGCTCCTATCTTAGCCCAAGCCAGCATCAGCTCTCACGTGGACCCATCCTCCACAGATACCAATGATCTATTTAAGGCAGTTATTCAGATCATGTCACTCACCTGCTTAAAACTTTAATGGCTTTCTGTTGGATTTAGACTGGAATCCAAATCCTCACCAGGGCTAGTTAGTCCCTCCAGGATCTGGCCTCTGCCTTGTTCTCCAAACTCCTCTTCACATTCCCTGGCCCTCTTTACGTTCTTCGTTTACCTTCAGCTTAGTTCAAGCCTCAGAGCCATTTCACTAGCTGTGCTATCTACCCAGAATGCCCTTCCCCCAGATCCTCATATGACTCGCTCCTTTTATCATTCAGAAATCAGGTTAAATGTCACAATGTCCTGATATAAAGTAGCTACCCCCATCATTGGTTTTTATTTTCTTCATAGCACGTATTGCTACCTGAAAATATTTTGTTTGTTCATTTGTTGACTAGGTTTTGTCCCTCCCTGCCCTCTAGAATGTAAGCTCCATGGGAGCAAAAACCTAATCTATCTTGTTCACCATTGTATTCTCAGTGCTTAAGTGCATCAAAAGGTTAAGGAATTTATTTTATCTTATTTTTAAAAAGTTTATTTATTTAGGGGCACCGGGTGGCTCAGTCAGTTAAGTGTCTGACTTCGGCGCAGGTCCTGATCTTGAGGTCTGTGAGTTTGAGCCCCACGTTGGGCTCTGTGCAGACAGCTCAGAGCCTGGAGCCTCCTTTGGATTCTGTGTCTCCCTCTTTCTCTGCCCCTCCCCCACGTGTGCTCTATCTCTCTCCCTTTCTCTCAAAAATAAACATTTAAAAAATTTTAAATTAATTTATATATTTTGAGAGTGAGAGACAGAGTGTAAGAGCAGGGGTGGGGCAGAGAGAGAATCCCAAGTAGGCTCCATGCTGTCATGGAGGGCTTGAACCCATGAACTGTGACCGAAGTGAAAATCAAGAGTCAGACGCTCAACCAACTGAGCCACGAAGATGCCCCTATTAAGAAATTTATTTTTAAAAGAATTGCATTTTAAAAACTACAGAACGCAAAACTTAGCATTTTAAGTACTTTTAGGTTTATAGATCAGTGGCACTAAGGACCTTCTCTGTGTTTCACAGCCATCACCACCATCCATCCCCAGAACTCTTTCCAGTCTTCCAAAACTGAAACTCCGTGCCCAAATAACAACTCCCCATTCTTTTCTTCCCCTCGTCCCTGGCAACCACCATTATACTCTCTCAAAATAAATAAATAAACTTTTTACAAAATGTTTTATTTATTTCTGGGAGAGAGAGAGACAGCGTGAGCAGGGGAGGGTCAGAGAGAGAGGGAGATACAGAATCTGAAACAGGCTCCAGGCTCCGAGCTGGCTGTTAGCACAGAGCCCGATGCGGGGCTCGAACCCACCAACAATGAGATCATGACCTGAGCTGAAGTTAGACGCTTAACCAACTGAGCCACCCAGGTGCCCCATAAATAAACTTTTTAAAAAAGAAAGAATTTGCCTGTAGAGTGTTGCTGAATCTAGACAACTGCTGGCTACCCGTGGGCCACTATTTGCATAAAAAGCAAAAGACACTTTTAGGGATGATTTTGATGACGCAGATTTATCTCCTCACATTTAGTTTATGGATTCCTGTCCATACATGGACATTTGCATTGTTTCTACCTTTTGGCTATTGTCAACCAGGTGGCTATGAACAGAGGTGTGCAAATATCTGTTCAAGGCCCTGCTTTCAATTCTTTGGGGTATATACCCAGAAATAGAATTGCTGGATCATCTGGTTATTTTACGTGCAACTTTCTGAGGAATTGCCACGCTGTTTTCCATAGGAGCTGCATCATTGTACCTTTTCAACAGTAGTATATATGAGTATATATGAGGGTTCCAGTTTCTATACACCCTAGCCAACACTTAGTATTTTCTGTTGTTTTCAGTAGCCATCGTAATGGATGCAAAGTGGTATCTCATAATGGTCTTGATTCGCATTTCCCTAATGACAAGTTCTCTTGAGGAACTTTTCATGTACTCTTTGGCCATTTTTATGTCTTCTTTGGATAAATGTCTAGTAAAGTCCTTTGCCCATTTTAAAATTTGGTTGTGTGCTTTTTAGATGTTGAGTTAGGAGGCACCTGGGTGGCTCAGTTGGTTAAGCATCCGACTTCGGCTCAGGTCATGATCTCACGGTTCATGAGTTCAAGCCTTCATCAGGCTCTGTGCTGACAGCTCAGAGCCTGGAGCCTGCTTTGGATTCTGTGTCTCCTCCTCTCTCTGCCCCTCCCCTGTTCATTCTCTCTCTCTCAAAAATAAACATTAAATTTTTTTTAAAAGATGTTGAGTTAGAAGTTCTTTATATATCCTGGATACGAATCCCTTAATAGATGTATGGTTTATAAATATTTCCTTCCATTTCATAGGTTGCCTTTTCACTCTGCTAATGGTGTCCTCTGATGCACAAAAGGTTTTAATTTTGATGAAGATAGGATTGTTTTCTAAGAGCTAACAATTAGGGGAGGGACTAGGGCTCAGCATGAGGTTCTGTGTGAAAAGGCTGATGTTCAGAGGCGTGCGGTACACCAGCAGGTCTGAAAGGATGCCACGGATGGGAGTCCTTGGGACGCCGAAGATGTCATGAGGTGTCTGGAAACCCTGGGTAGGTAAGGGCAAAAGAACGGGGAATAATAATAGATAGCATTCACTGAGAGCTTTCTATGCACCAAGCACTGTGCTAAGCATCATACACCCGTTACCTCATTCAATTCTTCTGGCAATTCTCTGAGTTGAGGATTATTACCAGCCCTAATTTATAGATGAGGAAAAGAAGATGCAGAAAGATTCAGCAATCTACCCCAAGTCGCACAGCTAGAAAGGAACAGAGTTGGGATTTGAACGCAAGCGGTGTGGTTCCAGAGCCTATGCTCCCATCCACTGGCCTTCTGTACTAGACTAGTAAAGGAGATGTGGGTAGGACATGGGGCACATTGTGGTTGTTAAAAGTATGATGAAACATAAGTCACAGGTGATAGCTTAAAAGCATTTCTTGAAGAGCACTGAGAAAGTAGTCAAGGGTGGTGCTTTTTTATATGTTGGCTCCACAAAGACAAGTTTTTTAAGTTTTTTAAAAATGTTTGTTTACGGGGCACCTGGGTGGCTTAGTCGGTTAAGGGTCCGACTTACTTTCGCTTAGGTCATGATCTCGCGGTTCGTGGGTTCGGGCCCCGCGTCGGGCTCTGTGCTGACTGCCAGCTCGGAGCCTGGAGCCTGTTTCGGGAGTCTGTGACTCCCTCTCTCTCTGATCCTCCCCTGCTCATGCTGTCTGTCTCTCTCTCTCTCCTAGAAATAAATAAAACATTAAAAAAATTTTTAAAAATGTTTGTTTATTTTTGAGAGAGAGAGAGAGAGAACAAGTGGGGAAGGGGCAGAGAGAAAGGTAGACAGAGAATCTGAGGCAGGCTCTGCACTCACAGCACAAGCCCACAAATGGGGAACCATGAGATCATGACCTGAGCCAAAGTCAGACGCTCAACAGACTGAGCCACCAAGGTGCCCCTCCACAAAAACAGTTTTATTTGTTAGGGGGAAATAGAATAGTGGTTAAGTTCATGGGTTTTGGCATCAGATAAACCTGGACTTGAATCCCAGTGTTGCCAGTTACTAGCTAGTGACCTTAGGCAGACTATTTCACTTCTCTGTGCCTCAGTTTCCTCATCTGCAATCAAAGATAAAAGCATGTACCTCATAGAGTCATTATAGTGTTTTAATGAGGTCTTTGATGTGACCCACATGGCACCATGCCTGGCACCTGGAAAAGGCTCAGTAAATATAGGCTCTTGCTCCAACAAGTGGTGTGGGCCTCTCCCCCATCTTCTGATTCAAGAGAAGATTTCCCAGGTCAGGCTGAAGTAGCTGTATTTGAATAACTTCATGGGCCATGGAGGCTCATGGAGGGATAGGTGACTAAAAGTGATCCCTCCCAGAACAAAGAAAGACACTTCCTTCGCTAAGGATTCATTCCCACCTCCCCTGTTTGAGCCCCAGGAAACGCACCTCTATCTTAGAACAACCATTTTGTTCCAGCTTCCAGCTACCCAGGATTTGAGAACTCAGAGTCTCTCCCTAAGCAATCAAGAATATATTTTTTTAATTTTGAGAAGGACATTTACAAGCCTCTTTCAGTCAGGTTTAATCTCAGGGAAGAGTTAGTGAAAACAGTAGTGTCCTGGCTCAACAGCAGACACTGAAAAATCATCTGAGGGAGGGTCGTATGAAAGACAAACTTCCCTGACTTCCCCGTTTTTTTTTTTTTTTTTTTTCTTGGCTGCCTCTTGATTGATTAATTTCAGAGAAACTAAAGAGGGTCCAAAGAAGAACCATCAAAATGATTAATAAAAGCAAGCTATTGAATGGTGCTAGGAGCTTCTAGTGAAGGACAAGAAAAGGGGATGGAGAGGGGGAGGCCCTGAAGGCTGAAGTCAAAGCAGCCATCAGAGACTGCAGAGCTGTGGGGAGCTATGGGAGGAAGGGGCAGGGAGCCTGGGCCCAGCTCCCCACTAGCCATCACCCAGCATTGGACCAGGCGCTCGGGGAGATCAAAAGGAGCACAAGGGGTGGCCTGGGCGGCTCAGTCAGTTAAGCGTCTGACTCTTGATTTCAGCTCAGGTTATGATCTCACAGTTCGTGAGTTCAAGTCCTGCATTGGAC
This sequence comes from Hyaena hyaena, assembly GCF_003009895.1. Taxonomy (NCBI): domain Eukaryota; kingdom Metazoa; phylum Chordata; class Mammalia; order Carnivora; family Hyaenidae; genus Hyaena; species Hyaena hyaena. Next base: position 3,100,201 of record NW_024080708.1, on the reverse strand, counting down.
TCTGAGCCGGCTTGGGATTCTCTCTCTGTCTGTGTGTGCCCCTCCCCCTCTGAAAATAACTAATTTTTTTAAGGAGCATAAGGCTTGGCCTATGCCCAGAAAGATAGGGAGACAGGGCTGTGTCCACAACAGGACAAATTATAGCTGTAGCCAAGAATACACGTGCTGTGACGAAGCATTCACTCTCTGATAGGTGCCCAATGACTAGTGCAAGGAGAAGTACTTAGGATTCCTAGGAGGATGGGGCCCTCACAGGCAATGGGGCTGAGGCCTAGGGGGAAGGGCAGGGTTGGCTGAGCAGGGAGGAGGGAAGTCTGGGGAAAACCGCAAGACCAAAATGCAGAAGGCGGCATAGGAGCAAGGAAGAGTGAAAAGCCATACCTGGTGGAGGGAGCAGTTCTCAGAACAGACTAGTGGGAAATGGACACTAGCGAAGGGGTTCAGAGCGTATGCCATGGCGTGAGGGCAGCCACTAAAGGCGTCTGAGCAGGACAATGTTATGGTGCCAGCCACGCTTTGGCAAGATGGACCTGTCTACGCACGGTGGATTGCAGGGGAAGATAGGGAGACCAAAGCTGAGACTAAGCCTTTAAGAAACCTCCTGGGGCTGCAGCCACTGAACATGTGCTCAAGCGCTGACAAGGGCCAGGCCCCAGTGGACAAAGCCAGCTGTAGTCCAAGCTTCTCTCCGAAAGATGCAGTCAGGGTTCCACACCCTGAGACCACGGCCTGAGTTCCTTCAGGCTCACCAAACCCATGGAGCTGGTCACCATTCAAAGCACATCTCAGCAAGCTTAGGCCTGTACCAAGGACAGATTTCTGGGCCGATGATATCTCTGTTATAAATAGAGAATTTGACTCCAGGTGGGAAATTCAATTTGTGGGAGCAGATGAAATCTTCTGAAACCAAGATCTGATTCCCCGAGCAAATGTCCTTTGGTCTTAATGAACAAGAGAAGGCGATAAGGAAAAGAAGAAGCTATAATTAGGCCTTTCCCCTAAATAGGAGGCTTCTTGGATTACCAGGGAACTGCCTGCAGTGCCTGAACAAATGCCTCCCATCTCTGAGCCATGGCTTTGGAGGCACTGAATGCCATTAAACAACGATGCATCACTTAGGAATGGTTGCCAAGTGCTTTTCAGCTCTTGTTTTTCATTAGCTGTCCCCATCTCCCACCCGCTCTCCTTCCCTGCCTCCTTCCCTCAGGCCCACCTCACCATGAGCCTGGAGAGGCTTATGCAGGTTGAAAAGATGAGAACTCGTAGACAGAAAGGTTAATCAATTTACTCCAGGTCAAACACAGCAAGTTACCGACAGTCCAGCGGTGAGAATGTTCTAGTCAGGCCTTTCTGGGGGTTATTGCTTTACCCCACCGAGACACACAAGCCAACACCTGCTGTTTCTGCAAAGCTAATTTTTTTTCTTCCCTGTCTGGTGAACGGCAGCCAGAGCAGCAGAAAATCGGGTCCAGAAAAGACAGAATGAAGAAAGCAGAGATCAGTAACAGACAGAAAAAGTCAATGTGAGAAACCACTGATCCCTCTAAGGCCTGGTATTCTTGAGCCTTCTGCTGGGGTGGAGTAGGCAAGGACAAGAGTGAAGAACACTCTATCCAGAAATCACTTCCTTCCTGCCTGGGTGGCCCTGGGCAGTTATTTGGCCAATCTGAGCCTCAGTTTCCTCATCTTTAAAATGGGTGATTATAGGGACACCTGGGTGGCTCTGTCTGTTAAGCATATGACTCTTGATTTCGGCTCAGGTCATGATCTCATGGTTCACTGATAATGTGGAGCCTGCTTAAGATTCTCTCTCTCTCTTTCTCTCTCTCTGTCTCTCTCCTACCCCCTCTCTCTATGCCCCTCCCCTGCTCACTCTGTCTCTCTCAAAATAAATAAAAAATAAAATAAAAAATAAAAAAATAAAAACAAAAATAAAACAGGTGATTATAGTAGCCTTACATACCTCATAGTGTAATTATGAATATCAAATGAAAGCCAACAGTAGGGGTTCCTGGGTGGCTCAGTCAATTAAGTATCCAGCTGTAGATTGTGGCTCAGGTCTTGATTTTGTGGTTTTGGAGATCGAGCCCCATGTTGGGCTGGGCGCTGACCGCTCAGAGCCTGCTTGGGATTCTCTCTCTCCCTCTCTCCCTCTGCTCTTATCCCGGTCATGCTGTGTGTGTGTGTGTGTGTGTGTCTCAAAATAAATAAATAAACTTAAAAAAAAAAGCCAACTGTAAAGCCCTGTGTACATGTGAGGGGTTATCTGAGGGTGAACCAGGAAAGGCTCCCCGTACCCTCAAACTTCCTCAGCTACCGGCCTTCGTGTCAAACATTCACACTATTAGTCACACCTTTGGAGAAAGACATTGAAAACTTGGTTCTGGACAAAACACAAAGTGTTGGGAAACTCGTTGGCCCATTAGCACTCACTAGCACATTTATCAGATGATCAAGGACTCCCAGGGTTTTGCAGGAAGGTCGATTCGAACACCCTTTCTTCCTTAGAGTCTTCCTGGGGACATTAGTCTCTATGTGGTGTTTTCCTTCCAAAAAGTTCCAGGTGCATCCTTCTGTAAGTCTGCAGCCCTGTGAAAAGCATTGGGCAAAAGTGAGAATCTCCTTCAGGTTCTTTTTCCTCCAGCCGGACCTTAAGCACAGAGAGGTTAAATAGAGTGTCTGGGACCACACAGGGGCCCAACCCAGCCCTCTGCTCATCAGCCTAAGAACACTTCCTGTCTTTCACTCAGATTCTCTTTTCCAAATTTCACTCCACTCCCACCCCCACCCACCCCCCAGACAGAGGTGAGCAAAGGTGAGGAGCCTGGCCCCGAGCAGCAATGTCCCAAGTGCCCGCCCTAACTCCCTCATGGGGAATAGCTATACTGGTGACAACAGCAGCGGCAAGTGCTTGGCATATGACAGGCTCCGTCAGCATCAATTTAAATTGGTGTTTTGCTTCCTAACGCCAGGAGGGCAAACGTGCCTACGATGCCAGCAGGGGGAGCGAAGGAAGGCATACAAGGAAGCCTTGGGCTATTCCCCGGAGTCTGTCAACTCATCTCCCATGCTCCAAGGCCTTCCCGGGCCACTGGCCCTCTCTCTGCAGGGCTCTCTCCGCTTGAAGGAAGTGGGCGAGTAGGAACCAGCCTTGCAAAAGCTCTTTCTCTAGGAAGAGATCAAAAAAGGGAGGGGGGGGGAATATGATAAAAGGAAGCACTGGACTAGGGCTGCACCAGGGACGGGGGGGGGGGGCTTCTAAACCCCACCTCCAGGGGCCCTTTATTTGGCCCTGGCCCCCAAGGTCCCCAGAGCAGCATCCGTCCCCTCAGGCTTGCTTTGGCTTCACCTGGTGCAGGCTTGACCCAGGGTGCTTGTTAAACAGAGCCCTGGGGCCCAGGGTGGGGCCCAGGAATCCTCCTTTTCACAGCTCCCTGAAGGATTCTGATGCAGCCAGGTCAAGGCCCCCAGCCAGAGCTCCTCCAGTTGACCCCCGTAGCACCCCAAGGAAAGGTCCCCGGTCACTCTGTCTTCCCCTCACAACACTGCCCTCGGAGAGGTGACAGGCAATCTGATAGATTTATTCAGGCGAGTGCATTAATGGGCGCTAATGACTTAATGTGCTGTCCATTCCAGATAACATGTGCAATTTACCGGGACCTTCTGGAGACTGGGCCTTAACCCAAATGAGAATTTCGGCACACACAGCCGGGAGGCTGGTGAATTTGAGTCAGGAGATGGTTCGCATCACACCAACTAGGAGGCTGCCTGAGCCTTCTGGGACCTACAGGTGCGGGTGGTCCTGCCTCAAATCCTGAGGGGGAAATCGAGCTTACTAAGAAGACAAGCTTCACACACACACACACACACACACACACACACACACGCACACACACACTGCTGCACCCCTACACTGCAAATGGCTCCAGTCACTCTTTCTGCTCACCACTCCCTTCGGTAGAGATAGTGGATCAAAAGCAAGCAGGCTCTGGGATAATGCATTATTCAGTGCCTCTCGAACGGGGGCCTCTATGCCTCTTTGTGGGGTGCACAAGGCCATGGGATAAACAGAGTGCATCTTTCTGGAGCTTCCATTTATGTGAGGATTTTAAAGCTCTCCAGTTGCTCACATAGTAAAATCAAACACAAGCATAGTTATGGCATAGCATGTGGAAATTAAGTGTGACACTTTGAAGAGATTTGACACTTTGGGCCACTTTGGCCTTGACCTCCAGATTCTCACTTTATTCTATTGTTAGGGATTCCATGGGAGTGTGTGTGTGTGTGTGTAAAGGTCGAGAAGCACTGCCAATTAATGTCTGTGTTTTTCTAGATATAAGTTAGTTCATGGGATCATCTAGAACTAGGGCAAGGGATGGATACATTTTGATGGAGGACAGAGATTGCTTTCCGGAAATACCCAGAGCAAGGGCCACCTGGTTGTCTCGGGTAGGCATCTCACTCTTGGTTTCGGCTTGGGTCATGAGCTCACTGTTTTGTGAGTTGGAGCCCCACATCGGGCTCTGTGCTGGCGGCACGGACCCTGCTTGGGACTGTCTCTCTCCCTCTCTCTCTGCCCCTCCTCCACTCATGCTGTCTCTGTCTCTCTCAAAAATAAATAAACTTAAAAAAAAAAAAAAAAAGGAAATACCCAGAGCCTGAGGAGCTGTCCAGGGGAGAGCACTCAAAGAGGATCTAGGAAAAAGGGGGCTTAATGAGGGGAGGTACATGTGGGATGCCAGAAGGAAATCTTGTTAAGCCGGTACTTAGGTAAGTGAGATGAACAGGGGCAGGGAAGACTAAGGTACTAGGAACACTAAAGAGGCCTGGGCTTTACTGATGCAAGTAGTGACCCTCTGATCCCAAACCCCAGGGAGGAGCCAAGAACTGAGTGGACCACATTCTGGTCACAGGACACGATTATAGGATGAACCCCAGTTCTGATGTGGGGATCCCTCTCCCATGACTGGGCACGTCCCTAGCAAGTTGTTTATGGGAAGGGTTAAGAATATAGACAAGGAAGCTGGGAGCCAGCTGGGACCCATAGAACTAGCAGGCAGCAGGGCCCACGAGCAGCTGCCTTTGAGGGGAGAGGGCACCAGCCAGCCCAGGCTTGGGAAGGAGACGGATGACAGTCTGCAGCTCACGGCCCTGCCAGGAGTTAGTGCCTTCAGTGTCTCCCAGGTGCACCTGCTGGCTGGCACGCAAAGGGCTACCGAGAGGCCCTCTTTGCATAACTGCCCAGCCTTTTGTCCTTCCTCCTAGTGACAAACCCTTCGAAAGAATCCTTTTCTTCTTCATTTCTTTTCTCCGGCAGCCTCTCTGTCATCCAGCTTTCCTGCTAGCTCCCAGTATCCTCAGTGGCTCAGGAACTGGGGAGCTTCCTCTCCCTTTCTCTCCACCCACCCTGCCCCAAACGCCAGGGACCTGGTGGGCCTGGGATGCTTGAGGAGGGGTGGGTGTCTTGCTAAAAGACAAGATGGAGAATAAAATGCTGGGAGCTGAAAATTAGAAAGTAGGCTTCCTCCTTGATCTTTCTGATTCTGCCATCCACCTACCATCCCAGGGCCTGCCTAGCCACCCAGGGGATCCCCTTGCTGCCTTTGGCAGATGCACTTCTTACTCTGGCCATCACCATCAATGGTACCCTGGTCTTCACTTATTCATCTTTTCCTGGATTCCAGTGGATAGCCGGGGTGCCCCAGCAGAGGCAGGCAGCTTAGTATGTCTCTGGAAAATGCTGGCAGCCTGTCTATGTGTAATCCCAACTGAAGGCTTGGAGTCATAGCCCTTTTGGAGAAATTATAACCATTATAGTCAAATTGGTATGGGTTCAAATCCTGGATTAGGCCCCACTAGCTGTGTGACCTTGTGGAGATTACTTGATCTCTCTGAGTCTCCATTTTCCTTCAAAATAGTAACAACCGTGAGTACCTACCCTCTCAGGTTTATTGTGAGGATTACATGTGATAATGCACAACAAATGCTAGCACAGTGCCTGGCCCATAATAAGTTCCCAGTAAAAGTTAGCAAGCATAATTATTATTACTATTAATTGGCATTACCTGGTTAGAATCCAGGTTCCGCCATTTACGGCTACATGAGTCTTAGCTGCCTCCTTTGTAAAATAAGGATGACGTTCCCTAGGTAAAAGGGTTGTAGTGATCATGAAATCAGTTAATGCATGTAAAGCATTCAGGGCTGGCTGGAGGTCCTACCAGGGGAGTGGAACTAATTGTATCCCCTGGGATGAAGAACCGGTCCTCTTTTTCCTAGGAGCAATAGCAGGGTGCCCTGCTCGCAGTGAGTGATGGGCCCATAAACGGTAGTCAGTATTCCTTTCGTTACTGGAGGCCCAGACAGTCTCTATCCATTTATCCCTGGATTCTCAGTTAACAGTGGTTGGTTGCTTGGTTGGTAAGTGCTGATTACAGTCCAAGGTGCCAGTAAGGCTGCGCTGCCTCCATCCACTCTCAGTGTGCAGAGGATAAAAATAATGCCACTTATTAGCGTCGTCTCAACGTATTGATTTTAATAGGAAATAGACTTCTGGCTGGAAGATCTTCATTCTTCATCCAATTGTCATGAGATGGAAAAGACTGAATTCTTACCCCGAGGGAATCATCCTCAACAAATTTCAGCGCAACTGGAATGAGGGTTCCAGTTTTACTTGCAAGTGTTTCTTTTGCTGCATTTTGGTGCAGTGCTTAGAATGTTGAAGAATCCTCTCTGTACCCCATCTCCTGCTCTCCCTCCTCCCTCATTTCTGTTCGGCATAGGGAGTACTCAGAGCTTGTCAAGCAACAAAAACAAAACCGAAATCCAATACAGCTCCCGTGTGATTCTCTGGGGTGGGGGTGGGGTGGGAGACCTCCTTTTGGAAAAGAAATCAGCCAGCTTGCAGACAGGCTTAAGAACTCACTTTGGCCAGAGCAAGAAACAATGCAAATGCTACAACACTTCAGACCGGAATGAAGCAGAATAAGGACAAAACGGGGAGCCTTTTAGCAACTGACTAGGAGGCAAATTGATCTTGAGAAAGAATGACAGCTACCATTTACTGAGACCTTTTACATCCATTTTGTCATTCAATATTCCTGCTAACTCTAGGAGGGAAGTTCTATCATCTCCATCCCCAGACTCAGAGAGGTTAAGTGACCCATCTAAGGGTACACCTCTAGTAAGAAGCAGATTCCGGGGCTCCTGGATGGCTGTCAGTTAAGTATCCAACTCTTGCTTTTGGCTCAGGTCATGATTTCACGGTTGGTGGGATCGAGCCCCAAGTTGGGGTGCAGTGTCCATGGCACGAGAGCCTGCTTGGGATTCTCTCTCTCCCTCTCTCTCTCTACCCTCCCTCCCTCTCTTTCTCTCAAAATAAATAAGCATTAAAAAAAAAAAAGAAGAAGCAATTAACGATTCCAAAAGCTGTGCCGTTAATCACTACTCTAAACTGTCCAGTGCCTCACTGGTCACCCGGGGAGCCCTCACACATGCATTTGTCCAGTGACACAGTCCCTCCCAATACTCTCTCCCTCACTACCCCTTCTTTGCTTTTGTTTACCACACAGCAGATTGACTGGAGCCTGGGCATATGCTTCCAGTGAGCCCAGCAAGCAGCAGAAGATGGCTAATCAGAATCACAAAATGCATTTACTTTAGTTATTAACCCGTTGAGTTTTACTGTAAGAACCGGTACAAACCAAATGGTTGGTATCTGTGTTATTAATATTAATAAGGAACACACAGGGTAGGGATCAGCGTACTCTGGAGGGGAGGGGATTCCCCCCCACCAGACATCACCCCAAGGAGGCCAGCCAGGAACTGTCTGGCTGCAAATAGCATTATGCATACTGGACAGCTGGTTCCCGGCTCCCTCTCCAGTCCCTGGAGACAGGAGGCCAACTCTTCCCTGCTTCTTGTCACCTCTCTCTTCTGGAAGCATTAGAAATCAAGTCTGAGTCACTTCTCTGGCTAGACTTTTTTGTTTGTTTGTTTGGTACTAGCTCAGTATGTCTGTGGTCCTATGTGTGACTCTGTGTGTGTGTGTGTGTGTCCCCGGGTCCGGGTATGTGTTTGTGTATGTGTGTTATGTTCCTCAGAACATCATCTCATGTGCGGGTTTGCCTGCGACTTTGCCAGGAACATTGTGTGTTTTTCTCCCTGCACGTCTTTACTTTCAATCACCACCCGTTTTTGATAGTTCTATCAGCTTGTTTGCCCAGCCTGGGCTACCCCCACCCAGAGGCAGGGAATTTCCATCCTTTTTCCAAGGTAGGAAGTGCCAGGAAGAAAGCAAGTGTGCTCACTGGATGGATGGCCAAATCTGCTAGTCAGCTACTCCACTGCTGATCCTAGCCACGGGGAGCCACAGAGCTCCGCACCCGGAGCTTTCCTCTGGATCCTGGACATTCCACGCAGCTCGCAATCCCATCCCACCACGAGGAGTCCTCATTGACCCTCAGTAGCCCTCCCACCTCCCGCCTCTTCTGCTTAAAAAGAACTGGAGGTGAAGAAGAGATTCCAACCGGAGTGGGCCCCCTTTCCTCCACAGCCTCCCTTCCAGAGTCCAGGCACATAAAGGAAACTGAGGAAGGCTCACTTTTCACCTTAGAACTGCTGAGACCTGAATGTGTCCGTATGCTCTGTTTCCGAAAGGCTTCTGGCACACGGAAATTCACCATGCGTTTAGCATCACCCGTGGCCCTTCAACTCCAACGCTTGCTTCCTTCTGCCTCTCTCTTCTCTGGCCTCAACTTCCGCCCTCCCAGACCCACTGTCCAGCTTCTCGGTCCCCCCCCCCCGGGTCCCCACAGAGGCTGTCCTCTGCCAGAGAGGGAGAGTGGCCTTTCTTTTGGTCCCTAAAACTCCTCCAAAGGGGTCTGAAGGCAGCTAGGAGACCAAGAGCCTTTCTTGAATCTTGGCTGCTACGTGTTTAGTATTCACAGCGTGTCTCTGAAAAATGTCCTGAGATCATTCATCAGGCACTGTGCTGTGTGCCTAGCTACTCTCCTCTGGTGTGTGTTTGCGCGCGCGCGCGCGCGCGCGTGTGTGTGTGTGTGTGTGTGTGTGTGCGCGTGCCTGCGCAGGACCCTCCCTCCATCTGCTGGCGAACACACATGCACACAAACCTTAACCTCCTTCCCCTCTCACCAAATCAACCGCATGCTCCAAGCGGACCTTTGCCCGCTGGCAGATCGCTCCCTTCCCGAGGTGGGCTCCGGGGCTGGGCCTGGGCTCGAAGCAGCTCGCACTCCAGTGCTGGGGAGAGACGCTGCGAGCAGGAGCCAAGCGGAAACTCAAGGTGCGTGTGGATGTTGACAGTGGTGACCTGGAGCGGAGCTGCAGGGAAGGCAACCCCAGCGGAAAGCGAGCATATGGGAGGCGACGGGGGCTCGGGGAGGCAAGGTCAGGGGCCAGGGAACGGAGTCCCTGCGTGTGCGTTCCCGTCGCCCCCTCTACGCAGTTCGCTCCTCCACCCCCACCCCCGCACTTTCCCGGGTTCACTTTGGAAATTGGCTTGCCCTGTTAGCTGCCAGCAGTTCCCGGCAGAGCCCAAACCGAATGGTCAGGTTCAAGAAGTGAAGCAGCGCCGGGCTGGGTGGCTGGGTTGCTGGGTTGTCTTGGGAGATTCTTTCCCCAGTTGCCAATTTTGCGCTTATTTTTAGTTGTGACCCGAGCCGGGAGCTGTGCCTTTAAGCCGCGTTCCCATTCGGGGAAACCGACGCCAGCACTCGAGGGTCGGGAGGCGCCGGAGAGGCCCCTCTTTTCTGCACTCCCCCGCCCCCCTCCCCCGCCCCCTCCCCCACCCCTTCTCCCCTCCCCGCCTCGGCCGTCCGGCCGCCTCGCCGCCAGCCGTCACCTCGCCGCCTGCCGCACTCCTGGAGCGAGAGAGCAACGAGCGAGCCTCGGCGATGGTGCCGCCCGCGGCGCAGCCATGGAGCCCGCCCGAGGAGCCCGCGCGCGCCGCTGCCAGCCTGCCCGCAGCCCGCCGCCTGCGCGCCAGCTCCCCGTGTCCCGGGCCAGCTGCTGCCGCCCCGCCAGCCTCTGCCCGCCCCGCTGCCCGGCGCCACTGAGCCCCACGCCCGTGCCGGGCTCGGGGACACGGGCGCCCTAGTCCCGCCGCCGTCGCCGCCGCCGCCGCGCCGCCGCCGCCGCCGCCGACGAGGAGGAGGAGGAGGAGGAGGAGGAGGAAGAAGAGGCGGAGGAGGAAGGTAAGAGGCGCGCTGCCTTCAGGAGGGGGGCGCGCCAGCGGGCTCAGCCTGGCCACGGGTGGGTCGCGGCAGCAGCGTGCCGCTCAGGACCTGCTCGGGGGCGGCCGGCGCTTGGGCGCCCCCGGGAGCCGGGGTCAGGGCGGGGGGCGCCGAGCGTCGGGCCGCCCGGAGTTTGGGCAGGCGGGCGGGGTTGGGGGAGCGGCCGGTTGCGCGCCCGATGCCCCGAGAGTCGCCGGCTTAACGGGCTCGCCTTGGCCGCCGGGGGTGCAGGGTGAGGAGCCGAGTGCAGGGGAGTGCAGCGCGTTCATTATGGAGCCTTTGTGTGTGCGCCGGGGCCCTGGGCACAGTTGGGAGAGCTGGCGAGACACGGGGCCTGGCTGCTGGGAGGTGGCCACTTAGCCGGGGTGCCCGGAGAAGCCTAAGCCCCAGGGCCGCCAGAAACAGCTGTCTGAAGCATGTGTGTGGTTCTTGGGGCCATGTTCACACGCGGACACGGTCGCACACACACGCACACACAGCCGCACCACATACCCGGCGCTCAGCTACAGTCACCCCCATCCAAGGGGGGAAACACACAGACACACACAGAAACACACACACGCACACAGCTACACTTGCCCCCTCCACCAGGACGCCAATTAAGCAGTCACCCAAACACACATAGCTACGCACACTCCCTCCCCAGTGCAGAAAAACATGTACACACACAGACACACACACATTCACACACACACACTTCTACTCCCCAGTCTAGTGCGTTGGAGCTTGGAGAGTGTGTACGTGAGTGTGTGTGTGTGTGTGTGTGTTGTCTCAGAGTATCCCTGAGAAACTACATGACAACTGCACATTACTGCAGATCCAATACCTGCTGCCCCCCCTTCACACAAACACACAGCTACCCCCCACCCCAAGCTACTGTAGACACTGTAGACACCTCCACCAGGGCCCTTAAGAACTCCATTCTGGGGGGGGGGGGTAATCGTTCCCAGCTCTGATAGTCGTGCCCTTCCAAGCCTGAGCTCCTGGGTCTCCTGCATGCATACACACACACACACACACACACACACTGAAACCACTGCAGGGGCAAATGCTTGACACCTTTCCCCAGAAGCAGGTGGCACCCCCACCCTTGCAGCTGTCACCCGAGGGCCCTTGACCACAGTGTGCTCTGAGCCCTGCTGGACCTGTCCCCTCTTGCTGGCATCAGAGTCCAGCTGCAGAGCTCTGGAGTCCAGCCGGTGGTCTCAGCATCCTGCAGCTCTTGCGGAGGGCGGGGCAGTCTCTGGACTCCTGCCCATTGGGGAAATTGCTATAAGCCCAAGGCTCCCTTGGGGGCGTCCCTCTCAGGGGTGGAGGGTGGGGAATCTATGCTGACTCAGAGAGAAACCCCAACTGAGTTTTCCCTGCTGGAAAGCTGGGGTGAAAGGCTCACTTTGGCCTGCGGTTCAGCCACCGGGGGCTTTCAGCTGGGAGACCCTGCCTCTCCCTCCCCTTTCTCTCCTGTCAAGCTCACTGCAGAAGCCGGGGGAATCCAGTTCCTGGCTTCCTGGGAGCTGAGATAGGCTTCCCAGGAAGCCCTTGTTATTTTCACTGAGCAGAAGGCTCTCAGCACTCCCTGGGGAGACCTCAACAAGACTTGGCCATGCCCAAGCAGACATGCCGGCTTCTACCCAATTTCATGGCTTAATTTTTTTTTTTTCATGTGAGAAAAGCACGTAAACCTCAGTAGCCTCGCGTGAGTGAGGGTATCCCTGAGTTAAAATAAGACATAATGTGCGTGGAGGGGGCAGCAAGATTGGAACGGGGAGGACTAGAGGGTTTGGCTGGTTTAGGTGGAGACGCTGAGCCAGACACCAGCCCTTGGTAAAGTCGTGACAGAGATGGCTTCGACGTCAGAGCCCCGTCCCTGCACCCCTCCCGTCGGCTGCTCCAGTCGCCTCTGGGTCCCCTCCCCCACCCACTTAGACCTTTCAGGCGGGGCTTTGCTCCCTGGTTGGCAAATCTGTGGGCAGAATCCCAGCCTGGCCAAGGTGTTAATAGCTGATAATGTTTTACTGCCTTCACCTCTCAGGTAACATTTGCATTTTTTGGAAGGAGGCAGAGGAATGGCTCCATTGGTGGGGCTGTCGAGCACCTGTGGCTGGACCCAGGCTGGAGCATTTGTGGACGGCGTCATCTACTGTCTCTGTCTGGCCCCGACTTCTGCGTGATGTGTGCGTGGGAGTGGGGATGTGGGAAGGTGGGATGTAATTATGGAGGGCTTTGAGGCCCACAGAGAGAAGGTTTAAATTGATGTGAGAGGCAACTGGGAGCCACTGAAGGATTCTGACAAGGGAAGGGCTATGATCCAAGCAGGAAAGAAACACTCCTTGCTGCGTATGGAGGGATCCTCCTCTCTCTACCACCAACACCCACCACCACAATTGCCTTGCAACTGTGGACTGATGGCCACCAGAGAGAGAGGAGGCCAGCCAGGCTAGGGCGGTGGGAGCCCCAGGCTCCTGGCTCTGAGCATTTTCCAGACCTGAGGTGTGTGCAGATAAGCAGGGCTAGCTGCCCTAAACCAGCAAGTGCCGTCATAAACGCTAGCTAGTGATGCTATTGCTGCTGTGGCTGCTGGCAGTGTAATGGAGCTTCTACCTCCCTGGAAGAGGGGGCCAGAGACTCCTAGGAGGGCACAGGCCCTGTTTCGAATGAGTCAGGAGGACCTCCTGCACTGGTGAGTGGTACAGCCCCAGGGTCTTGGCAAGTGAGCTGTGTGGCCCGAATGGGGTATTTTGCCACCCATGAGGTCCTTTGGGAGCAAGAGTGGGTTGAAAAAGCGCAGCGGGAAAGCCCTGGGATTGCTGACCCTGGCCACAAGCCAGGTAGGGCATGGCGGTGGGGGTGAGGCAGTTGCAGTCCCAGGGTTTGTTGGGGGGGTAGAGTACAGGGGGGCCCAGGGGGGCACGGGCGGAGGAGAGGCGTCGGTCTGGCACCGCCCCACTGCAGTAGTCCCCACTTCCAGCCTGGGAGGGAGCACAGCTAGATGCAGGACAGGGTAGATGCTGGACAACAGAATCACCCTGCTCTCCCCCCACGCCCACTCTGCAGAAATGATTGGGCTTTGAGGGGAGCACCGGACAAGGCACCCTGAGAAGGTAGCACCAATGCAGTAGAGAAAGGATCCCCATTCTTGTGGAGCCTCTAGGCTAGCTGAAACCATAACACACACACACACACACACACACACACACACACCTGGAACAAATTGTGGGAAGGGAGCCCCATGCAGATGAGTTTGGCTTATGGGGGCTCATGCCTTCACAAGGCCCTAGCAATCATGTCTTTCTAGAGGGACAGTCCCCATTGATTCTGGATGAAGACCCTTAGCTTGGACAGGCCCCTGAGAGGAAGCTGCACCCAAGTTAGCTTCAGCCTTGGGCCAGCCTTTTGGCTATTAGCATTCGGAGCAGAAAACTCTGTTCTGGCTCTTCTCTCAAGGACTTCTGTTTTCCTTCTTACCATAAATTCAAAAAGAAAAACATTCACTTGTGTTACCAGCGACCAAAATTAAGGACTCAAAATGGGCTGGACCTTCGCAGCTCTGCTGAGAAATCCAAGCACTAGGGGCAGAGGGGGAGGGAACCATACCATCTCCCCTCGTTTCCACTTGCCCCCTCAGCTGTGCTGGGAAGGAAAGGCCAGGGATCTTGGGGCTTTGTATCATTTCCCAGCAGTGTCCCCTTTTCTAAGGGCACTATCCTTGCAATGGAAGTGGCAAGCTAGCACCTTACTCCCCTGGGTAGTCAGAAAATGAGCTTGGAAATCAGAGTGTGTGTATGACATGGGGGCAGGGGAAGGAAAAGAGAGAGGGAGAGAGAGAAGAGGCTGCCTGTTATATGTTTGTGTTAATGAACTTGAGACAAGCGGGTCTCTCTGTATGCATGCCATAGCTAGTGACCTTTCCTGAGCCTCCACTTCACCTTGGCATTAACCACACTGCTAGCCATCCTTAGGTCTTTGAAGAGCTCTCTGCCTGGTTGTGCTGTTTGTGTCTCTTTCCATCCCAGGGACCCCCCTCCTTTTGTCTCTGTTTTGCTAGTGCCTCCTCCCACCCCTCAAATCTGGGTGTCTTACGGCTCCTCTTGCTTTCTACTTCCTCTGTTGCCAAGGACAGCCGGCTGTGTCATGGCTTCCTGTCTCAGCCCTCTACTGGCCATTTCCTCTTCTCTAGCCCAAACTTAACCCCTCTTCTATATTTCAGCCCTAGATTCCCAGCTACTTGCTGAATATTTCCCCTTGGATAGTCTGTTAGTGTGTCAGACTCAACATTCACAAACCCATCTCATCATGTCTCAAAGACGACTTGCTCTTCTGACCTCTGTCATGCAAGCCCTCTAGTCACCCAGACTAGAAACCTCAGAGCCATCCAACTCTACCCTGGTCTGCCCCACCCCCTGCCACCATCTCGTATCTACACTGTACTGGTCTCTTTCCATCCCAGTCTGGAATATCCACACCTGCCAAATTAATATTCCTAAATATCCTTTATTCATGATGCTTCTGACCAACATCTTTGAGGGGTAATTAATCAATAGCCCGTGGGATAAGTTTCAGCTTCCTTAGCTTGACATTCAAGACTCCCCTTGAGTGGGCCTAATGCTTGCTGTATATTCTTAGAACTTCATTTCCCACTCTTTGTCCCCATCACAGATTCTCAAATTTTAATGTTTCTCAAAAATCACTTGCAGATTCCTAGTGAGAAATCTGCTTCGGTAGAAACAGTCCCACACGGACCCTCTACTCCAGCCAAATTTCTTCCCTCAGGGTCTCCTAAAACTGTCTCCTGTACATTTTTTTTGTCACCCATGTTGTTGTTCCTGCCATTCCGCTCACCAGGTGTCCCCCCTCCTCTTTGCCCATGCTCCTCTCCTGTCCAGGACCACTATCTCTGTCTTTCAATGCCACACTCAAATTCACCTCCTCTGTGAAGTCTTCTTGGTTCGCTCTAGACTGAAGTGATCTCTCTCTCTCCACTCTGAACTAGTCCTGCACTTACTGGCTCCAAAATACATTTGGCAAGCACATCACTGATAGGCCCACACTTATTTCTTGAACTATTAATTCATATATGCCTCACATACACATATAACTTCTCATATGCATATGTCTTATCTACATGATAAGCTCAATGAAGGGAAGAGCCTGGTGTTTTTCTTCTCTTTTTTAGCCCTATAGCACTCAATGCCCACACATAGCAGGTAATCAGTGAGCATTTGTTGGGTTGGATTGAATATGTGTTGGGTCATAGTAGAGAGGGAGTCTATCACATCTCCCCCTACATATCAGTTCAGTGAACATTTACTGAGCACGTGTTGTGTGCAAGGTGCTATACTGGTTGCTAGGGAGAATGTGAAGATGAAGAAAGTCCCTTGTCTTCCTCGGTCTTAGTCAGTTTTGCATTTACAGTGCCTAGTGCATATAAGAGGGCCTTGATAGATATTTGCTGAGTAAACAAGTAAATTAATGAGTAAGTGAAGGGATGAAGTTCAGACAGGAGTCACGTGGGACAGAACATAGAGTAGCCATGTCATAGAGAAATGAGGTAGAAGAGGAAGATAAAGCCAGAAAGGTAGGCTGAGGTATGGTGGATGACTATTGTTTTTGCTTTTTATCATGAACATCTCTCAAAGAAATAGAGAAAATATATAATAACCCCGTTTACCCATTATCCTCATTAAGTAATTACAGGGCTTTGCCATACTTGCTTCCTTGATCCATTTTTTCCTTTGCTTTGTTTTCAAACAAATTTTGAACATCAATCATGTCATTTCACCCCTAAAACTTCTCTATGAATTTCTAAAACACAGATATTTTGGGGCACCTGGGTGGCTCAGTCAGTTAAGCATCCAACTTCAGCTCAGGTCGTGGTCTCATGTTTTGTGAGCTCGAGCCCCGTGTCGGGCTCTGTGCTGACAGTTCGGAGCCCGGAGCCTGCTTCAGATTCCGTGCCCCCTTCTCTCTCTGCCCTCCCCTGCTCGTGCTCTGTCTGTCTGTCTGTCTGTCTCTCTCTCTCAAAGATAAATAAACATTAAAAAATTAAAAACACATTTTCTCACATAACCACAGTGTCATTAACACATTGAACAAAAGCAACAATCAGGCTTTTGTACCATCCATTATCCAGTCCATAATCAAATGTTCTCAATTTTCTCAAAACATGTTTTACAGTTAGCTTATTAGAATCAATACCTTCCCCCCCAAAAAAGAGCCCTACACATTACATTTCGTCATTATGTCTTTTAAGGCCCTTTCAATAGTCCCCTCTCTGTGACTTTTTAAAGAAGGCAGACTAGTTGTCCCGCACCCTGTCCCACATTCTGGTCCCTTTGCTTCCTTTTGTTGTCATTTAGCTTGTTCCGCTATTTCCTATATCTCTTATAAGTGGAAATTAGTGCTGGGCTTGATTAGATTCAGGCTCATTTTTCTTGTCCGCCCCCCCCCCCCACTTTGGCAGATTGATTAAAAGAGGGCCATCCTGGAAGCATGAAGGGGATAGAAATAGCTGGAAGGGGATAGAAAGAAGGAGATGGATAGATCAATTTTGGAGGTAGAAAAAACCCGATTTACCTACCAATTGGATGAGCGGAATAAGGAAGCAAGAAGACTCAAAGACGATTCTGAGGCTTAGAGCCTGTGTTGATGAGGAGAGTAATAATACCTTTATATGTGAAGGATGGGTTTTTAATGAGAACAGCAGGAATCATGGTTAGATTAAGGGAGGACCGTTCTCGCAGTAATAAGCCATCTACTCTGTTTTTTTTCCCAGACAACACTAACTTTTCCAGAAAACTTTTGGCTAGTGGTATAACCAGTTTGGTGCCCCCCAGAAGAAATTCAGAAAGGGCCTTCTTATTTTTTCTTAATGGCCAAATGATTTAATTTCCAGACCCAGAGCCTTGGGAGGAAGGATAGTCTGTACACCAATGGACAGAGAGAAGGTAATGCTGATATCGCCCTTGCAGATTGGTCAGCCATCCCATATCGTCATGGATATCAGAGTCACCAGTCTTGGGTGGAAGACTGAAGGATGCCACAGCTTGGGATTTCTGTAGACCCTGCCAATGAGTACAGCTCCTGACTGTACTCAGTCAGTGCTTCCTCAGGGTCCCCAGAAGCCTCTATTCCACACCCACCTCTCCATCCACTATGTAGCCTTTAGCCTCTCAGGCCCTCCGTGGCCCATGGCAACAGTGGTCCTGCCAAGTCCAAGATTGCCCAGCAGCCCTGGATATTCACTGGGATCTGAGAAAGACCTTATTTAGTTGCCTCAAGAACTCACTGTTGAGTCAGATCAGGTGAGAACAGCTCTCAGCTCCATTCTGTCATATCCCCATTCCTAAAAGCTCTCCCTCTTCCTTCCCCCAGCTCATCTTTCTTCCTGCTTTCTCTCCTGTCTCTCCCTCCCTGCTCTGTCTCTTCCAGCATACATGCGTTCTCTGGAATTAATCAAACACTGGCCCCCACAGCCTATTGTGTCTCAGATTGATCACTTAAGCAGCATTATTGATTGCTCCGAAAGCTTTAGGAGGTGGGAGTGGCCTGAAAAACTAGAGATCCAACAGCTGATTGGCTGACTAGGCCTCTCTGGGCGGCCTCAGCCCTTCAACTGCCTGGAACATCTTTTGAGAAAGGGGAGGGAATGGACAGAGAAGATCCTCAGAGGGCCTTAATTCATCTCACCCTTCCTTCATTTCGGAGGTAAGGCAAGGGAGCAGGAGTCCATTGAGAACCCCTGGATCTAGCCCAACGCCCATGTTATGATGAGAAGGGGAGAGCAAAGGACCGCTCTTTAGACATTCGTATTTTAACAGAAAAACCATACTTATTCATACAAAGCAACTAAGAATAATAAAAGCTGGGAAACAATTACATACTATATTATGTGCTTTAAACTGTAGGCACTGTAGGGGTTCAGGGCACAGAGAGTGAACAGCGTGGGCTGGAACGGAGGGAGAGGGCTTCCCAGAAGAGGCTGAACTTGGGTTAGGTTTTGAATAATGTATGCAGTTGAGGTCGTTGACTAGGAAAGGAGCAGGACTCCAAGGGAGAGGCATAGTTAGGGGGAAGACGGTGACGAAGAAAGGAATTCTGGGTCAGGGGTACTTGGATTTGAAGGGCCTTTGGTGTCAGCATGGGGAGTTTGGACCTAGACCCTGGGGGGCTGTTGGATGATTAATGAGAAGCATTTTAGGACGGTTAGCCATGTGATAGGAAGCCGACTTGATTGGAGCAAGGAGGAATTGAGACCAACTTGTAAAATACTATAGCACTCCGAGTTAGAGAGATGGCAGTGGGCATGGAGAGGAGGGTCAAATCCGAAAGTCACTTCTGCGTGGCTGGTAAACCACCAAGTAGATTCTCTTGACTTGGTTTTGCCTCACCCACTGCCGGTCCCCTTGTGAACCTCTGTACTCACACTTCCTTCGCCCCCCTGGCCTCAGGTTTTTCACCTGGCAGAATTTCAGAGGAGCTAAGAACATAATGAGTTGATCAGTTAACCATCCCAGGTAAAGTAGATTTGCCCCTGGGGCCCTGAAGGAGTGAGCCTTGGGGAATCTGGCTGCAGAATCGTGTTGAGATGGGGTACTGAGTGCTATACCCCCAACACGGAGGAGGGAGGCAGGGGCGGTCGGTTTCAAGCTCCCAAGACCGCTGTGGGGCCACTGAGAGCCAGGAGACCCCTTTCAGCTTCCCTGGCAGAATCAGTTCAAAAACGCCTCTCAGCACTTGGGATGGTCCCGGCGGAGGTCACACCTGTGCCAGGGCATGGGGAGAGCTACTACAGCACTTTAATGCCAGCTGGAGCCCTGTTGTTACAGCTGGTAGGAGAGAAAGAAGCAAGGAGGCCACAGGTGGGTGGAAAGGTGATGGAGAGGCCTCTGCCTGTTCATTTGCTTCCCCACCAGCTCTCCCCTCCCTGCCCAGCCCACTGAAGACCAGCCCTGGGCAGGTGTCTGGGCCGAGCCCCTCGTCCCTGGGTTGGAATGGAATTGAGAACTGCAGATAATGGGATACTTGTGGGATTTTAGCCCCCTTTCTCCTACCAGTTCTCCTTGGGGGAGGGAATGATGTCTTGTAAAGTTGGATGCATGCAGAGGAAGTCTGCCCAGGCTGTGGTCTCCTAACCACCAAGGGAGTTTGACTCTGGGGTTAGGACCACCCAAACAAGCCTCTCTTTGCTTCTGATCCAAACCCACTGGGAAAACAGAGGAACAGATGGCTAGACTGGTGGATGAACACTCACATGCGCACGCACGCACTCACACACACACACACACACACACACACGATAGTCCAGCGGTTTCCGGCATTTTCCTGCTGGAGATTTTTGTTCTGATTTCCGATCAGTCTTATGGTTGCTGGTTTGAGGGAGGGGTGACTGTTGGAAGGAGGGTGGTTGAGAAGTGGGCAGGTATGGAAGATGCTCATGGAGGTGGGAGATTTGAAAGAGGGAATGCAAGTCACTGACTAGGGCAGTTGTTCTATTTACAGCCCTTTGTATGGAAAAGCCCATTAGAAGTGGCAAGAAGATGGCACGGTGGTGACAATGGCGTGGGAGTCAACCAGTCAACCAAGACCTCTCAGTTCGGAAATCCTGGCTGCAGTGTGCGCTCACTGCTTCTCTCCCAAGCTTCGTCTTTCATCTGTCATTTCCCCCTTCAGTAATTGTTCTGTTTATCTTCCCGCTTCTAACCCAGACCCAAGCAAGTCTGCTCCCCGTACTTTTCCAGTTGACACAAGGGGAAACTGAGGTACCCAGATTATTTCTTAATGAGCCTTGCCTCTGGTCCCGTCTCAGGATGGCCAGAAGTATGGACCCTGTGGGCTGGGACTCTGGAAACCAGCCCACTCACCCGGGCTTGGGAAGGTGCTGTGCGTCATACCGGCTCTGTTGCTATGATCAGTGAAATCACCGAGAATGCAGATATGATTAATAAAGGGAGTGTTGTTTCCATATTCATCTCATCACCTACAGTCAAGCCGTAATCTTTCTAATACGTAGGGAAATCACTCACTGACAGAAAAAAGGAGGGGGATTTTTAAACAGACCCACCAGCCCGCTGTTGCTACAGTTTAGAGTCTGTCGCTGGCAAAGCCCAAATTGGACTTGACTGTTGGGTCTGCTGTTTTTCTTCCCCGCCCCCCCCCCCCCCGGGTTGCCACTCTCAGTCCAAATACAGCTCGTACTGCTTTGGGATTCTGGGTGATCACTGGAGATGATAAAGGCTGGCCTTTAACCTGAGCTCTGACTCCACTTCATTGTTACCTTTAAGGACATTTTCTCTGTGGAGTTTACCATCCCTTTAAATTGGCGACAGCTACAACCAAACTCAGGGTGTCTCCTCTCCAACCTTACGCTCCACCGATCTCCAGCCCTGCGCCCTTTCCAGCATCTCTGTCTCTATTAGTGACACCATCATTCTTTCCACAGCCGATGGGCTGAGCCTTGGAGTCAGTCACCCCCTCCTCATGCCCATCAGTCACCACCGTGTCTTGGCAGTTCATCTCTTGCAAGTGCCTCATGAACCCATGCCTTCTTGACCATTCCCACTGCTGCCATCATAGCCCCCACTCTGGTTCCCTCACACCCGGACTCCTGCAGCAGCGTCCCGACTGGTCCCTCTGCGTGCTGCCTCCCCCCCTGCCCCCCAACCTCTGCCAAGTGATCCTTCAAGCTGCTGCCAAAGGAATCTCCTTAAGACATCTTTCATCATGTCACTTCCCTGCTCAAGAGCCTATAATAGCTCCCTTTTGCTTACAATATCAAATGGGAACTCCTCCCCCTGGTATCCAAGGCCTGTCTTCCACAACAGCTGAACTTCACCGTGTATACACATGCTATATATAATCCTGTATATAATTTTATCTATGTGTGTGTGTGTTTACATATATATAATCGCTCTAACCTATGTCTTCCTGACTCCCATTTCCACCAGTCTCCTTATCTCCCTGCTCCACTTGTACCCCACTCACTCCTCTCTCTGCATTCATCTTTCTGCTGTCCCCCTAGCCTGCAGTGGCCCCCTTTTCTCCATCTCTGAAAATCCGTCCATCACATCTCTAAGAAGCTCTTAGAGGTCCAGCCTCTACAAGAAGCCTTTCCTGATCGTTCTAGCCCTCATTGGCCACCCTTCTTTTTATAAGCTTTCCTTGATTATGAAAGGAATACCTGTACACAGTGGGAAACTTTGCGAGTACAGAAAGATATAGGGGAAAAAACAGTCAGCCAAAATTCCCCCTCTTTTGAAACTTAGATCTTTTTGAATTTTGAAATTTTGAACTCTAGATCTTTTTGCCACCACAATTTAGCCGTTGAATACACTGTGTCATATTGCCTTGACTTCCCATACATTCCCCTTCGTCCTCAGCAACAGAGTGAGCTCTCCAGGGGCCTCGGTGCACGGCACACAGACAGATCGTAGGGGCCCAACAAACCCTAGTTAGTGGATGGAAGGCAGATGAGTTGTACATCATCCAGTCTGTGTCTCCCCCATTCCCAAGGAGAAGGGGTACATGCCTGGGCAGCCATGGCTCTGCTACTTCCTCTGCCAGGTGAGGAACACAACCCAGACACAGAGCTGAGAGTTCAGGGTTCATCATGCCCTGCGAGCCTGCTGCCTGACGACACAACCCTCTTGTGCAGTGCTGGTTTCTTTCTCCTCAGGAAGCCTCTGGCTTTGCGGTGACAGCGTTAATTCATCCTTGTGGCCAGAATGAGCTTCTCCTAACCTATTGGCATTACTTTGCAAGAGTCAATAATTGCCCCCTTTGTCCATCATACCAAATTGAAATCTCTCATCCCAGCCTTCAAAAACCACCTGCCAGTTCACTCTCCTTGACTTTCCCATCTGACTAACGTGTCTCTCATGGTTTCCGGTTTCCGTAACAGACCCCCTTCACTTGAGCCAAGCCCGCCAGAGTGCCGTGACCTCAAAACCTAGCTCCCCTAATGCCAGACAGTGGGTTATTCCCTACATATCACCCCCCCCCAACTCCAGCCTCAGGCCCTATATGGCCCAGTCCCTCTACCTTGAATCCTGTCCCTATTATTACGCTATTGCTCTCCACCGCTGAGGTCCACGATCCCGCTGACACGTGCTGCCACTGACCTCAGACTCAGGGTGCAGCCTTCTCTGTCCTTATGTAATCATTCTGTATTCAAATATTAATATGTGCTTGCTATTCTATTATCATATCAAAGCGTTCCCCGGCGAGTGCCCACCTGGGTTCTGTGAGCAGCATTAGGCATAGCGTGTACTTTGGAGCTGGCCTCACCACATACTGCAATTTCATGGTGTTGAAGACACGATTTTAACATTTCAGAAAGTGAAATACTTCTTACAACCCATGGTGCATTGTAATTTAGTTGCCAGCATCTTTTCTGTCTCAGGAAAAACCCAGGAAAGTGTTATCTCTAACATCTAGAGTCAATGAAATGAAGTGCTAGCTTACTCAGCCTCTCTGAGGCCCAGCCCCTTTACCTGCAAAATACTTATCACATCAGGGGGTTGTTGTGAGGATTCAAAGATAATATTTGTATAGAACTTAGCACAAGCCCCACACTTCAGTAGAGGCTCAATAAATGTCAGCAACTGTAATTCCACAACTTTATAAACTATAAACCCCTCAAGGGCAGGGACATGTTTATCCTTCTTCCAGCAGATGGGATGATGTGAAGGGTGGAAGAAGGTTCCCTCTCCAAAAATATCTTCTTTACTAGACTGCCAAACAGCTGAAATTTCAACATTAATCACTCCTTTGAGTTAAGGCATTATCTCCTGAAGACCTCTGTTAAAAATGCAAATATGTCACTTGGGAAGGTAACACATTAATTCATTAGCATTCATGATCCCATTAGTGCAGATGAGTTTATCAGATTAACTAGCTGGCACCAGGCAAAGCTGAGAGCCCTAAGAAGGGGGCCAGTGAGCTACATGCCTGTGGGCTGGAGTGGAGGAGCCTGGGGACGGGCGGTCCAGAGGGCGAGGCCACCTTCCATCTCCTGGAGCCTTTTGGGGTTTGTTTGCAAGACTGTGACTGCAATAAACTAGGAAGGAACTCAGTGACAGGGACAGAAACACACGGATGGGAGGAAATGTAAGGCCGGGAGGACAGTCGTTACAAGGTCATCTAGTTCAGTCTGCCCCTGAAATTTGTAATTCTCATCAGCAGGGCATTCACTGCCTCCTAAGGGAGCCCATTCCATTGTTTATCTGTTCTAATCAGAACATATTTTGCGATTGAGCTGAAAGCCCTCTCAGTAACTTGTTTCCTTCCGTTTCCTCTTGACCTATAGCTATCACATTTCCTTAAGTCTGTCTGTCTTTTTTTTTTTTTAAAGTTTATTTATTTATTTTGAGAGGGAAGGGGCAGAGAGAGAGGGAAAGAGAAAACCCCAAGCAGGCTCCATGCTCAGTGAGGAGCCCGACGTGGGGCTCAATCCCACGACCACAAGATCACAACCTGAGCCGATACCAAGAGTCAGATGCTTAACCGACTGAGCGACCCAGGCACCCCAAGTCTGTCTGTCTTTTGACTTTCAATTTATTTCACTTTTTTGGGCTAAATCTGCTGTTGGGGGTGGACATTTTCTCCCAGTCTGCAAGATTCTTCTAGCTGGTCTAAGAATTAAATTGACATGAGACAGATTAACAGGAGGAAAAAAACCCCAGAGTTTAGTTACATGCACACAGAAACCCAGTAGTGAAATTGAGACCTAAAGAAATAATCAAGGAAGGCAGTCTTTATACTTTTTAGACAAAGAAACAATAAATCTGTGAAGAATGGGCAGGACAAAGAGAACTGATGTTCGTTCGGGAGCTTCAATTAGTAAGAATTCTAAACAGAATTTGGGCTGGGGCAGTAAATTAGTAAAAAGTACCCAAGGCTGTTTCTACAGCCTTCTCAGCCCTGAATTCCCTCTCTCTGGTGGTAAGGATGTCTCTTTACCTCCCAATTCAGGGAGGGGACCTTTCACACGGCAGATTTATTTCCTTTCTGGAGACAAAGTGGAGGGTCAGAGTGTTCTTTTTGCACTGGCTGTTTCTTTAAGTAAACTTTACTTAAAATAATCAATATGCCAACGTGGCACATTTTTGGGCAGCCTGCCCTTGGCCCCTACTCTGCCCAGTTTGCTCGGTGATTCCTTGTGTGGTATGATTGCACAGCTGAGCTCCCTCACCTGGAGGTCCATGAACCTCCCAGACTTGAACGCAGAACATTGGCTAAATGTACCTGAGTACCTACATGTCTTCCCTCTGGCTTCACAGCTTTCCACAGTGGTCCCAGACCTAGAAGAGACCTTAGCCTATTGCCTTAAAGCGTCTCAGTCCCTATGCTCTGGTAACGCTCCAGAGTTTGTGAGAACTGTTTCTCAGGGGCCCTGCGTGGGACCAAACACGGTTCTACTCTAACCAGCACACAACACAGTGGACACAGTGCTTTTATGAACAGCTTGATAATGCACAGTTCTCATCTTTGGAGAGCACTCAGTTTAATGGATGAGAACATCTTGTTCCCAGGTAACTGACCCCCACCGGGACTAAGTCCCTCTTTTCAAAGGAGCCGCCTGCTCCCCACCCCTTAGCTTACCGTGTTGAAGAGCATCTCCGTTCTCTCTCTCTATCTCTCTCTCTTTCTTTACATTCTAAGATCTAACTGGCTTTATTCAGTGACTCATGAATCAGGCAGCATCCCTTCTAAGCAGGTAGAAAGGGGCTCGTCATCCTTATTCTTTTGGTGGGAGTCAGTGGAGGTCCCTTGTGGCAACCTAGCCGGTCAGGCCACTCAGTAGGCTAGCAGAGGAGCCGTGTGACTGGGCACAGCCCTTGAGTTGGCTCCAGTGCCCCCCATTTTCCCAGTCCTGTGCACTGTAATGAGATGATTGGTTCACACATAAGAGAGAACCCAGAGAGAGGCCTGAGGCTCACAGGTAGCCCTTCTCGAGGCAGTGGGCCTAGGAGGCTTTAGAGGATGGAGTTTCGGGTGACTGGTGGTGTCAGTGGAGAACAAGAGAACAAATGTCAAA
The DNA here is from genome assembly GCF_003009895.1 of Hyaena hyaena. NCBI lineage: Eukaryota > Metazoa > Chordata > Mammalia > Carnivora > Hyaenidae > Hyaena > Hyaena hyaena. The sequence goes on along the minus strand of NW_024080708.1, from coordinate 3,074,917 downwards.
TGCTTTAGGAAGGGCCAGCTCTGTTTTTTCCTTAAATGGTTGTTTATTTATTTTTAGAGAGAGAAAGAGAGCACAAGCAGGGGAGGGGCAGAGAGAGAAAGAATCCTAAGCAGGCTCCCCGCTGTCAGCACACAGCCCAATGCAGAGCTCAAACTCACCAACCTTGGGATCATGACCTGAGCCAAATAAAGAGTCAGCCGCTTAACCGACTGAGCCACCCGGGAATCTCAGGAAGGGCCAGGTCTTAAACATAAGTGTGTCAACATGAGAAATAGACATGCCTTTGGGGAGACAGTCTTCCCTCCATTCCTTCCACTCTAGTTCCCCAAAAACACCCCCAAAAGGCTAAATATTAAAGGTACTTGGGACTGTGTGGGATAGGAGCAAGCCAACTGGTAAGTGCCAATCACCTGCAATGTGTGACATGGAGGTATGGGTATCAAAGCCTGTTGTGAAAATGCACGTGTTATCTGAGAGGGGAAATACATCAAAGAAGACACTCATCCTGCAAGCTGCTCTGCAGAAATAAAAAGAAAAGATTCTATGGCCAAATATGTTTGAGGAGTGCCACATCCCCCTCTTAGACCCTCACAATGTATATTAGTGCCTTAAAGGCTCTGAGAAGTCCCGCAGTAGAGAAACCTGCTGATACTGTTTAAGGTTTCCAGCATGTACTCGACCACCGATCACCATCCTTCTATTTCCCCCTCAAATGCACTCTATTGACATCCACACAACAGCTTGGGGAAACTCCGCATTCAGCCATGACCCGCCGTTTCACACCTGGATACGCAAATGACTCCGTGCTCCCAGGCTTCTACAGAAATGGGACACAGATAAGGGGATTTTGCTATGGGGCGGCTATACAAGACTCTTGAGACAGGGAAACACTCTTTGGAAACCTGGGAGAAGGCACCTAACCGGGGAGGAAAACAAGGATGATGGAGACCAGCTCCCCCCACCTAGCAGTTCTCCTACCTGCCAGCCCTGGTAGATGCTATGCTTTCGGCTCTGAGCCAACAGTGAGCAGAGCAGAGCAGCTTTGGCCGGCCCAGGACCCTGTGGGGCCGTTTGTGGTCACTGGCTTCTCAGCTGAGACCTTTCCTGTTTCATTCCCTGCCTGCTGTCCTCCATCCCCTCCCTGGGCCTCTGGCACAGTTCAGCCTCTCAGCATACGTGCTGATCCACTTTATTTGGGTCTTGTTCTTTCCTCTTCCCTTCAATGGGACTGAGGAGGCTTTTGAGTTTTGTGCCGCCACAGGGAGGAACGAGAGCATGGGGCGGGTGTAAAGCAGAGGAAGAGAACATGCCTCTTCTATAGGACCTGGGGCCAAGTCTGTATTTTCTCTGCACCCTACGAGCAGGAAAGGGCACTTCTATAGCCGCTGCTGGGCCTTGGGGAGGTACCAGAGATACTTCTGGAGGCAGAAACTCCAACCTTTTGCCAAGAGAATCTAGGAGGAGATGAGGATCAGAAAGGCAGGGGCCAGAAGGGTTTAACAGTCTAGCTGCTATCTGGTGAAAGTGGCTTGGGTTGGGGAGAGATGCAGAGGGGATGGAGCGGGGGGGGGGGTGAGAGGAAAAGACAGAGAGAGGGAGAGAAAGGGAGAAAGAAGAGAAAGTATATACACAGCGTGTGTGTGTGTGTGTGTGTGTGTGTGTGTGTGTGTGTGTGTGTGTGAAGGTAAATCTGGTGCAAAGGTGGTTGAATCTTTCCTGTCTGAGGAGGCCTAGGGGACACCGGGATACTTGCAGGGGTGCGTCAGGATCACAGAAGTGACTTGTCAGTAGGGAGGAGGGATAAGATCTCTGTAGTGTGCTAGCCCTTTCATCATCAATGAAACCGAGGAGATGGAGCAGGGTCATTCCTCTCCACGCAGGGTGCCAGAATGTGAGTGCATCCGTGTGAGTGCACACACGCACGGTTTCCTCTGAGGACTAACCCTGCCAAAGGCCTCTCAGTGGATCCATTTGAACCCACGACTTCCCCCACCGCCCAAGGCCAGGAAGGGGTTGCACTGATAACGCCCCCAGGACCTGATCTCACCTAGTTTGAATGCCTCTAATGCTAGTGAGTCAACCTCCTCACTAGGCAGTTTATTCTGCTGCCTAACTGCATTAAGGTTAGGAAATGGGCTATTTCCCTCTCCCTTGATTCTATCTTTAGATATGAAGACCCCCAGGCTTTCTCTGTCTGTCTCTGTCCCTGCCTGTGCCTCCTCTCCTCTCCCTCTCCCACACCAGGTCACCGAGGCCTGCGGTAGTGGTCCGTGTCCCTCCTCAGGCAGAGATCCCACTTTGCTTTGAAGCCTCAACATGTCCCGACGACCTTAAGGTTTGGATGCCGAGTGCTCCCTCCTGCTCCAGGGCCAACATTTCCTTTTCTCCGATATATGTGGGCTTCAGCTCTTGCGTGTCAGGATGGCCCTTTCCTTCTTTCTTTTGGATTTTGCTGTACCTTCTCCTCTGCAAAGACCCTCCCCTGCCCAGAAACTGCTGAAGGAGAAATCCTACCAACTCCCCGCCCCTCACCAACCTCCCCCTCCCGCCTCCTCCTCCCCACCCCGCCACTGTCACCCCTTTGGAAAATTCCAGATTAAAACATTGTGTGGTAAAAAAGCCCTCGCCCGCTCTTTGCCCGCACCCCCCCATCCTCAGCAGTCTAACAAGGCAGGGTAGTGTGGTTAATGGACAGAGCATGGGCCAGACCTCTCAACAACTTTACGCTACAAGTGTGGTCTCAGGATTTACTTGTATCCAGTGTGATTCCAGATGCCGTGGGAAACTGGGCTATGACTGGGGCTTGCCCTCAGGACACTTGTTCCCCAGCTAGGGAAAAACACACAAAGGAACTTCCAGGTGAAACATCCTTTTCATTCAACCAACACATTTTGACCGAGTACCTCCTATGTGCCCAGCACTGTTACAGGTGCTGGGGACACAGTGGCAAACAGGACAGAAAAAAAATCCCTGCCCTCGTGGAGCATAGGCTTCCGCGGGAACACATTTAAAAAGCAGACACAGGGGCACCTGGGTGGCTTAGTCGGTTAAGCGTCCGACTTTCGCTTAGGTCATGACCTCGCGGTTCGTGGGTTCGAGCCCCGCGTCGGGCTCTGTGCTGACTGCCAGCTCGGAGCCTGGAGCCTGTTTCAGTCTGTGACTCCCTCTCTCTCTGACCCTCCCCTGCTCACGCTGTCTCTCTCTCTCTCTCNACTCCCTCTCTCTCTGACCCTCCCCTGCTCACGCTGTCTCTCTCTCTCTCTCTCTCTCCTAGAAATAAATAAAAATATTTAAAAAAATAAAATAAAAAATAAATAAATAAAAAGCAGACACATAGGGGTGCCTGGGTGACTCGGTGGGTTAAGTGTCTGACTCTTGATCTCGGCCCAGGTCATGATCTCACGGTTCGCGAGTAGGAGCCCTGCCCTGGGCTCTGTGCTGGAGTCTGCCTGGGATTCTCTCTCTCCTTCTCTCTCTGTCTCCCTGCCCCTCCCCTACTCACCTCTCCCTCTTCCTCAAAAAATAAATAAGCTAAAACGTGACAAATAAATCACCAACAACTCACCTGGTATTGATAAGTGCCAGGGAGAAAACAAACAAAGGGCTGGGGTGGAAAGTCACGGCTCCTTCAGCTGGGGCAGTCAGGAAAGGCCTCTCTACAGAGGTGACATTTGAGCTGAGAATTGAATGGCCCGAGGAGTCCACACCATGTTCCTCAGACAGAGAAATCACAGGGGCAGAAGTTAAGTGGGGAAGGCTTTCAGGAGATGGGCTTTTGCTGGGTAAAGTGCACGGCACAGAACCTTGACCACTACCTTTGGGAGCATTGGCCTCGCTCTGGCAAAACTGAGAGTCACATTTCTACTCAGGTGGAGGCTCCCTGGGCTTCCTGGAATATGAGATGGCCACTCGAAGAGGAAAGGCCTTTGAGATTTCTCCAGGGGATCTGGCTATAAAACCCTCTCTACGTCATACCTAGCAGCTTCCAACTAGAAACATTGAGTCTTGCCAGGTAGGACAAAGTCAAAATGATAGCCAACGGGTGGGAGAAGATCAGGGGGTTATTGCAGCTCGAAGTGGAAGTTACATAGTGTAGACTAGAGAAAGATATGTGGGCTGGGGCCAAATTGTGATAAGGGGCATGGAGAGGACTTTGGACTTGATCCAGTAAGCAGTGGGAAGCTCCTGTCAGTTTTTGAGCAAGGAAGTAGAAGGAAAACAAAAGGAAAGAAAGTCAAGGTCCTGACAACTTTTGGTGACCAGACTCCCTCGTGCCCAGTACATGTGGGCTCCCCTCGAGAAACATGGTCATGACCATGGGCTCAAATCCCAGCTCTGCCACCGACTGACTCTGCACTTGGACAGGTTACCTACCTCCTCTGGAGGAGGAGTTTTCTCCTCCACAGAATGGAGTTTTTGCAAGGATCAAATGAGTAAATCCTTATAAAGTGTGTAGACAGTGCCTGGTATTTAGTTAGTACTCAGTAAACTTTAGCTACCATTATCCAAGGATGAAACTGGTATGAGGGGTTGCACTCTGGACACTGTCATGAACCTTGAGTTATTTTTGGTCACAGTTTGATCATCTGGGGATTCTGAGAAGCTGTGAACATTGCCTACACTCAGGACCGAGGCATACAAAGTGGGTCCTCTGCCCCAATAATCTTTCCCGTTAGCCTCCTAGACCATCGTCTAAAATCCCCCACTATTCTTTAGTGGCAATCTGGAGACTCAAGCATGTTTAACTGAATTAAGGTATCCTCTTATCTGGCTGTTAAAAAAAACCAAAACCTTGAATATTAGCTCATTGGTCATTGTCACCTGGGATAAAGCAGAGCTCTGAGGGAGTGAGTGGGACACAGGATGGTACATTAGTTATCTTATTGCCACATAACAAATGATCTCCAAATGTAGCCATTGAAAACAACAAACATTTTGGGGTGCCTGGGCTCAGTGGGTTAAGCGTCGACTTCATGGTCTTGTGGTTCTTGAGTTCCAGCCCCGCCTCCGGCTCTGTGCTGACAGCTCAGAGCTTGGAGCTGGCTTCAGAGTCTGTGTCTCCCTCTCTCTCTGTCCCTACTCCCTGTCTGTCTCTCAAAAATAAATAAACATTAAAAATAAATAAATAAATAAAATAGCAAACCTGTTAGCATCTTATGGTTTCTGTGGGTCAGGAGTCCGGGTGCATCTTAGCTGTGTGGTTCTGGCTCAAGGCCACTCACGAGGTTGTGGTAAAGCTGTGGGCCAGGGCTGTGGTAACTAAAGACTCAACTGGGGTTGCAGGATCTGTCTCCAATACTCACTCGTGTGGTTGTTGGCATACTTTGCAAGTTTCAGATCCTTGCCGGGTCCTCTCCCTTAGGCTGCTCACAGCATGGCAGCTGGTTTCCTCCAGTTTGATGGAGCGGAGAGAGAGAGAGAGCAGGCCAGCCCAAGACTGAAGCCACAGTCTTTTTATAACCTTATCTTGGAAGTGAAATCCCATCACTTCTGCCATACACTTTGCATTAGAAGTGAGCCATGAGAAGTGAGCTCAAGCTCATGGGGGAAGGGACACAGAAGGGTGTGAATATCGGGAGGTGGAAATTATTAGGGCCATCTTAGAGGCCACCCACCACAGATGGGTAACAGTTGATGATACCTGGCCAAAAAAAAAAAAAAAAAAAAGAAAAGAAAAGAAAAGAAAGCCTCTAGTGAAATGGAAACTTGGAATACTCTGGCTAACTGGGGGTCGGCATAAACAGTTACTGGATTTAGTGGTAGCCGAAAATACTGGGTACCAAAAAGTTCAAAGAGAAGAACCAGAAGGTAGAATGGATGGTAGCTGGGAGATGTTTGACCCACACCTGCAGTTGCCAAATGTCCTCGGATCCTCCCGTGATCCGGGCCCCAATTTGTGCAGAGGTATCACCCCCTGCCCTGACCTTGCCCACAAAGCCCGGCCCTGTGGGCGTGGCCAGGGAGAGAGGACAGAGTGGGGATGATGCCCAGGAAGCCCGGCGGCAGCAGAAGCAAGAGAAGGGAATGCAGGTTCAGCAACTGCATTTGTTTGCAGTTCGGAAAGTTGTTAATTTTAGCTTCACACAAGGGGCAGAAGCAGGAGGGTTTGTCATTTCTGCTGAGCTAGCCCTTGGCTGCCTCCCACAGGCCACTGCCGCCGTGTCAGCTCCAAGCCTCTGTTTGCAGGGTGGTGTGCATGGCTAGTAGTAAAGAAGGGCTGCGTTGGCTGGGGGTTCCCTGGGGCCCAATGAGTTGGAGGCCGGGGTGGGGGGCAGCCAGCCCTGGGCAGAACAGTGCCGTGGGCTGGTCGCTGCCTGCCTGCACCTCGTCATCATCCCTTTTATCACCCCTATTTTCTCATCCTTGCTCTACCACTTGCTGATTTTGTGACCCAGGGCAAGTCGCTTTATTTCTCAGGGCCTCCATTTGCTTCTCTGCAAAATGGAGATAAATAGTCCGCAGCTTACAGGGTTGTTGTGAGGAATTGTGCGCTCATGTAGGTAAAGCACCAATAAATAGTGATTGCTTTGACTTAGCTACCTGGCTCTGCCTTAGGGCACCCAGCCCAAGTGAGGCTCGTCTCTCCCAGCGCAGGACCCAAACCAATCAGTAAACCTCTCTGAGTGTAAGTTTCTTCTTTTGCTGAGGGTTCTACATGGACTTACAAGTGTTAGACACTCAGATGATCTCAAGTTTACATAGAAAAGGGGCTCAGAGAGGTGAAGTGACTTGCTCAGGGGCACACAGCTAATAAGAAGTGGTAGAGTTGGGACCATAACCCAGATCTGCCCTTTTTCTATCCTACCTACATACAGATGGTTGGCCCTAAGCACTATTTTAGGATGAGATGGGGGGTAGACTGTGGGGCCAGAGGCCGGCTACAAAGGTAGAAGGCTTTGGGTCCCAATCGTACAACTTTCTGGAGTCCCACAAACTTGATTTTGTACTCCATCTCCACGTGGCTGAGCCAAGAGTGGAGGCTCTGATTTGTTTAATGACACTCTCCCACCCTCACCCCAACACAGACACTCATGCGCTCACGCGCGCACACACACGCGTGTGCATGTGCTTTCCTACCAAATGGCTAATTTCCTCTTTTTTAATTTTTTTTAATGTTTTATTTATTTCTAGGGGAGAGAGAGAGAGACAGCGTGAGCAGGGGAGGGTCAGAGAGAGAGGGAGTCACAGACTCCGAAACAGGCTCCAGGCTCTGAGCTGGCAGTCAGCACAGAGCCCGACGCGGGGCTCGAAGCCACGAACCGCGAGATCATGACCCAAGCGAAAGTCGTACGCTTAACCGACTAAGCCACCCAGGCGCCCCAATTTCCTCTTTTTTTAAAAAAAAAATTTAATGTTTATTCATTTTTTGAGAGACAGAGACAGATAGAGCACGAGCAGAGGAGGGACAGAGAGAGAGGGAGACATAGAATCCAAAGCAGGCTCCAGGCTCTGAGCTAGCTGTCAGCACTGAGCCCGATGCGGGGCTCGAACCCACAAACAGCGAGATCATGACCTGAGCCGAAGTCAGTTGCTTAACTGACTGAGCCACCCAGGCGCCCCCCAAATGGCTAATTTCCTTTAGATCACATTTCCGAAATGACGAAGCTCGGAAGCAGGTGTGGGTGTGAGTGTTTGAGGACCTGTTTGAAACGCAAAGCTCCAAGAGCACAGCCGTCCTCCCAGAGATGGGGGTACCCTCTCCTCGTTACCAAGGGAAACCTCGTTCCCTGCAGCAGCAGGTGGGGGTCTGGGCTGGCCACAGCTTGCCCTGGCCTCACAGCTTAGGGCAGACTCACCCTTTCCTTTATCTGCAATAGCTGTAGAGAGGGAAGAGCTCGAAACGCTCGGAGCTTGAGGGTAAGGAATTAGCAGTGGAGACACTCGAGAAGTGAAGCTTGGTCTGGAGACAGGGAGGCCAGGTGAGGACCGTGGAGATCTGAGAGGTTGAAAGAGAATAAAAAAGAAAAGGCGCAAGGACTGAGAGAAAGGCTAAGGGAAAGGGAAGAGAAAATCCAGGAAGAGAGGCAGGTAGGAGGCATGAGGAATGGAGCAAAGAGGGCAAACTCAGACTGAAAAATGCAGAGACAGCCTGAACAAATGGCCTCCAGAATTGTCACACAGCAGGGTGCCTGGGTGGCTCAGTCGGTTAAGTGCCTGGCTCGTGGTTTTGGCTCAGGTCATGATCTCAAGGTTCATGGGTTCGAGCCCCACGTTGGGCTCCTCACTGACAGTGCTGACAGTTCAGAGCCTCTTGGGATTCTCTCTCTCTCTCTCTCTCTCTCTCTTTCTTTCTCTCTCTGCCCTCCCCCCCAATAAATAAATAAACTTAAAAAAAAAAAAGAGGTGTCATACAGGAAGAATGTAGGGGCCACAGTCTCCCTGGTAGTGGGTTTAGGAGGCTTGTCTGGAAACTGCCTTTGCACATTTTTGGGGGGTACTCACAGGGGGTGCCGGTGTTGTTAGAGATTCATGGGGAGCAGTAGTTCCTCCCCCCAGCCACCCCTTGGCACTGCTGCCACCAGTGAGCCACATTTATAAAGTGTCTACTGTAGGGGCGCCTGGGTGGCTCAGTCGGTTAAGCGTCCAACTTCGCTTACTCAGGTCATGATCTCACGGTTCGTGGGTTTGAGCCCCGCATTGGGCTCTGCGCTGACAGCTCAGAGCCTGGAGCTGCTTCAGATTCTGTGTCTCCCTCTCTCTGTCCCTCCCCTACTCATGCTCTGTCTCCCTCTCTCTTAAAAATAAACATTAAAAAAAAAATTTTTTTAAGTGCCTACTGTGTGCTAGAGAAGAAGAGGTGGGAGAAAATCAAACAGCAGAAAGTAAAGGGAGAAAAGCTGAAGAGTCCCCGGAGGTTGCATGCAACAGGTTGAACTGCCCTGAAGTGGGTAGGGGGGCAGGGCCACTGGGGGCTTTCTGCTCAGCAGCCTGAGGAAGGCCTGATTTGGGAGACTCCCAAAAGAGAATGGGTGTATATTCCAGAATCTTATTTTAGAGGACTATCAGACCCACCTCCACGGGCAGCAGGACTAGCTAGCTAGCTATCTGCGGGTGCATTCCCAGAGAGGAACCGTTTCTCTCCTGGTGCACAGACACAGTGCACACCCGTGAATAACACACACAGCGTGTGCGAGTGCGATTATGCTCTCTGTCTGCTGTCCAGAGGGGCCAGTGGGTCTTCCCGGACCTGTTAAGGCCACTCGATCCCAGCTCCCTTCCCTTCCCTGAGCTCCCTTCAAGGGTCCGCCCTGCTCCGTGGAAAAGGGGCCCTGGCTGGGAATGTGTTTTTGTTTTCTGCGGTTCCCTTTTTTCCTCTGCCCCAACCTTAGCCTGAGCTGCTATTCCCTCAACAACATCCAAAGGGGGAAGCAATCATTGATTGGTTCGAGAAGAATCTCCGAGCCAATGAAATGTCGGCTCAGCCATTGTTTCCAGATGCCTAAAAGAGAATTATCCAGAGATGGAGCAAAAACCTCGGTTGACCAGAATATTGGGGGATGCGCAGATAACAACACAGTTTTCTAGTGGGTCAAGGGCTTTCATTTCAATGTGCTGTGGAAATCCTTTCTCACATCTGAGGCCTCTTTCTTGCCTTAGGATGTAAGGCCCAGTGAAATGGATTTTGTGTTTGATGCCTAAGGACCTTGCTTTCTAAGTATCAGCTCCAATATTTAGGATCACAGGAAGATGGTATGGTAGAGCAGTCAGAACACTGCATTCCAGAAGTCAGAGGGCATAGGTTCCATGATGCAGGTGAAAATGTGTACTGAACGCACACCATCCCCCTAGAAATGACTCACTTGAATTATTCCCTCATGCAGGCTGAGTTCGTTATCCTTTGCCTCTTTCTCAAAGCAGCTGAGTGAAGAAAAAAAAGGTACATGATCAATTGATGGATCAGAAGATTGGACCTTTGTTGGCTGAATTTTATTACTTGTCCCATTTCTTCACCAGAATGTTGACCCCTGAGGACACACTGTGTTCTACCCCAAGCCATTCAAACTCCTTAGCTCCCAGTTTCACTGCAAGCACTTCCCCGATGCTTAGTCATGTCCAACAAGGTGCCAGTGTCGATGCTTTCACCTCTCCACCACGGGGCCAGGCCGCAGGTTCACATAGGACCCCTGCCTCGAGACCTCTGAATGAGCACAAGGCCTGGCGTTCAGTGAGTGCTTACTGCATGGTACCTGCTGGTCCTGGTATCATTATTCTTCAGAGGAAGACAGGAGGGACAAACACAGGGTTTCCAGTTCCATTGTGGCTGCTGGGGTTGTATGCATAATCGTATCAAGGGGGATCTCAGAGAGTCCTTCCAGATGAGCAAATGAAGCTCAGCGCCTCCTAAATGAAGCAATCCACCAGGGTCAAGTTTAGACTTCGGAGCGGGTAGGAGAAGGGGAAGCAGAGAGGCAAAAGTTGAAGTTCGTGGGCGGGGCTCAGTCCCTTCCCCCACCTCTTTCCCATCTGCTTGATAGCTGGGATTACTTCACCTGGTTAGGCTGAGGGTTTGGGGCAGAGGAGGGACTGGCCTCAGGGGCTGGAATCCAGGCCTGAATGACTTGGGGGAACTTGGGCCCTTGAGAGAGGAGAGCCCGGAGCAGTGGGGACAGCCAGAGGGCATCTAGCCAGACACGGGAGCAGGGGATGAGAGCAGTAGCATGCAGAGCCTACTCCCCACCTTTGCCCTAGGATATCTGAGATAGAGGATGTTGGCCTTGCCCCAGGGAGTCCCTTTGGAGCCCCAGGAAAGAGGAAGAGCCAGCTGAGTGCCCCAGGGATGACATCCTGGCTGGCGATAATGCAGACAGAACTGAGTTTATGGGGTTTTTTTTGGGGGGGGTGGGGGCAGTACCTACTGCAGAGAGAGCTGTGGAGAGAGAGGCCAGGCAAACAGCTCACCCAGGATAGGACTGTCATGTAGAAATATTCCCGTCTGGATAGTTCTAGAGAAGCAAGTCTGGGTAATGATAAACTATGAATTTTATGCATGAGCTGAACATTGAAAAACTTCAGCCCCAAGCTCCCGGCTAGCATCTGAGCCAAATCCCACTCGCACAGCATTTAATCAGCTTCCTGACAGATCCCAGTAAAAGGGAGATGAATTTACGAGATTGATTAGCTAATACCCAAGTGTTATGCTTACTCTGTGATCCAAGAGCACCAGGCTGGGGCCTCTAGACTCTGCTGCTCAGATTCTGCAGCTGCTTTCATTGCAGGTGGGCCTGGACCTGCCCCCTGGGGAGGGGACTGATCTGAGCTGTTCCTGCTCTGAGACTCTCTCCTTGGCCTTCAAGGCCCCCCATCCGGGCCTTGGGAAAGAGTCTCCTCGTTGCCCTCCACCCCCTGTTATGGCCTCCGCCTCCTGCCAAGGATACCTCTCCTGGTCCCTACCAGTCCAGCTTCTCTAGGAAGCCTTCCCCGACCATCAACGCCCTCAGTGAGCTTTCTCTTCTTCCAAAAACTCAGTATTGTGTGAACCACATGTAATCACAGACCATGGTTAGAGCTAAACCAGAATTTAGCTGGTCCCATCCAGCCCCACTTGTAAATGCTAGATTTATTTAACCACAAAGGTCATACATGCTAATTATAACAAGTCAAAAACACAGGGAGGCTTAAAGGAAAAAAAAAATGGATCTCCCTCTCAAGGCCCTATGATCCCATCCACTCAGAAAACCAGTGTTACCAGCAGTGTCTCTGCACCGTCTCTTTGCTCATACAAACATCCGTGCACAGCTCCTTCATTTTACCTATAAGGAAACAGGTCATTTTTCCACCAGCCACAGCTGCCGAGTTGCCAAGCTCAGGAGTAAGAACCCAGGTGTTCGGGATCCCAGTCCCCAAGCCAATGACGTTGTGGTTTAGCTGCCTCCTAAGAGAGTCATGTCTCCCTGTGAATCGTAAACTCAACTGAGGATAAGAAAAAAAAAAAAAAAGTGTTCTCTCTCGCATTTCCCACAACACCTCACACAGTTTTGAGCATCTGGTCCAGGGTGTTTACTAAATGTTTGTCTCCTCGTTTTAAATCCTTTCTGAAACAAGACACAGTATAAATAAAGAAAAAGAAAATGTTTGACTCAGTGCCTGGTTGCGCTAGACTGCAAAGCCGAGTCATGCAATCACACAGAAATTGATTGTTAAGATGGCTGGGGAGAAAAAGCAGCCAAAAACTCAAGTGATTGGTGACCGTGTGCAGATATCTGGAGACAGAGACAAATATGGAGACTAAGGAGCTCAAATGTTTGAGGGCCTTGTGTTCCGAGCTGAGCTAACAGAGCAGAGAACCTGGTTTGGAGGTGGGTGGTGGTGGTGCTGCAGGTGCGGAATAAAGTCCCTCAACACCCCACTTTCTTGGGCACCTGTCCCGCCTAGGGCCAGCAGCTAGCATGGGCGGTCCGGCAAGTGCTGATGAAGGCCCCCACTGGCTGCGGCCAAGTACTTAAGCCTCCTCTCCAGTTATGGCATTTTCACTCTGTGGAGTCACTGATGGGATTTGCATGGATTAATTCGGTAGAGTTGTTTATTGCGGATCAGGTGTGAGGGTAGAAAAGGCCAGACTGGATTAGGGCCCCTCCCCACAGGTGTGTGTCTCCCTGCCCTGGGGAGCTTGGGAGGGGCTGAGAGTGGCCTCTGGCACATCAACTGATCTGGAGGCAGAACCCTTTGGAAAAGGATAAATACGAATTCAATTTCAGAGCTGAAACAAATTTACAGGATCATCTAATAAGGTTATTAATATCTCACATTTATACAGCACTTCACACTTTATGAAATGACTAGCTGTGACTCATGCCCCTCATTTTACATGTAGAAACCTTTGTTTATTTAAGAAGACCCTGACAATTGGGTAGCAGCTTAATTGTCTTCATTGTGAGTAATGGCATTGGAATGCCATATTGGAATGTTCTAATATTTAGGAGTGAATGATGGGATGGAAGCATTCAGGGGTGAAGTGTCATGATGTTTGAAACTTTAAAATGATACAGCATTTAAAAGATACAAATAGGGGCTGGGGAGGATGGGGAGTTAGTATTTAATGGGTAGCGAGCTTCTGTTTGGGATGATAAAGATGGATGTTGGTGATGAACGTTGGTAAGTGTACTTCATGCCACTGAATTATACACTTAAAAATGGTTAAAATGATGGGGCGCCTGGGTGGCTCAGTCGGTTAAGCATCCAACTTTGGCTCAGATCACAATCTCACAGTTTGTGACTTCGAGTCCTGTGTCGGGCTCTGTGCTGACAGCTCAGAGCTCGGAGCCTGCCCCGGATTCTGTGTTTCCCTCTCACTCTCTGCCCCTCCCCCACTTGAGCTCTGTCTCTCTCTCTCTCTCACGTGCTCAAAAATAAACATTAAAAGATGCTTAAAGTGGTAATTTTTATGTTGTAGTTTGCCACAATAAAAAAAAAGTGTATAAACAAACACACAGAAATAAGGCAAAAATATTAACAAATGTTGATTCTAGGTGATGAATGTGAAGGTGATTCTTGCATTGTTTTTAATGCTACTTTAGCAGCTTCGTATATTTGAAAATATTCATGATAGAGCATAGGGGATAAAAGAAACTCTTAGTGTGAGCAGGCTTGTGGAGAAGTGGACACATGGCTAGCTATATTAGCCAAAGGTTGGGTCACAGGCCCAAAGAGCATGTGAGAGATTAGAACACGTGATGGAGAGGAGGCAATGGATGGAGTGTTGTGTAGTTGGCCACTAATGGTCAGTTGAGAGGTAAGACGGCAGAGCTGAGCCAGTTGTCCACTGTGGATGTTTCCTGGGGTGGGTTATCGGAAAGTTGTTACCTGGAGGGGCCTTAGGTTGCAACATGAGGCAGCTTACAGTTAGGGGTGTCTCAAGAGCTCCATGTTATTCAGGGGCTGACTGACCAGTTTGGGCCTCATACCTCGTCCGGCCCCTGGCGATGGTCATGAGTACTCCGCGACGGAATGAAGCGGAGAAATAGAAGTTGCTGAAACTGTCATCGGTTCATTTTGGTTGGCTTTGTGCCACCCAGCTGCACTCTCAAAATCTCATCAAACTGCACGTCCTCTAGGTGAGGGTTAGAAGGGCTCTCTGAAAGGTGGCCCGGCCCGTAACGGCTTGGTGGTTCAGGGTTTGGTGAGAGGAGAAATCAAAAGGAAGGATCCCATGATTGAGTCACCCAGCCCTGCCTACATGTGTTCTGTTCCTCATTTGAGCCTTTGCCGATGAGAGAAGAGGAGGCTCTGCCCCAGGTCTGGGGCCCTCCAGATGTTCTTGTCTGAAGCATGAAGGTGCCATCCATCTCACTGCTGGCAGGGCCTAAGGATCATTTCAGAACTCAACAGAGCCATTAGGGTGAGGATTACCCCCCAAACCAACGTGATGAGCCGTAGTTTGTGGCGATCACTTTGTCCCTGCTGTTGCCTTACTGTACCTGCCCAGATTCAGACCCACCAGGGCCTCATCCCTCTTCAGCAGACAGAAGAGCTTTGACTGACCCTCTCAGGGCACAAGGGAAAGGACCAGGGACTTAATTTACATTTTCCTTTGGCCAGCATTTGCCTGGTGTCTACATTAATCACCATAAAGGATAAATGCCACCAAGAGAATGGAGCAAGCCAGGGAGAGCAAGAGCAAGCAAGTGAGAGAGGGAGAGAGAGAGAAAGAGAGAGGGAGAATGAGCAAGAGAGCAAGCACACATAAGTGCCGAGTAAGTAGTGAGGCCTACATTGCGGGAGGGTTGGGGGGGGGGGGGAGGAACAAGCTGGTCTGGAAAAGAATAGGCCCGAATGAATCCTTGGTGAGTTCTCACTTCCTCTCCTGAGTCTCTGGGACTTCAGCCTTTCAAAAATTGGATCTCCTTACATGTCATGTTTGATAGCCATATTCCAAACTAATGGAGCCTGGGACTGAAAGAAATCGGGCTGTGAGCAAGGCCAATGCAGTGTCGTCAGAACAAATGAATGTAACACAGGTGGGAGATTGGACAGATAAGGATAAGGTAGAATGTTAGAGATTATTTACTAGTTCAGTTTCCTTCCTAATTTTACACCTAAGGAAACGGAGACTCGGCAAGGGGAAGGGACTTACCCAAGTCCACCCAGTTTATTAATCCTAAGGTCCTAAGCAGTCCTTTTTTATGGATCCTAACACATTGTGCTGGCAAGCAAAAACCCCAGGAGCCGAGACTTCTTTTTCTCGCAAACATCTTTCCTAGGTGGCGCCGACAGAAACCCAGTCTTGGAAGAGGCTTGCCCCTCCTCCCTGCCTGTCTTACCCAGCAAGATGGCCATGCTCTGGAGTCAGGCCAAGCTCCAGTAGGTCCTCACTCTGTCTCCAGCCTGCTCCCCCTCCCTCTCCTTTGTCAGCAGAGGCTTACTGGAAAGGCTGCTCTGAAATGAAGACAATGTCAGTGAAGTGCTTGTTAGTAAGTAGCCGCTGGCAGACTACAGGCTGGGCCATCTCCCTTGGTCTCCGTCCGAGGCTCTTGATCTGTGCTGTACCTGGCCTGTGACGCTGAGCATAGGGGTCACCAGCAAATGCCCTGGGACCTGTATTTTTCCCACCCCAGCTTTCAGGGTGGCACGGTCCTTTGTTGGGTTGCTGGAGAGGCAGAGCCAGGGAGCAAACCTTGGGGCAGAAGTAATATTTTCGGAGTCGTAGAACCTCAGGTGGGAAGGGACCTTGATCTGTCCCCAGGGTATAGATAGGGAAACTGAGGATCACTGTCATGCCAATATAGCCCAGTTTCCACTTGAGAGCAGAGCATGAGGGAACAGGGTCTGCAAAGAGTTTCCTTGCATAGGAGTAGTGACGCTAGTGGGCAGGGCAGTTAAGTGGGAGGTTAAGTGGGGGATTTGGGGAAGGGCGGTCCAAGGGACAGGTTGGGGGATACAAAAAACATGAGTATTATGTTCATGCCAGAATAAAACACAGTTAAACCAAATAATTGCAAAATCCTTGATGGGCAGAAGGACCTGGAAAATAACTCCCTCAGAAAGGAAAAGATATCTCCACCTCAACCTCACAGACACCTGCTGGTCTGGTGTCCCCAGCTGGGTTTACCTACCACCGTAGGTAAATGAGGATGGGATGCAGCCAAGGCATTCAGCAGCTCAGCCTCCCTGCACTTCAGTGTGAAGAAGGAGGAGAGTTATTTGCTGCAGTAAGGGCTACCAAGTACAGTTGCTCAGGTTGTGAACTACATAAAGGTGCTTAGCCATGAGGAAAGTAGGGGCATAAATCCAGCCCAGCTCTGCTCCCCAAACCATGTGGCCATGGTGCAGGGCTAAGTCCACTTGGATGAAGGGGTAGGTTTTTCATCTAACAAAGTCATACTGTCCGTGGGGCTACGTTCCCCCAGGAGTGGCTTTTACTAACCTTTTTACACAAAGGCACAGAATAGACTACTTGTGGCTCAGGCTGCAATCAGCCACGGGCTCTCCCATGCTCCATGGTGACCCACCCCTAGGCTCCTGGGCTTCCCCCCTGAGGCTCTCTGCCTTCCTGCGTGCCTCCTGGTCCCAGGCTTTTTGTTCTTGCCAGCCACCTTCTGAGCACGAGGGCAAGAATGCCAGCAAGGCGGGTCTCTTGGAGTCTGGGGCCCACCCCACGAAGACTCACAGGTTTCAGAGCTCTCTGATCCCTGTATCTTCTGCCCCTGTGCACTGCCCACCTGTTCGGCTCACCCGCCACATCTTGGATGCCTGCTCCCTTCCTGGTAGCCTGATGCCAACTGTTTGTCTGAATCGTGACTCTGACTGCTGTGTCCCCTGCTTTCTGTGCCCTGCCCTCCCAGCTGCCCCTCTGTAGTCAGCTGTCAAAGCCAGAACAGAACCCCTAGGCCGGCTATGGGCCATGATGTGGAGGTGGGGGGGGGAGGATATGGAGGACTCGCCTGGAGCACGGCAGCTTGTTCTAGCTCCCTGCCTGCTGGTCTGGATGGAGGCCTGCTGTTGGTGCTTTTCACTGCAAAGGAACATACATGCAGGGTAGGCAGGGAGGGGCTCTTGGCCGGAGAGTTCCATCATGTCCACCTAGTGCCGTGTCAAGACCCCACCAGTGACTGAGCATGTTCTCCTAGGGCTGCAGGGGCGGGGCTGTGGCAGGGCCAGGAACACACTGTAGAAACCTCTGAGGCATGAGAGGGAGGGGGGCAGGTTGGTCCTTGGGATCAGAGTAGCTCCCTCTGGCTAGGCTTAAAGGGTCCCCTCCCCCACTCCCGGACCACACAGGCCCAAGCCTTCCAAACAAGCTCACTGGGCCCTCCCAGAGGCCAGTGCATTATGGTGCCAGGTGGGCCTGAAAGAAACCGCCCAATGGAGTGCTGCTGGGGAAGAAAGGGGCCTCAGGTCAGGACCAGCACTGGGCCAGCCAGAGGGTAGGTGACAAGGAGGGGGGCAGGTTCCCTGAAGCCTCTCCACTCTGAGAGGGAGGCCAGCATCTTCTCGGCTGAGCCGCTTCAAGTGAGGACTAGCAAAAACCCTTGAATCAAGAAGAATGTGGATGAGACAGCTAAGCAGTTTCCCTCTCTGCCTCCCCCCTTGTCTCCAAATCCCAGAGCTGGAAGGAGCCAGACAGTGGAAGAAGGGGTGGGGAAAGAAAGCGGAGGGCCTGCCATCAATCTCCTGCCCCACAAGCTGCGTGGTCATGGGCATCGCTGGCTCCAGCTGGCTCCCCTAGGTGGAGGGAGGGGGAAGGGGAGCCAGGTGTGGGTCCTGGCCAGGAAGATCCAGGGGGATGGAGACACAGGGCAGTGGCAGTCGGGTTCTGGGTCTTAGAGCCAGGACTAGGGCCAGGTCAGAAGGCTGGGATGCCCATCCAGGGGTATCGAGGGACCCGGCAAGCCAGGGCAAGTCCACCTCCAAATGGATACCAGACAGGAGCCAGGCTTTGTAGAGTCCTCTCTACGGTTCCTCTGCTGCCTCTCTGGTTTCCCAGTGCCTGCTTCACCAGCCGCCCTCCAGTGCCGGGACTTCTCACAGCTCAGTCCTCTCCCCAGAGGTGGGTGCAAATCCCTAAGGATATCGTTAGCTAATTTCAAAGGCCAAAGATCTGGTCATGCCTAGGTGTGAGGGTTATAAAGAGGAGGGAACCCCAGTTAGCTCGCTGTCAGAAATACCTACTTCCCGGTTCTTTGAACTGTCTTGGAAAGAACCACACAGCCTGGGAGAATGTTCTAATTCAGTCACACTAGTAGGCTAAGCCAACCAAGTAATTTGGTGAGAGGGAAGGAGAGGGGAAGGCACCCTGCAATTGGAAGAGCCTCTCATGCCATGGAGCTTGGGGTCCTCCGCTGGTGAGGCAGTTCTTTTTCAGGAATCTGGCTTAGGACTGGGTGGGTCTCTGCAGGGACCTTACTGCAGGAACTTATCAGTTGAGATTTTCTTGGCGGGGGGCGGGGGGGGGAGGCATGTGGGAAGATGGGGAATGCAGTAGAGAAGATTGAGAAAGAGCAGAGAGTTCCCAAACAAGCATCTACCAGGCCTGGAGAAAGTCCCTGAACCAGATTCAATGTTTAGTCTGCTCAGATGTAGTGGCCACTTAAATTTTGTTCAATAGCTTAGAAAATCTACAGGTTCCTTCTAAATTTAATTGGTTTACTAGGTTTTAAAAAAGCACCCTACTTCTGTGTTCAACAAGAAAAGAATCTGAGTTCTGTAAAGGAAGAGGCTCAGCAGATTAACAAGTCTCATTCTGATTTAGAGTTTGCAGCCTGCTCAATTCAAGCTTCTACCCCTGGGGGAGCCGTGACCACTGCCAACAGGTAGCCCCTGGGACCTCGGGGTCTTTGAAAGCCTCGCCTTATCTCAAGCTGTTGTTCCAGTGTGGAGGGCAGAGGTGGAGGGAGGGGTACAGAGGAAAGAGAACAGTTCCTCCTTGATTCTATCTTGCTTAATGGTTTTCCCACCAAAGAGCACTCATTTGTCACATTTAGCTTCGGGAGGTATGACAGGATGATCCATCCCTCAGGCCGGGGCCTATAAAAGCCAGGAATTGGCACCTGTGATCTGCCATTCTCTACCTTTGTCTTCTCTGGCTGCAGCTAAACTGCCCCTGAAATGCTGACTCCTGCCTCGTCCATGATGGAGTGAGCTTTTAACAGGGTAGCATGTGGCCTGTAAAGCTTCTTTTATTCAGAGCTGCATAAAATGCTGGAGAGGGTAAAGAGCTAGAAGGGCCAATGAGGAGCGGGGGGTGGGGGTGGGGGAACACTGGTGGCTGGATGTGAGAAGAGCCCCCATGAGGCTGAGATATGCCTGGACCTTCCCTGTGTGCCATCTCCAGTCTCGCACAAAGAATGGGCCCAGCCTTTCCAGATATTTCTCAGATGTGGCTCTCCAGTAATCAGCTGCATGGGTAACCATCTACCCACATGGTGTGCTTGGGGTGCTTTGAAAGCCTCCACAGCTCCCTTTCTACCACACAAGACATCCTCCATGCTTTGCCACCATCCTTGAAAATTATTAACTGTGTGTCAAGTCACTATCCCTGAAGACTCTTGTTAAAATGTACATTTGGCTTTTGTCTTTGTTTTTGTTTTCCTAGTCTAAGAGAAGTTTTCATATATCAGATTCATTCACTCCTACCTGTCAAGAGCAGGTCCACAAATAAACAGGATCCGGGCAAATGACGCCTGATGGGAAGGGGAGTGAGGATATGTTTGCAACAAGGTGGAACATAATGAGCTGGGTCAGGAGTTATAATTGCTCAGCCAGGGAGAGAGGACTGCAGGGCCCGGGAAGAAACCAGACAACTGGCACCCGTTATCCCTGTAATCCAGGTGTCCGTGTGCTCTCCCATGTCCCGAAGAAGGAAATAAGATTCCTCCAAGATCCATGCCCTTCTAGATCTCTGCATTCCTGGGGAAGGCCTCCCTTCTGGTTCCCCCAACCCTTGGCTGGCTGCAAGCACCCGGTTCTCCTAAAAGAGTTTAATCTATACCAGTGAAACAGCCTACACCTTGGTTGCTCATTCAGAGTCACTTGGGGAGCTTTTAGAAGCTTTGATGCCAGACCCTTCCGCAAACTAGTGAGGGGAGGCGCCTGGGGCATCTCAGAGAATCTCGTGGGATTCTAATAGGCAGCCGGCATTAGGAGCGCCGGCTTAAACATCCCACTTGTTGCATCTTGCCATGCCAACCAAAATGTGGAACTTGGCCCTCTTCCTTAAGCCCACCCCACCCCAAATAACCATTCTCCCAAGGAATTGTGGGTAGAAGGGCTTTGGGGACACAGGGAGTTCACTGACGGCAACGCAGACAATGTAAAAATGTGAGATCAGGGATCCCAGACCTGAGGGATCCTTGGCCATTTTCCCAGCCAGGCTTTACCCTCTTATCCTGTTCCCGTTCCCTCTCTTCCCTCCATTTACTTCCCTCCGTTTACTCCCTCCTGTCTGTTCCCTCACAACCCAAAGCTCTGTTGGTTTTCACCACCCAGCGTTACGCTTTCTCCTCTGTTGCCTTGGCGCCTGCCTACCCAGGCTGTCAAGGCAAGCAGCTTATCAAAATCTTTCCCTAAAGACAGTCGTAGTTCTCCCCTTAAGAAGGGTTCTGGTGCCAGCTGGTGAGGTGGCTGAAATTTCCCCCCACATCCGCACGGTTTTGACAAAGACCCTGGATGGCCTCATCGTTCTAGCCCATGGGCTCAGAGAACCATCACAGAAGCAAGCTCTGCTATTTCTATCCAAAGAAGCAGGGCCCACATCTTGCAGGAGAGGCTCGAAGTTGGCAAAGCATTTGAAGAGTGACTGTCTGTGTATCCACTTGAGGGAGTCTTTGTGTACTTGTGGGCGTCCAGCCCTTATGCCTAATATTCAAATTTGGCCCGTTTGCAGACTCACAGGACTTTCCCAAGTGCAGAGAAAAGTATCCCTGATGCATGACCTAAAAGAATATATACTGTTGCTACAAAACCACTTTGAGACCAACATGTGATATTTTATTCAGTGGACATTTGCTGGACATCATTTCCTGCCAGCCACTGTGCTTAGGTGCTTTGGATTTGGTGGTGAGCTAAACCCATGTGTCTGGTATTTATAGTCTAATGAGTTCTAGTAATTTCTTTTTTGAGATCTTCTTTTTGAACTAAAAGGCAGTATTTAAATTTTTTAATGTTTATCTATCTTTGAGAGAGAGAGAAACAGAGTGCAAGCCGGGGAGGGGCGGAGAGGAGACACAGAATCCAAAGCAGGCTCTAGGCTCTGAGCTGTCAGCACAGAGCCCGACATGGGCCTCGAACTCACAGACTGGAGATCATGACCTGAGCCGAAGTCAAAGGCTCAACCGACTAAGCTACCCAGGCACCCCTAAAAGATACTATTCTGAAAACAAACCAACAAACCAACCAAACACTAAGCTTTGAGTTAGGAGTTTCTATGCACTGGAAATTCTCCTCAGCAAACAGGTGGCTTTCTGTATGTGGGCCTGAACACATTATTTCCTTTTTATGTGTGTGACATGGTAATGTTTAAAAGACACTTAATGTGTACGTAAGCCTTTTATAGACCTGTCTGCGATTCCAAGACTGGACCGTGACTTTGACTCCTGAAACTTTGCTTTCCAGAGCTCGGTCAAGTTCTCACACACTGGATCACTAGCTAGCTGGCTGACACCTGTCAGGGCTTATGATACCCCAGGCACTGGGCTTGTCACTTCCCATGCATCATCTCATTCTGCCTTCACGACGGTGAGGTGACTAGAGTCCTCGTCCCCATTTTACAACTGGGATGACTGCTCACCTCCGACTCGGTAGCAGAACCAGGATTCAAACCCAGGACTGTTTGACCCCAAAGCTTTCAAAACTTACTGCCTCCTGGTGCTAACCACCAAAGCAGGGAAAGCAAGCTCCCTCATCATCAATAACAGCCTCATAATCATGGTCATTGTCATCCTGTCATCATATCAGTGATCATTCGTCAAACACCTTCTTTGTGCCAAGTGCTGCTTTTAACAATAGTAAAAAAAAAAAAAAAAAAATATTAACAATTAATTGAGTTCATGGGACACCTGGGTGGCTCAGCCACCCACATCAGGGGGTGCTTGTTTTTCTCATGTTTTCCAATTTGGGAGCATTGTCTGCAGTGGCTTCTGATACTTGGGCAGCTCTCTCGGACCCATCTGCCAATTAGGATAGAGACTCTCGGAGTAGCAGATCACCATAAGTGTGAGCAGACACCCTCCTACGTGAGCCGACAACCCAGACCCTTTCCATCAAGTGGACAATGCCATGAGCATGAGAAATCTGCCCAGAGAGGGCCTCCCAGCCGAACACTTTGCACAGCAGAACTTTGGGGAAAATAGGTAGCATTCTACAGGGTCTGATTTTACAGAGTCTATATTTTCTCCTCGTCGCACCTCCAGGGCAACCTGCCCACTAGCATCTCTCGCTGATGCCTCCGTCCTCCTTGCCTCCGCTAATGCCTGAATCCCTTACCTCCTGTCTACTCTCAGTGTTATTTTCTTATCACGCCATTTCATTCCCCTTTCGAAAATACCTGTTCCTCTCTCCTCCAAATCTCCCCGCTTTTCCCTGCTCTCATTTCAGCTCAAGCCACATTAAGGTTGTAAAGCATTTTTGGAAGAGTGGGTATGGCAGGATGGTAAATAGAGCTTTATGGCATTTTGCTGTCATTGAGCTTGGAGCCTGAAGCCCAACGGCAATTCACAGCCCTGGCATACCTTGGTCTCTGCAGGGCTATTAACTAGCCCTAGATGAGGTCTGTGGCCATGTCCCACGATGTCTACTTCTCAGATGATGCAGAGTCACTCCAGGTAGAGCAGTAGTAGCTTGAGCAGCACTTCCCAAATTGGCTGCCACGGTACCCTACGTGTGAGGGATTAATAGGTACCATGGGGGAGAGAAAGGGTTTCCTGGTACAAATGAGTTTGACAAATGCTGGATCAGATAAGCTAAACTTTACGACAGGGCTTCTCAGAGCCCTTAACATACTAATGACAATCACGAATCCCCAAGAGGACATTTAGAACCTTGCCACCCAAAGTGTGGCCCAAGGATTGCAGCATCGGCATCACCTGGGAGCTTGCTGGAACTGTAGACTCTCGGAGCTCCGTCCCTCCCACACTTCCTGAGTTCGAATCAGCATCCTCAGGTCACCTGTATGCACGTTACATTTTGAGAAGCGCTGATTCCGAGTACCCTCCATTTCTCAAACTTCTTTTGTCAGTAGAATGCCTTTTGGGGGCCTCTTCTGTGACTCGTGTTCCCCACAACATGCTTTGAGGGAGAGGCTCAGGCTAGAAAGGCCTTCACAGGAATTTCTCACTGTCTAGAGACTCCACAGAAAGACATTAGCCAAAACGGCATTTAGAAACTGGGGAGCTGATTCACTATATGGTACCCAAAGACTCACTTTACAGGAGTTTTCAGGTCTTCGGAGCCTTGTGTTTCCAGAAAGTCTGCCCATGCCCCCAATTAACTCATTTCCTGGAGGCATTTTAAAGCAGTACCACAGTTCCGCTGGTTTGTTCTGTTCTCTGGCCCAGATCAACCTGTACATTTCTGAAACTCAGCAGCTCGGGATCCGAACCTCTAAAGAATGCTGCATGGTTGGTCCCCTGCTGTAGAACATTAGGACCGCAACTGTATAAAAGCTGGGCAACTTTTTCGTCCGGTGTGTTCTGTTCACTTAAGCTGCCGTCGTTTTTCTTTTAGGCATTTAAGCTGTTGTGCCGAACATTACAACAATGCTAGCTATTTTGTATTCCGATCTGGCGACTCATTTGGGGGCATTGTTAATATTTTATAAGAAAACTCTCATTTTTTTTTTCCCATTCACATGTGTGATTTTCAAGTGTGTTCCTGCATGGCATTCGTAAATGTGATTTTTATTAAGTCTCGGGGCTCTGTTTTTTTTTTTTTCTCTCCTCAGAGAAACACATCTCCAATTTTATGTTAAAAGTTAAATGGAAAACAGGCTTTGATATGTGAAAATTTGATTTGCAAGAAATTTGTCCAGGAGGTAACCATTCTGTAGAGTAAGGTGCTGCCATGCCCAAGCTCTGGCCGGGGGCCCCGGGGAAAGCTCCCGGCAGCTGACAGCGCCTTGTCAGTGACCACTTTCCGTGGCCGGCCGGGACTGTCTGTCCAGAGCACAGGAAGAGGAGGTGACGTGAGCAGCAGGATGGCACGTAGGGATGTGTGGAAGTGGAGAAGACGTACACAGTTAGGCCCCTCAGGCTGGAGGGCCTGCTGACCCCAGAGGTTTTCCGCTCTGGGTTTGGAACCATCACTCTGATCTCCCCCGCCCTCTCGGCCAGGGTAAAAGCAACAGAGGGAAGGGACTCTGGAAACATCTCTGCATGCTGGTTCAGGAGATCCGCGGCTTCATCTGAATTTCGCACTTGCCCAGCGATGCTGGGAATGCTACTGTTCAGAGCCCCCATCGGTTTAAAGCTAAACGCAGACCCACCCGGAAAAGGCACCCGTTGAGCCCAGTAATCATTCCAACCTCCCTCACATTACAAATGCTCATTTGTGGTGTTAAAAACGTAGGATATTTCCCATAATAATGATTCCACTTGTTTTTCTCTCTACTGATGATCCACAATTGCTATATTCAAGAATTTTCCTTGCGAGAAATCCATAGGCCTTTTAGGGGAAGGCACACGGATTGCTCTCTATACTTTATGCCTAGGTGTGAATGAATAATCGCAACTACCATTTCGTGAGTGTTTACTATGTGCCAAGCACACGGCTCAGCATTTTACATGCAGTATCTCATTTAATCCTTACTATTCCCGTTAAAAAATCTTTTGGGGGGGCACCTGGGTGGCTCAGTCGGTTAAGCATCCTACTTCAGCTCGGGTCATGACTGCACAATTCATGAGTTCAAGTTCCACGTCAGGCTCTGTGCTGACAATTCAGAGCCTGGAACCTGCCTCGGATTCTGTGTCTCCCTCTCTCTCTGCCCCTCCCCCACTTGTTCTCTGTCTCTGTTTCTCAAAAATTAATATTAAAACATTTTAAAAAATAAAGTCTTTTTTTTTTGTTTTAGAGAGAGAGCAATAGAGAGAGCATGAGTGAGGGAGAGGGGCAGAGGGAAAGAGAAAGAATCTGTTTTAATTTTTATTTGTTTATTAAAAATAGTTTTTAATGTTTATTTTTGAGAGAGAGACAGAGTTTGAGCAGGGGAAGGGCAGAGAGAGAGGGAGACACAGAATCCAGAGTAGGCTCCAGGCTCTGAGCTGTCAGCACAGAGCCCAATGCAGGCCTCGAATTCATGAACCTTGAGATCATGACCTGAGCCAAAGTTGCATGCTTAACCAACTGAGCCACTCAGGCGCCCTGAGAGAGGGAATCTTAAGCATGCTCTGAGCTCAGCATGGAGCCCAATGTGGGGCTCAATCCTATGACCCTGGGATCGTGACCTGAGCTGAAATCAAGAGTTGGATACTCAACCGACTGAGCTACCCAGGCACCCCTCCATTATAAAAATAAGGGAACTAAGGCTCAGAGAAGGAGGTGACTTACCCAAAGAAAGTCACAGCTAGTAAGAGGTGGAACAATAAGGCCATCCCAGATCTGGGGGTCTGCCAAGTTGTGCTCTTTATTCCTCAGGCTGGGGGACTGACTTTGATGGCAGAGAGCATTGGGAAAGCTCTGAATTCTGAGGGGGCAAATGGGCTTCTGCGGAAGCAAAGGACCAGGGAGTTGAGGAGTGGCAGACATGTGCATTTGCCTCATAATTGTGCCTAGACTAGTCCTGCAAGCTGGCCAAGGTTAAGGTGGTCCTCCTAAACCACCCAGAGATCTAATGACAGAGCCCACTCCTGGATCCACATCTACACACACAGCCATTCATTTGTATTCTCACAGAGCAACTTCCAGCAGCACTGGGTCTCCTTCACAGTCCTTGGTCACCGCAGACACACTCTGTACCTGGGCCTTGCACATGCTTTCCCTTGTGCCTAACAGACTCTTTCCCCAAGAAGCTATAGAGCTCCCTCCCTCCCTTCCTTGAAGTCTTCGCCCTGTTGAAGAGCACTGAGGTCTGACCACCCGATTTAACATTGCCATCACTTGGGGCACCTGGGTGGCTTAGTCGGTTAAGCGTCCGGCTTTCGCTTAGGTCATGATCCCGCGGTTCGTGGGTTCGAGCCCCGCGTTGGGCTCTGTGCTGACTGCCAGCTCAGAGCCTGGAGCCTGTTTCAGTCTGTGACTCCCTCTCTCTCTGACCCTCCCCTGCTCACGCTGTCTCTCTCTCTCCTAGAAATAAATAAAACGTTAAAAAAAATTAAAAAAAAATAACATTGCCATCACTCATCCAGAAACTGTATCCCCTTACTTCATTTTTCTCCAATGCATTTATCATTCCCTAAAATATCAATAATTTCGCTTATTTGTTTGTTGTCACTGGAATGCAGGCTCCATGAGGACAGGAATTTTTATCTCTTTTGTTCTTTGCAGTATCCCTGGTGGCTAGCACATAGTAGGAGCTCAATAAATATCTGTTGAATGAATGATGAAATATGCAGATAGCTTTAAACATGGCTCCCCACCTCTGTCATATCTACAAAGACACACAGGTTGTTTGATATAAAACCAAAGGTGGGGCACCCGGGTGGCTCAGTCAGTTAAGCGTCAGACTCTTGATTTCAGCTCAGGTCATGATCTCAGGGTCATGAGATCAAGTCCCACGTTGAGCTCTGTGCTGAGCATAGAGCCTACTTAGGATTCTCTCCCTCCGTCTCCCTCTGCTGCTCCCCCCACCTCTCTCAAAAATATAAATTAAAAAGTTAAAAATTTTTTTTAATATTTTATTTATATTTTTGAGAGAGAGATAGAGACAGCATGAGCAGGGGAGGGTCAGAGAGAGAGGGAGACACAGAATCCAAAGACAGGCTCCAAGCTCTGAGCTAGCTGTCAGTACAGAGCCCGACACAGGGCTCGAACCCACGAACCATGAGATCATGACCTGAGCTGAAGCTGGACGCCTAACCAACTGAGCACCCAGGGGCCCCAAAAAGTTAAAAAAAATTTAAATAATGAAGTAAAATAAAACCAAAGGTGAACATATGAGAGAATGAGTACCTTTGTAGGTGAAAGAACACGGGGAGTACTCCATGCACAAAATGCCCATGGTTCTCAATCTGGTTAAAGTCAAGGAACCATCTGGTGGACCTCTCTTGACAGCAGTTTTACCATTCGCATCCATTGATTGAGAAACACAGAAGGACCACAAACTAATATAAATGTATGATGTTTTAAAATGGATCTTGTTATTCATTGTGACACCTGCCTAATGTTTGGAGTATAGCAATATATACATGTGTGAGATGTTTTAGGATAGTGCTTAAATGCCTAGTCTCCGGCACCTGTCAGCCAGGGTTTAATTTCTGGTGTTGCCACTTATTACCTGTGTGATACCGAGCAAGTTGCTCAAGGCTTTGTCTTAGTGCCCTTGTCTGCAAAGCAGGGCTAATGATATACCAAGCTCATATGGTTATTACAAAGATTCAATGAGATACTGCATGTCAAGCTCATGTAAACAGTACGTCATGTAGTAAATGCTCCTCAAATGGGAACTGTCATCATCATCATCATCGTTGTGATCGTTGTCATCATCATCATCAGCTGTTGATTGACATAGCCACCGGCGATGCTTCACAGTGTACGGATATGCATCCCTCTTGCAGTGCTCTGCAGTCCCCAGGGTCCTGGGCTCACAGTTCTGGGAGCCAGTATGGTAGACACTAAGTGGTTTTGGCAGTCAAAGAAGAAGGGTTGGCCACTGGGTGAATAGGGGTATGGGCATGGTGAGACTGGGAAGGTAGACCAGAGGGAGAGTGTCCACAGGCACCGTCTTGGAATGGTGGCTCGATGTGCCCATTCAGAGAGGAAGCCAGCAGCTGCACAGGAAGTCTTCCAACACTTCTGAAATCCCAGCTCAGCTAAAAGTTGCTCAGGAAGACAGACAAAGATAGTTATTACCGAATAGCCCTGTAAGTTTAGTGTTTTGTCATCTCTGAGTGTTGGCTCTTGGAGAGTGGTGAGGCTGCTCTGATCACCACTCTGTCTGGCCTTGCATTCCAGAGAATTCTGAGTTCCAGATGGTAGCCCATTAGTGGCAGGTTGGGTCTGGGTGACCGGGGCCGTTTCTCTGTGATATTTCCCTGCCCGTCTGCCACTCCCAAAAGCTGTTTCTGAGATGATCTGTGGGGCTGCAGCACCAACAGCAACCACCTGTGGGTAGCTGAGCTGGGAGCAGTGGTTGGTAGCCAGTGGGTATGGGTACTGTCCACCATGGCACTTGATTGCTATGCCCTGCAGAGCTGGAAGCACAGGGCAGATTAATCAGGGGGTTCAGTGAGGCCTGGTGGTTCAAGAGATCAAAAAGAAGGAGGTCAGGGATGGAGCTCAATGTTGGGGGTGGGGGTGAGGAAGAGTGGTCACCCCCTGAAGCTAAACATGATTAGACAGGAACCAGTCTACCCATGGAGAGAGCATGCAAGCTGTGCCTATAGGCTGATTGATTTGCTGAGACTTGAGTGCAGTCTGTGATTTTTCGCTCAAAATGGGCAATTGAGCCAATTAAACCTTCCCAGGAAAGAATAGGGAACCCCAGCTTTCGGTTTTATTTTAGGACGCTGATCTTTCTGGAAATACAAAAAACTCCAGTGGTACTTGGCAACTTGCCACAAAGAGGCCTCTTCCTCTTGACCTTCAGGTGGAAAGCTCCAACTCTTGCGCAAGTCAGGAATTTTTGTACTCAAACCAAGGGTCTTAAAAAGATAGCTCTGTCAGTCTTGTACGAATTTGCTGGGGCCCCTTTCCCGTTTCTCCTGGAAGCCTTGACTTCATTCCTGTCATCATGCAAGTGGACAATTTGTACCTGTCCAGTCCCTTCTTGGGCCTGATGGGGAGTTCTGCTCTGGGGCGTCATTTGCAGAGACAAATGCAAACTGGCATCTGTCAGCTTAGCACCTCAAGCCAACGAGCCAGAGCGGCGATGGGCAACCTTCTGGGCAAATACCCTGGATATTGGATTCAAAAATGACAGTGTCAAATTGGGGCTAATTTGCATAGGCTTATCAGGTTAATTACTACAATGTCTCCAGGAACTTGCAAATCCTTGAATTCTTATGCAACCAGAATGCTCAAAGTCTGTTGCTATGAAACTTGGAGTGTAAATTACCATGAATACCATTAATCTGTTCACTAGGAGGTTAATTTGCAATTTGTTGGCAAATCACATGTGGGTCTTATAGCAAGAGCGTGGGTGGTGTTTTTGTGCCAACGTGTGGCCCCGCCTTTGTCTCTGGGTGTGCGCGCGTGTGCCTGCGTGTGTGCATGTGGCATTGAGACCGGCACTCTATGGGAACGCACATCCAGCTTTCCTCACTGCTTGCTAGGTCTCAATGGGCTCTTCTGGCACATCCTGGGTCCTAGGGCACGTGTTCTCAGGGTTGGAGGGCTGTTGTGCTGAGCAGTCTTTGGCCCAGTGCCAGCTTACGAGACATTATCTCCTCCTGAGACAGGATCGCAAAGGTATCCGTTAATGCTTTACAATCATCTGGCTTTTCTGAAAGATACTCATTCCCCTTAATGGCTCTCAAGTTGTTTTTGTCTGCAGGCAAGTTACTCATGGCAGAGGAACTCAGATCGTGTAGAGGCACCAGGGCAGGGACATTGCACTGGGATAGGAGATGGTGACGGGGACCACACTGGGTGGGGGTGGAAGGAGAAGACTGCTGAGCAGAACTGGGAGGTTTCCATGGCTGTGCTGCCGAGTTATTGTGAACGGAAGGAGGAAGGGTGGATGATACAAACCTCACCCCGGCTGTACTGGCCCGCTCTCCCACAAAAGACCCGTACTTACAACAAAGTGAGAACAGTCCCCTCCTGACGTAGGCGACAGGCTGTGGCGTGTGACTGAAGGGCCATTGGAATCCCTCTCACCTGGAAATAGCTCCCAGCCAGCCTCCTGGGGCTGGAAATCCCCTTTGGACAGAGGCATCGGAGATTCAAATATGCTGTCTGGGAAGAAAGACCTAGTGGGAGAGCAGGGCCTGAAGGAAATAGGGACATGAAATATCTCGGTTTTGGTGCTTAGGATGGATCCCCTCAGGAAGTGTCCAGTGCCATCCCCCTGAACAGCCTGGGGGATGGAAGCCCACGGTGAGGGGTTGTTCAAAGGAACAAGGGCATGCTTAAATTGGGGAAGGCTCCAAAAACAGCACATCCACCTACTCCACAGGTGAGCTTTAGGATAATCCTGGGAGGGGCATAGAGAAATTGTGATGTGGGTTTGAAGAACTCGGTGGCTGGGGGTGGGTGGGAGAATGCACACAGAAACAGATTTAGGAGGTCTACAGGGAGCCGGAGAGCCCCAGAGAATGTGGCTGTGAGGATGTCTTCTTGAAACTGTCTCTTCCTGACATGCCCGTCAATCAGCAATTCCTGAGTACCTGACACTTATGCTGGACACTGGGGATATAGTGAGCAAGATATATGCCTTGCCCTGCCCGCAACAAGCTCACATTCTAATGGAGGGTAGATTTTTAAGTCAGCTCTGCCTGGGGAGGCAGATGAGGCTCAGAGAGGATGTCCCAGAAAAGGTGACTCGAGCTGAGGCCAGAAAGATGTGTAAGAGGTTGCCAGGTAGACAAAGTGGTAGAGGGCATTCTGGGTAAAGAAAGAGCAAGTGTGGAAGTGTGAAAGAACTTTGTGTGGTCCCCACAAGCAGGATAAGACTGCCTTCTCCCTAGAGAATGAAATGCCATCTTCCATAATAAAATGTCACCCATAACTTCCACGATTGGCCCTAGAAGGAGACCTTTTCAGTTGGGAAGAGGCATCCATAAGATTCACCT
This sequence comes from Hyaena hyaena, assembly GCF_003009895.1. NCBI lineage: Eukaryota > Metazoa > Chordata > Mammalia > Carnivora > Hyaenidae > Hyaena > Hyaena hyaena. The sequence goes on along the minus strand of NW_024080708.1, from coordinate 3,044,102 downwards.
TCCCCTGTGACACTGACCCATCACAGGGGTCTTTTAATACTCCATGGTATTGTTTAGACCAGGCTGAAACTTTTCAGACAAAACCATATGTTAAATTTTTTAATGTTTATTTTTTTTTGAGAGAGAGAGAGAGAGTGCACACGCATGGGGGAGGAACAGAGAGAGATGGAGGCACAGAATCTGAAGCAGGCTCCAGGCTCTGAGCTGTCAACACAGAGCCCAATGAGGGGCTCGAACACACATACTGTGAGATCATGACCTGAGTTGAAGTCAGAGGCTCAACCTACTGAGCCACCTAGGCGCCTCTAAAACCATATATTAAAGGCTGGGGGGGTGCCAAAAGAGAAGCCAACATTTGTTGAGTACTCTCTCTTCTTTTAAAAAAAATTTTTTTAATGTTTTTTATTTATTTCTGAGAGAGAGACAACATGAGCAGGGGAGGGTCAGAGAGAGAGGGAGACACAGAATCTGAAACCGTGAGCCAGGTATTATTCTAAATGTATATGTACACATATACTCGTTTAATCCTGATAATCACCCCATGAGGTAGGCATGGTACCATTATGCCCATTTCACAGATAAGGGCCAGAAAGCTAGTCTAGACAGTTTGCCCTAGAAAGTATCACTTAGTCATCTTTGACTGCTGTGCCCCCTGGACTTCCTAACTCCCTGCCGGCCTCCATGGGCCAGAGGCCACCTATAGTCCCAGCCACTTACAAGTGCCCTCCCAAGTAAGTGCCTGGCCTTCCCTCCTCTCATGTTAAAGAGGCAGTGGAGGGGGATGGGGTGGAGGAGTCATAAGCTCAGATGCTTACAAGGCCAGACTGAAAGGCATGAATATAGTATTCACTAGGGCAAGATCAGATGTGTGCCCGAGAAATGTTTTATTCTCCTCTTTATTATTCTGTTCATGAAAACAGCAACACAACAGGACAAGAACGATATTAAATGGCAACTGACACCTGGCCCCCTGGCTAGGGTACAGAAGCAGTGGTGGGGACTGGGGTGACCTGAAGAGATCCCATCCCTCATCCAAAAGAGGCACTGCTACTTAGCTCCAGCTGATCATGGCCAGGTGGGACTTTAAAGGCCCAGGGTTGCCAGATAGCCAGAAATCCAGATTCTTACATCGAATCTGGGTATTTTTAAAGGTTAGCAATGAATCAATTTTTTTTTTTTTTTTGAAAACACCACGCAGGCCAAACAAAACACACTTGCAGCTGGGTGACCTTTGGGCAAGTAACTTGACCTCTGGAGACTCATTCTCCTAATATGTAAAACAAGGGTAAGACCACTACCTACCCGATGGGGTGAGCATGAGAATTAATTGAGGTAATGTAAGTCAAATGCCTGTTGGGATGATGATTATTCCTTGGGAGTTCCAGTCTTTTACTTGAAGAATATCTCTTTCCGGGTGATTGACGTGAAAGTCTCTGTCCTTCACCTCCAGAGAGGCACCCTGCCTTAGTCAGCGAATTTAGTTCCACCTTTGCTGGCAGAAGATTCTAAGGCTACACTGAAAACACAGCGGCTAGCCAGCAACTGTATATGGGGAGGGAGACGCGTTTCTTTCTTTCTACCTTTAACACAACATACTCTGTGCCGACTGATTTACCAAGCCGTTTCAGGCCTGGGGAGGGGCCGAGAAGGCATGCAGAATGATTTCCTTCAGGCAGAAAGGAGGAAACTGAGGCAGGGAAGCTAGGCCATTGTTCACATGCCAGTGTACCTTCAGCTCTTCCTGTGGACACCCAGGGTTTTTAAGAAAGCTCTTGGCTGCTAAACTTTTACACCCTCATCTTCCTTTCAAGCTGTGGCTCTCCCCCTTGGCTGCAAATTAGAAACACTTGGGCAGCTTTTAAAAAAATACTGATACCGAGGCCTGACCTTCAGACTCTGTGACCCCTCACACAATCCTAAGTAAAACTGTATATGGGGGTATGTGTGCACATGTGCACTTTCTGGGGACTTGGCTGGGGCCTCAGAGGGCAGTGTCTACAATGAATGGCATAAACATGTGGGGTACTATGGGGAACAGCCATGGCCTCGGCCATCACACAGCATCGGTCCACGTAGACTGGCTTTCTCATCACTTGGGAGGCCCAGTCTCCTCTCTGGTCCCACGGGGCTCAGTAATCAACACCTTCTGTGTTCCCTCAGCGGTTATGAGGATGTACCGAACCACTAAAGCATGTACAAGAAAGGCCTTTGAAAAAGCCTAACCCACTCTCCACAGGGGAGGGCCCATTATTACAAGGTTAAGGAGGGTGTGGGTGGGGAGGTAACAGAGGCAGCGGGAAGCGGCAGTACACATCGAGAAAAGGCCATGCCCGTTAACAAAGCAGCTCCCAAATGCGAGCAAATTAATACAGGGCCCAGCGAGAACAGAACATTCGCACCGCAGGGGGAGAGCACCCATTGGAGCAGCCAGGCCTTGGCAGGGGAAGGAAGAAGAATGGCAGAAGGAGGGGAGGCAGGGGCCAAGTGAAGGCGGTTTTCAGTGCTAGGGAGGCTTGCTCTGGCTAAGAGAAGGGAAGGGGTCAGCCATGCAGGGGAAGAAAATGTGGTGAGTATGCCAAGTAGGCCTGGGGAGCAGGCAGGAGCATCTGAGAGTCCTTGGTGAAGGGGAACCAGTGAGGGATACAGAATCAGTGTCCCCTTCAGGTAATAGTAGGAGGAAGGGCCCCTCCACCCTCAATACATTTGGCCTCATCTTACGGATGCAAGACCGTAAGGCAGAGAGGGTCACCGCTGGGGAAGCTGCTACTAACAACGGAGGCAGAACCCCTCCACCCCCCACACCCGCTTCCTGCTGCTCTCTTTTTCTTCTCTGAAACAACCAGGACCCACCTGACTCAGAGGCAAGGAGTGGGGCATACATCAAATCAGGAAGCTCTTGACAAATCTTCACAGAGAAATGGCCTGGAAAGGGGGAGGGGCATTGGACTAGACCAGAATCGGAGAGTAGGGTGATATTAAAAATACTATATTGCCTGGGGGCACCTGGGTGGCTCAATCGGTTGAGTGTCTGACTTGGGAGTCTGACTTCAGCTCAGGTCGTGATCTTTTATTTTTTTTAATGTTTTATTTATTTCTGAGAGAGAAACAGCGTGAACAGGGGAGGGTCAGAGAGAGAGACACGCACAGAATCTGAAACAGGCTCCAGGCTAGCTGTCAGCACAGAGCCCGACACGGGGCTCGAACCCACGAACTGTGAGATCATGACCTGAGCCGAAGTCGGATGCTCAACCGACTGAGCCACCCAGGCGCGCCCCTTGTGATCTTGTGGTGGTTCGGCTTGTGGGTTCAAGCCCCACATCAGGTGCCTGTCAGCACAGAGCCTGCCTTGGATAGTCTGTCTTCCTCTCTCTGCCCCTCCCCGCGCTTGTGCATGTACCTGCTCGCTCTCTCTCTCTCTCTCTCTCTCTCTCAATAGTAATAATAAAAATACTGTATTGCCTGTATGGCCCAGGCAACTGACCAGGAAGGATGAACAGCCCCTAGAACTAGAGCAGCATTCTGAAGGGCCCCTACTACCCAGGCATTAACCCTCTGGTTGCTGGATCAGAAGGAGATGGGGACAGTTGGAAGGCACTGCGGGATGGGGGTAAGGGGGTGGAGGGGTTGGAGAGGGGTTGAGGCAGCAGCTGTTTAATGATCACTAAGTCACAAATATAAAATCGGAGTGTGATGGTGGCACAGGTGTTCACTGGTTATGTCAGCCCTGATCCTGGGACAGCTGGAATCAGTCCTGGAGGCCATAGGAGATTAACATGCACAGGGCTACTGATGGGGATTTGAGGGGTCCTGACTGCAAGATGAGGTGGGGACAGTGAACAAATTCTCCCTGTGTTCCCTGGCCAAGGTGGGTCAGATGCTGGCTGCATTGTTGAATAGCCCACAGTGGCAACCCTTCATACCTGTCTAGCCTCCGTGCATATGCAATGCCATGTCCGATATTCTAGAATGAGGGCCCATTCTGTAGGAAGCATCAGTCTATTTCAGTGCTATGTAGCCTAGAATCTGAGCCTGACAGAATAGGAAAGAACCCTACAAGTCCACTCTCTTTCTTTTCTTCTTTTTTTTTTTTTAAATTTCTGAGAGAGAGACAGCGTGAGCAGGGGAGGGTCAGAGAGAGAGGGAGATACAGAGTCTGAAGCAGGCTCCAGGCTCTGAGCTAGCTGTCAGCACAGAGCCCGATGTGGGGCTTGAACCCATGAACCGTGAGATCATGACCTGAGCCGAAGTCGGACGCTCGACCGACTGAGCCACCTAGGTGCCCCAAGTCCACTCTCCTTCAACTTATGGAGAAACTGAGATCTAGAGAGGGCAAGTGTAAGGCCACACATCTAATTAGTTCCACAGCTGGGATGAGCAGCAAGATGTCTCTGCTCCCAGCCTGGTGTATTTTCATTTGCTTTCTTTGCTATTATTCCAAGTCTTCATTATAGTCAAGGGAAAATGCCAGAATATCCTCAGGGCCAACCTTACCCATAGGTAAACATGATGTGATCAAATAGGTCTCCTCAATTGCCTGTCACTGCACCTGAAATTTCACCATCGGTGATTCTTTCCTTTGGATCTTGAAGCTTTCCAGTCTTTCCAGGGGATATAGGTGTGGGATTTATTGACAGTCCCGGAGAGAAAGACTTTGTAAATTGGACTCAGGTTATATAGGGGGAGAGCAGTGGCAGATGGCCCAGGGGGAGGGGAGGAGATGCAGGGCCCAGGCCACCCTGAGCATGGCAAAGGAGTATTTGATACACCCACACCCAAAGCATCCATCACACCCTGGCTTGGGTGCCCAGGAAGCGTTTCCTCCGTGACCTGGGAGGCCTGAATCACTGCTGTGTGGCCCACGCTGGGGAGAAGGGCGGGAGAGTAAAGGATAACATCAGGCTGTCTGGAGTGGCCGCGGGGGCACTTTATTAAGAGGAGCAGCCTGGGCCAGATGGATGTGACAAGGGAATCTATGAAGACATTGAGAGGAGCCTCAGCTGCAAGAGGGATGAGCTCCAGGACTGCCCAGGGAGGCTGGGTCTGGAGTCTGCCTGTTCGGTGCCTACCTCTGGGGACTTGCTGAAGGTGCCCTGGCCCAAGGCTGGGCAACTTTCTGTTGCCGCCTCTGACTTCCATTCCAGTTTGGCTCCAGAGCTGTGCCATGCAGCTCTAGGCTTGGCCGGCCTGGTGCCCATGTTCCTCATCAATTGTAGCACTTAATTATCAAAGGGGCTTCGGGGCGACAATCTGGTGGGAAGGGGGGAGAGGAAGGAAAGAGGCTAGCGGATTTGTCTGCAAAGGGTTTGCCTGGCAAGACTCCATGTATCCTTTGAGTTTGTGTTTCCTTGGGGTAGCAGGGGGAAGGGGAGAGTGTTTCTGGAACTTTGGTGATTAGCATAGTATTGTAATTTAGACTGTAGGTCTAAACCCCTAGCATCCCCCCAAAGAGAGCATCCACCACCCTCAAGGCCACCTTCTGCCCTCTGACATAAGCCCCTTGCTTCCTAAAGCAGTGTTGCTGGCGGCCTCAAGCAGTTTCCACCCAGACATGTATGGTGCTGGGCTTGGTGGGCTCTGGTGATGGTGTGTGTGTGTGGGGGGGGGGGAGTAGGAGGGGAGATGCTCCGGTAGCCAGGAATTAGAGACCCAGAGCCAAGACTGTCCCCTGGGTCCACTAGAGTCCCCCCAAACAATCTCCCTGGCTTAAGGCCAGGCCATCACTAACCCGAGTGTCATGGGCGCTGCTGAGGGAAGACGATATTTCACAGAGCAGAGACTCCTGCCCAGGTGCAGGATTGGTGATTCGGGGAAGATGGAATTCAGTACAATCAATTTGGGAGAGTCAGCCAGGAATTCTTCTAAGCTTTACTTCCCAGCAGCCCCCCCCTCCCACCTCGGAGACGGACTAATCCCGGACATTTGTCTGGTGGCTTTATACTTTTCAAAGCTCCTTCACATCCATTCTGTCCGCTGAGCCTCACAAACACCCCCGTGAATTAGGGCAGGAAGGTGTTATTATCCCTGTTTGTCCAACAAGAAAACTGAGGCCTCAAAAGGATACGTGACTCATCCAGGGTCACACAGCTATTTAGTTAAAGGGCTGGGACTTAAAATATGTTTCTTAACTTCCAGTCCTGTGTTTTCCACCTCCCATGTGTGTGGATACCCCCACAGAACTGGGGAGGTGCCCAGTATCCAGCGTGGTGCCTGGCACATGATAGATGCTAATAAATATTTGCTAAACGAATGACTGAATGGCTAAGTAGGAACAAGGCAGGGAGGAATACAAACTGCTGTTTTTTAATGATCAGAATGGAAGGGCAGGAATACTGTGTTGTTTCATCATTTTGACCTGAAAGGAAGGCGTAAGAGATCTTTCCCATTTTACAGACATCATTACCAAGGCAGGAAGGTGAGGGTAGCTCCTATAGAGATGCCACAAGGCTTAATCGCCCCACAGGCTGCTTTCTAAACTCACACTTTATTATTTTTTTAATGTTTATTTATTTTTGAGAGGGAGAGAAACGGAGCGTGAGTGGGGGAGGGGCAGAGGAGAGGGAGCCCCATAATCTGAAGCAGGCTCCAGGCTCTGAGCTGTCAGCACAGAGCCCAACGCAGGGCTTGGACCCACCAACTGTGAGATCATGACCTGAGCTGAAGTCAGACACTTAACCTGAGCAGAAGTCAGCCACGCAGGTCTCCCTCTACTCACACTTTAAAGAAGAATGAGTGGTGTGGACCCCTCACTCCAGGACCAGGAAGGAGTCAGATCAGCCCCGTAGGAAGATCACTCTCCCCCGCTCTGTCCCCTTGAGCTTCGTCTCTCCCCACGTCCCTGCCAGAGGCTCCCTGAGGTTCTGCCGTGGGAGGGGTGTCTGAGCTCCTTTAGGGCCTCTGCACCTCCCCCCACCTTGGATCCTTCTAGCATAACGCAGACCTCACAGGCTCAGTGCCTGTCTCCTGTATGGCACCTGGACCATATTAATATATACCATGTGCTAATTAATATACCATGTATTAATCTCCTGTACCTTCTTCTGTGTCCCACAAGGCCTGGCACACCGTAGGTGAATGGTCTGAGGTAAAGAGGGATGGCCACTCCCTGGCACTAGGCACCGCAATCAGTATCCGGCCTCCCAAGGTCCCCACCTCCACCCTCATCAGCAAACTGGCCTGGAGTTGCCACTCGTCCCCAGTGCTGTCAGCAAAATGGGGACACGGGAGGTGGAGACGCGGGTATTCAAATGTTGCTTTGCAGCAGCACGAAGTGGCTCCCGAGGCTGGCAGCAGCGGAATTTGAGATCCCACTGGTGTCGAAGCTGGGCCCCGCCACTTACTGCTAGCCCGCGTATCTGGGGTGATTTGCTTTGCTCCCCTGGACGTCGGTTTTAATTTCTGTCAGCTGGGGAGGATGCCGGGGTGAGAAAATAGATGTGAAGCCCGGGGGCCGGCACCAAGCGCTCGCTGGATTATCCGCACGGCCCCTCCCCGGCTCCCCCGCGGGGGCCTGGCCAGGGGGGCCGGGAGGCGGGGGCTCCTCCGCGGCGGACTGCGGGGCGGGCGCGAGGCAGCAGACGCCGTGTTTACCAGCGGCCTCGCTAGTTCGCCACCTCAGCCGCGGCTCTGGGGCCGAGCCAGTCGCCTCCTTCTTTAAGATTCTGGTCACAGCCGGGGCTGGGTTTCTAAGGCAGTCGTGATCTTTCTCTTCCTACAGACGCCGCTGCCGCTCCGGTCGGCGCGGGGCACAGTCGGGGGCAGCGCGAGGGGGAGACGGCGACAGGGTTCCCGGGGCCGGGCGGCCGCCCAGCCCCGGCCCGGAGAGGGCCCCGACAGTAAGTATGGCGCTCCGAGCGGCCGGGGTCGAGCTCGCCTGGGAGGGGGCCAGAAAGCGGGGCGCCCTGCCGCCGAGGCTGGCGTCTGGGGAGCTTGGGGGGTCGGCAGCCGAGCGCCTGGGCCCCCGCCGGCCCCTCGGAGTGACTCTGGGTGGCGTGGGCACGGGCCCCTGGGCCTGGGTGCGCGCCCCCTCGGCGCCCGCAGTCGGTAGACGGAGTTGGCGCGTCGGGAGCCCACCTCCGTCCACCCCGCCCGGAGCCGCGAGCCCCCAAGGAGCCGTTCCGGGCGTCGGGCCGCCCGCGGGCCCCTTCGCCGCACAGCCCACGAGGAAACTGGAAGACGAGATGCGCGGGGCTGAGGGTTTGGACGCCCATGGAAAAGTGGCGGCGTGAGCGGGAAGTTTTCCGCTGGAGCGGGGGGCGGGGAGCGAGGAGGAAGAGCAGGAGCAGGGAGAGTGGGAAGCCGGGAGGCAGTAGTTGGCGAGGGGGGGGACAGAGGTGACCCCTCCTGGGGTTCAGGCCCCGCCCTCCCCGCCGCCCCCAACGCCGGGCTGCCCCCATCCCCCACTCCCTGGGCGAGGAGCCCCAGTGGCGGCAGCGTCCGGGCTTCGAGACGAGACGCCCTGCACCCCCCACCCCACCCACACCCCCCACGGGGCGCCCCAGCTTCCCCAGGGCCCAGCTGCCCAGGCTGGCCTACGCTGCTGCCCTGGAATGCTCACAGCGTTCACGCAGCGTCGCGGGGCTGAGAAACAAGACCACCCTACCAGGTGGTGCGTTACTCGTAGAAACCTCAGCAAATCGGTTTGGGCAGGGCGTACCTGTCACTTTCTTTTCCTGAACTGTGTAAAATCGAGGTGGGGGCGGGGGGAGAGTTGGCCGAGATCACAAAGGTGAATCCATCCTCAGTCACTTAGTCCCCTGCTCAGAACAGTCCCCCATCTCCCTTTCACTCCTCTGCCCCCAGTCACTCTTCGTTGCTGAGAGCACCGATGATCACACTAGGCACGTTGCTTTTGTGCCAAGCATTGTGCTAAGGAGCTCTTTAGGTAGCAGTAAGAATCCGTGTACAAGAACAGTAGCTGGCACTCACTCAGGGCTCTCTGTGTGCCTGGCACAGCTTTAAGTGCTTTACACGTAGTATGTTTAATCTTCACAACAACGCTGCGAGGTCGATCCTCACATTAGCCCCATTTTACAGATGAGGAAATGGAAGTGATGGAAATTGAGGTGGACAAGCCCAAGGTCCCACAGCGGGGGAGAAGCAGAGCTGGGATTTCCACCCAGTCTTACTTGAGCACCCCCACTCTTAACCGCAAGAAATGTTGTGAGAAATTGGCTTTAATGATGTTGTAAAATGGTTTGTTTTCCCCACAGAAAAAGTTTATTTATTCTGTAGATCATAAGTCAGAGCCCAAGGTCCAAACTGATTTGAAGCACCCTCATTACATTCTGTGGAGAAAGGCAAACCCAGTAGGCCGTAACAGGACAGCAGGTCCTGTTAGTAGGTGCCTCAGTAGAACAATGATCATAATCATTGCTAATAGCCACTATCGATTAATCACTCACTTTTTATATTTAATCTACAGGGAGGTACTTTAAAGTAGGTACTATCATGAGCCCCATTTTACAGATGAGGGAACTGAGTAACCTGCCACAGGGTTGGGATTCCAGCCCACATCCACTGCCTCCAGAGCCCAGGCTGGAGCTCCCCTTTGGCAGATTTGTGCAAGAGGCAGACGTTCCCTCATCGCCTTGCCTAGCCTAGCCGGGCCCCTTGAGCTGTGGCCTCCCCAGCCAGTTGCCCAGAGCTCTGCACTGTTCCCTCCCTTCCTCAGCCCCTGTTGACATGAACAAAGGGATCGTACAAGTTGTAGAAAAAGGGCTTCCCAGAAAACATGCAGCATTCTGCGTGGATTTGGGTTTTGTTATTGTACTAAGTGCCGCGCCTGCAACATCAAGAAGTTGTTCTGCTTTATAAGTTTTATTAATTAGACAAGTGTCTGGTCTGCTGGCTTGGAGTTGCTAATCCAGCATTATGGCTCTATCTGAGTACCTCTGTGAGGAATCATTTTCTGAAAAGTTTTTAGAGCCTCGCTTGCAATGCTGAGCAAAGCCATCTTCCCACGTCCTGGGGTGGGAGAGGGGGCTTGTGTCTTGGCCAGGATTTCAGTAGTAGGAAATACTGCCTATGCTTGAGTAGTCGTATTGTTGTGCCTATTGATAGTCAGCCTTTCTTCCCCCAGGATGGTCCCCATGGGCCCAACAGAACGTAGGACGGGCTCTTCTGCGTCACATATGGCCCCGCAGGGGGACCCCACCATTGGCCCTGGCCCTGGCCCATTAAATAGAGCTGGCTTCAGCGGGCCCTCTTCAGTGTGGCCATAGTAAGGCATGTGAGCTTTGTGACTTTGGTCTCCGTTACCATGGGTACATCTCAGTGTATCCGCTGGAGACCTACCCTTCCCTCTTTCTTCTCTGATATGGAGTGGGGGGCCTTCCATGTGTAGCTTTTGGGTGATGCATAGGAGGTGCCGCTAGTAACCCCAGCGCTGGGCTGTGTCCCCAGTCATCAGTGTGGCCTCCTTTGAGCGCAGCGCCACACCTCACAAGGCCACACGAAAGGGGCCAGTAGGTAGCACGAGTCCTCTGCCCTCATTCCCGCAACCAGAAATGAAAGATTCCCTTCAGTTTTGCCTGAATTTGTTCTATGATTTCTCATTTTCATTGCAGAGGCTTAAACACCTAGAGGTTTCCCCCATTCCTGAATCTTCCTTATTGTTCGTTCATTCGCTGTCACATTTGACATTCTTTTCCTGGAAGGTCCTTCTCCTCCTTGGCCATCTGCGGGACTCCTATTCACCTTCGCCACTCAGCTTAGTTGAGGGGGGCGGGGCGTCTTCTGGAAATCATGGGGGCGGTGGGGAATGGGCCCTCCTCTGCGCTTTCATAACATCCTCTGCTGCCCCTTGTGGTTCCAGGTGACACATGGTTTTATATTTGTTCACACACCTGCCCCCATCTCAGACCACAGCGAAGGGAGAGACTGGGCCTATTTTATCTTCCTGTCTCCAGTACCCAGCACCATGCTCGGCACATAGGAGGTACTTGGTAAATTTTTATTGCATATATGAATAAATGCATGAATGAATGCATCTAAACTCTGGTGGAGGGAGCCCGTGACTCAAGCAAGGGTCTCTGCTACTGTTCCCCTTACAAGGAGGGAGATAGGAGCACAACTAGCATTATTCTGCGATCGAGTCCCAACTCTGTGGATTTTAATCACTGAAAAAATACAAATAATGCCAAGACGTAAACTCTTGGGGAAGTGCTTTTCTGGTTAATAGAATATTCTGGGTAACTGAGGGTTAGGCAAGGAAGCCCCCCACCCCCACCCCCACACACAGCCTTTTTTCCTTACCCTTCTTGGCTCTTTCTAAAATGCCTGGGTCTGGTTTTCTACCTTAGTGAGTCAAGTCTGAGGTCCGTCGGTGAATCTGTGTTGCTGAGGAGGTAGCCTGCAGGTTCTCAGGATCCCCTAGGATTCTGTCTCCCCCAAGCCTGGTTGGAGAGTAAGGTGCAATCTCCTTATCACCCCCACCCAGAGACAAGCCCACAGGCCCTTTGAAGTTTGCAAATTTACTGCCCCTCACCTCCAGGAAACAGACTGCATCTCCCTCCCTCCCCACCACCAGACTAACAACACAGGGGATGTGCAGAGTGTTTGGGTGCTAACTCATGCTCTCTGATACAGTAACTCAGCACCTGCCCTTGGCTTTTTTTCTTAGGTAGAGAGTTCACCAACCTCCCTCCCCCTTTTCTGATTCCATAGGAGCTTTCTTTTCTTTTTTTAATGCTTTTTTTTTTTTGAGTGAGCGAGTGCACGCGCGTGCACACACACACACACACACACACACGCGCGCGCGCGCGCGAGTGGGGGAGGGGCAGAGAGAGAGAGGGAGACAGGAGCAGAAGCAGGCTCTCTACTGATAGCAGTGAGCCCGGCGCAGGGCTCCAACTCATGGACGGTGAGATCGTGACCCGAGCCAAAGTCGGATGCTCAACTGACTGAGCCACCCAGGTGCCCCAGGATCTTCCTTTTCTTTAGAAAAGACCTTATAATTTGTTTTTCCCTCTCAGCAGAAAGATGCAATCAGGCAGGACAGAAGGGGTCTCATCCAGAAGCTGTATTTGGCATCTCTGGACACCCCCAGATGGGGTGATATGAATTACCGAGCCTCTGCTCACATAACCTCTTCTGTGGAGTTGCTCTTGGCCTGATTTCTGCAGTGCCCCCACCTGGGTACTCCTGGACAGACAGCTTGAAGATGGAGCACAGCGGGGAAGCCAAGGGCTGCTCCTGTCTGTTCCCTCACAGGAGGTCAGCCTGGTGCCTGCTGGGCATGGTGCCTGGGCCTCAGATTCCACCTGCATCGTGTCAGGCAGGGAGGGGGCAGATGGGCATCTAGGCAAAGCCGTGGGATAGATCTGCCTTTCTCTGTCCAGGTATGACTAGACTGGCCTGCCTATCTCCTCAGAAGCTCCCCAAGGGGGCACTGGGGAGGAGACCTTCTGCCCCAGCAGAACCAGACGAGAGAGAGGGAGAGGGAGAGGGAGAGGGAGAGGGAGAGTAAACCTCTCAGCTTCCCACTTCCCAGCCAACCTCTCCCAGCACCTCCTCCCCTACTCGGGCTGTCATCTTCACGCTCCTGCCATAGCCCCCCTGCTCCCTTCTGTCTCCAGGCCTGCTCACAGTGCCTTCTGTCTGGACTGGCCCAAATATGGCCCCTCCTCTAGCAAACCTTCCCCAGCTGCTTCTGGAAGTCAGCAGAGGGTGGGCAGGGGTGAAGTAAATAACTTCCAAGGCCCCTGCCAACTCTGAGGTTCGGCGGTTTGACCAGAGTTAGGAGCTGGGGGCATCCTAGGCCGGTGGCCCAGGCTGTCACTGCCTGACATCCTCACAGAGAGGAGGGAGGCGGCACAGCCAGCCAGCCAAGTAGGCCCTTGTTTGGCTTCAGGAGGCTTTTCTGAAGGCCCTATACAGCCAGAGCCTGCAAGGCAGCCCCCAGAGGGATGCTATTTGAGCCCTGGATCTTTGGCTGCTGGAGGCAGCTACTTGTTGGGATGTTCCCAGCAGCTCCTGCCCACACCTGCTCCCCCTATCCGGCCTCCAAGCCTTGTTTACAGTTCAGCCCTTGGCAGCCTAGCGGCTAGGATCCAAGAGGAGAGAGAGCTCTGGGTGGCCAGGGACCCTCTCCCGGCCTAGCATTCTGTGCCAGAGTGCTTCAGCCCAGCCTGGCCTTGGAGAGATGTGTTCACTGAGGGGAAGAATTCAGGCCTGCTGCTCCCTCCCGTGCCAACTCCACTTTTCCCATCATGGCCATTGCCTCCCGGCTTCTGGAATTCTCTCCCCTCCCTATTTTATCCTCTTGATCTCATTCTTTTTCCCAAGAAAAATATGGCCTCTGGTGACTGGGGGATTGGCCCAGGTCAGGATGGCACCCCAGGTGTCTTCCCTGGGACATTACAGATGCACCCCTGCTCACCATGTCCCCATCTGTGAAATGGAGAGGGCCGTCATGGTGTCAGTATGCATAACCACAGTGCGCCTCCCCAGAGAGCTTGAGCACCCCAAGTCCCGTACCAGAAGGTTCTCATTGCCACGTGGCCCTTTCACAGCTGCTGAAGACTGGGGGCGGAGCTGTAGGTGGCCCATGGGCATTTAGAGAGCAGGTGAGGCACTGGAGCAGCCCCCAAAGAGCCAATACAAGTTGGTGGAGTTGGTGGCCATGGGTCCTCTGTTGGCCTTGCCTTCGTCAGTCCTGTCCTTTGTTCTTCACGGTCTCTGAGGCCCTTCTCTTGTCTCACATCTCCACTTCTATGTTTTGCTCTGCTTCTTGCCACACCCCCACGCCAGCTCTGTCTGGCCCCCTTTCCCACTTAGCGGGCTTCCCCTCCATTCCTCTCTCTCTCTCTCTCTCTCCCCCTCTAGCTGCATCTCTGCCTCTGCCTCCGCCTCCCTCGAGAAGTACTTGGTATGGTATATGGAAGGTGGGGGCTGGGGTGCCCAGGGCTCTCTGGAGTGCCATGACACCTCCTTTAAACTCCTGTGAATACATCTTTGCTTCTGTTCGCCCTCCCTGCCTCTGCCAGTGACGGGTGAGTGGGGGCTAAAATATGAGGATCTCCCCACCAACTCTGCCACAGTTCAGTGGCAGCAGCTTCAGACCTTATGACCCACAGTGCCATATGGCATCAGCCTCACATCTGGCACAGTCCTCACATCTGTCACTGGGCTGGCAGCCTCAGCAGGAAGGGTTTAGGAGCATGTCTGGGCCTATTAGGCAACATGTCTAAGTCTATTGGATATGTAGCTCCTGAGGGGAGAAGTAAGGAGGAGCAGGGGGCCGGCTTCCCAGAGGGTCCTCTGCAGCGTCCGTTCAGGAGCATCATGGCATTGGTCTTTTGTGAGGTGACTCCAGGCTTCCAGGTATTTGTGGAAGAACAGACAGCCTCTGGCTCTCTACCTGCTCCCTCATGATCTGCTACGACAGGTGACAGGTGCTCTCCATCCCACCCCACTGGGGAACAGCAACTGTTTCAACAACCAGAAAATGAATCCAGACACCAGCAGGTTTTCTAGAAGATGCCTCTCCAGGCTCAGCTGAGGAGGAAGTTGCAGGGCCATGAAGAACTGGATGGAAAGAGGGAGGCAACATTCAGAAGATAACCAGATCTGGGGCACCTGGGTGGCTCAGTTGGTTAAGCATCTGACTTCGGCTCAGGTCATGATCTCACCGCTCTTGCCGGCAGCATGGAGCCTGATTGGGATTCTCTCTCTCTCTCTCTCTCTCTGCACCTCCCCCACTTCTGCTTTCTCTCAAAATAAATAAACTTAAAAAAAACAAAAACAAAAACAGATCTTCTACCTAGAGACTGCCAAGAGTGGGAAAGGCTATCCAAAGGCATCTGCCCACCCTCCGGACCTCTGGCCATTCTGAAAGAAGAATTATTTGCCCTTTAAAGAAATATTCCTCCCCTGAGAAGGAACAAACTGTTGGATTTCTTACCCTCATACCCCTAAAAGGACTGGAGCCATGCCAGCTTCAATTTCTTCTTAGATCGTAGACCTCCCATACTTTTCCTTTCACTCCATTCACTCCCCACCTTCGTATCTGGCCAGAGATGTTGAGGGGTTTCTCCCACTGGCCAGACTCCCCATCCAGAAATCTGTCTTTCACAGTCTGAGACAGAACCAGTAGGCATTTGATAATGAATTGCATGGAGTGGCCTAGGGATCATAATCTGTATGCCTCGGAATCACCCCTACCCAGGCATCCATCAATCCATTTAGAAAATATTTATTAATCACCTGCAGTGTGTCAGGTACCATGCTAGGTGGGGGAGATGCCATGTTGAACAAAAGAGACACAGTCAGTACTTTTATGGAGTTTATAGACAAATAATACATAAATGAATGTATATCGCGATGAGTCTCTTGAGGGAAATGAACAGGCTGTACTGATGGGGATAACCAGGGGAGAGTTCTCAGAGAAGGCCTCTGGCCTCTGAAGAGGTGATACTTAAGTGGGGACCTGAAGGGTGTAAGATCAGCCATGTAGAGAATGGGGAAAGAATTTTCCAGATGAGAAAAGAATGCCAAGTGGAAGGTCTTGAGGTAGCAAAGAACTTGATGTGTTCAGAAATGGAAAAAAATGCCAGTGGGGCCAGAATGTACCAGGCAACAGCAAGAATAGCTTAAGAGGGGTTTGGCAAGGAGGACAGGAGGAGATCACACAGAGCCTCTCATAGGCCATGAAAGAAGACTTTGGATGTTATTCACTTGTAGTGAAAGACGTGTGTAGGATTTGAAGCAGGGAACCAGCAGCAGGATCTGATTTGGACTTTGCCTTATCTATAGAGACCAGACTGAGGAGGGGGCAGCCACAGCCTCAGGGAGACCAAGACAGAGGTGTCTGCAGCAATCCAGGAGACAGATGATAGTCACTCGAACAGGGGGATAGCCATGGAGATGGAGAGTGTTGGTCACATTGAGAAGGAACAGCGGCCAAGACTTACCAAGGGATTCGCTGTTGGGGGGGTCGCAGTGGGGAACTGTGATGGAAAGAGAGAGATAGGACTCAAGAATGACTCCGAGGTTTCTGGCTTGAGTTATTAAAGTGATGATGGTGCTACGTAGTGAGATGAGGAAAACTGAGAGAGGCCTAGACTGGGAGGTGGGGGAGGGGAATCAAGAGTTCAATTCTGGACATGTTAAGTTTGAGATCCCTGTGAGACATAAAAGCAGAGATGTCCGAACAGAGTTTTGGAATATAAGAGTTTGGGAGCTCACAGAAATGGTGTGGGTAGAATACCAATTTGGGATTGTGTACATACAGGTTGTATTTAAAGCCAGGGGACTGAGGAGGCGTGCCTGGGTGGCACTGACTTCGGCTTAGGTCATGAGCTCACAATTAGTGAGTTTGAGCCCTGCATCAGGCTCCGTGCTGACGACTCAGAGCCTGGATCCCGCTTTGGATTCTGTGTCTCCCTCTCTCTCCACCCCTCTACTGCTCTCTCCTTCTCTGAATGAATGAATGAATGAATATTTTTTAAAAATTAAAAAAAAAAAAGCCAGGGGACTGAGGAAACCACCTGGAAAGAGAGCAGAGAAGGGAAGGCTTGGGACTGAGTCAGGAAGAATGACACCATCTGGTGATTCAGTAGCAGAGGAGAAAAGCCCACCAAAGAGATGAAGAAAAAAGAGGCAGAGAAGTCGTTGGAGACTCAGAAGACCCTCACAGAAGTCAAGAGAGGAGAACACTTCAAAGGAATGGCCAACTCTTCCCAAAGCCAATGAGAGGTTGAGTAAGATGAAAACTGAGAGTTGACCTTCAAGGCCATCGATGACCCTAATAGAGCAACTCTGTGGAGCAATGGATGTAGAAGCCAGATTATTAATGGACTGAGGCGCAAGGGGGAGATGACAAAGTAGAAACAATACCCTTGGAAAACTCTTGAGCAGCTTTTCTGTGAAGGGGAGGAGGATGAAGGGACAGTGTAAGGGGACTATGGCACGGAGGGAAGTGGTTTCAGTTTCTTTTCTTAAGGATGGGCTATTTCCATCAGCATGCTAACATGATTCTAGAGAGGTGGAGAATTGATGACTTAGGGAAGAGAGTGAATGCCCAAAGGAGCAAAATCCTTGAGAAGATGAGAGGGAATGGTACCAGAGCATAAATGAAGAGATCTGCCATTGGCAGAAGAAAAGAAACATCCTCCATTTTAATTGGAAGGGAAAAGGAATCGGAGTACAGGTGTAGGCAGGGTGCAGTATAGATTTGGTGATGGTAAGACGAAGGAGGGAGCTCTCACTTGATGGTTTGTTTTCTCAATCATGTATGGGACAAGGTCATCTAATGAGGCTCATTGGGGCCAATGGGGAGGTGCAGAAGATGAACCAAAAAGGAGGGGCTATGAAATAATCATCTTAGAGAGTGAGAAAGTGGTGGCCAGACAGCATTGTGAACCCACACCAGGTTTGAGACTGTGAATATGAAGTGAAACCCTTGGACTCCATCATGTGGTTTTTCTCCAGCTGCCTTCAGCTACTTGGATGCAGGCACGGAGAATGCATATGGTTGAGGTCATCGAGGAATGAGGTTTTGCAAGGCAAGAATAGCGAAGGGTGAGAAAATAAGGGGGTTAAAAGCAGGTGCAGGAGAATGGTCATAATGGTAGATCAGGAACTCTAATTTGGACATGAAGGGAAATAAAGATAAGAAGTTTCAGGGACAGTAAGAAAGTAAATAAGGGAGGAGCACCTAGGTGGCTCAGTCAGTTAAGCTCAGGTCATGATCTCGCGGTTTTGTGGGTTCAAGCCATGCATTGGGCTCTATGCTGACAGTTACAGAGCCTGCTTTGGATTCTGTCTCCCTCTCTCTTTAACCCTCTCCCACTCACGCTGTCTCTGTCTCTCTCAAAATAAGTAAACTTAAAAAAAAAAGAAAGTAAATAAGAGAAAGGTTTGGGGAAGATGTCTCTGAGGAGGTGACCTTTAAGCTGAGACTTGAATGGAACACAAAGAATGGAAGAAAGAGATTTCCAGGAAAAGTGAATCCCAAGTGGGAAGTGAATAAGTGATCATGATGCTTCTGGTTATTCCTGCAGTGGGAGTCCTGTGGGAGGTAAACTGCCAGGATAAATGGGAAAGGAATGAATGGCAGATTGGCGAGGACGACTGGGGAGGTGGTGCGGTATCTGATGACCACCCAAAGTCTAGGTGTGACGATAGAGCGACTAACCTGGTGAAGGGGGGGAAGCAGTTGCTGCAGGCGTCCCCATCACCTCATGCATGTTGAATTCATCAACAATGATATCAAGAGTTTGCAGCGGGCACAGCCATTGGGATGGTGGTTATCAAAAAAAAAAAAAAAAAAGAAAATACTATCAAGTGTTGAGAGGGATGTGAAGACATCAGATTTTGCACTGTAGTTAAGAAGGTAAAATGGTGCAGGGCACCTGGGTGGCTCAGTCCGTTAGGCGTCTGACTCTTGATCCCGGCTCAGGTCCTGATTTCATGGTTTGTGACTTTGAGCCCCACATCAGGCTCTGCACCAGCAGCTCAGAGCCTGCTTAGGAGGTTCCCTCGCTTGCACTCTCTCAAAAATAAACATAAAAAAATCTTAAAAAAAAAAAAAAGGGGGCGCCTGGGTGGCTTAGTCGGTTAAGCGTCCGACTTTCGCTTAGGTCATGATCTCGCGGTTCGTGGGTTCGAGCCCCGCGTCTGGCTCTGTGCTGACTGCCAGCTCAGAGCCTGGAGCCTGTTTCAGAGTCTGTAACTCCCTCTCTCTCTGACCCTCCCCTGCTCACGCTGTCTCTCTCTCTCCTAGAAATATATAAAACATTAAAAAAAACAAAAACAAAACAAAATCTTAAAAAAAAAAAAAAGAACCTAAAATGGTGCAGCCACTGTCGAAAATGATAGAGCAATTCCTTGAAAAAAAATCAACATAGAATTACCATATGATCCAACAATTCCACCTGTGGGTATATACCCAAAAGACAGGAAGGCAGGGACTCCAACAGATAACTGTGCACTCATGCTCACTGGCAGCTTTATTCACAATAGCCAGAAGGTGGAAACAATCCAAGTCTCCATTGACACATAAATAAAATGTACCATACACATGCAAATGGAGTATTATTTAAACTTTAAAAGGAAGAAAGGTGCCTAGGTGGCTCAGTCAGTTGGGCATCCGACTTCAGCTAGGGTCATGATTTCATAGTCTGTGGGTTCAAGCCCTGTGTTGGGCTCTGTGCTGACAGCTCAGAGCCTGGAGCCTGCTTTGGGTTCTGTGTCTCATTCTGTCTTTGCCCCTCCCCCACTTGTGCTCTGTCTCTGTCTCTCAAAAATAAATAAGTGTTAAAAAAAATTTACAAAAAGGAAGAGAATTCCAAACTCTGCTCCCACACAGATGAACCTTGGAGACATTATTCTAGGTGAGATAAGCCAATTACAAAGGACCAAATGTTGTAGTAGTCCACTTACATGGGGTTCCTAGAACAGGTAAATCCATAGACACAGAAAGTAAAATGGTAGTTGTTAGGGACTGGGAGAGGGAAATGGGGAGTTGGGTTTACTGGGTACAAAGTTTCACTCTGGCATGAGAAAGTTCTGGAGACGAATGGTATGGATGCTTCCACAACAGTGCGGTAAACCTGATGCCACTGAACAGTATGCTTAAAAATCGTTAAAATGGTCAATTTCATGTTATATATATCTTACCACAATAAAATAAGAAGTATTGGAGTAGATATGAAGATCACACGTGACCAGGAACTGAAGTCCTCAGTGAAAGGGGGGGGGGGGACTAACCAGGGGGTTGTAGATAGCAGTGGCGATGGAGAAAGGGTGGTAGGGGTGGGTAGCAGGCATGTTTCTCAAAGGAGCAGGATTTTTTGCAAAAGGAAAGAGGAGTGATGGCCCAGAGGTGGCGTTGGCAAGCACGGAGGATGCCTACCCCACATGTGGGTCTTGAAGGTCTTGAGATTTGAGCAGAAAAAAACAAAACCAAAAACCCAGCTTCCATATGAAAGCGCTGGTTGGCAAGTGATGCTCTCGAGGAATCAATCAGACCTTCATTGGGGGAGGAGGTGAAGGGCACTTTCAGGGAATAAATTGACTGCATAGGAGAATTTGCTGTGAACTGAGAGCTCCAGAGGGCACAATGGAAGGGTTGGAAGAGTTGGAAGGGAGAAGAGTGGCATTAGGGTACAAACAAACCACCGTGGGGAAGAGTGTCCGGGTTTCTGAGGGGTTACCAGAGGTGAGTGGACTTCTTTCCACTGATAACTGAAATTAACAGGCACACGGGGCCGTGTGAGCTGAGTCTCCCGAATGGGAGGGAAGACTCAGAGGCATGTGGGAAGTCGGTTCTGAGGCTTGGGTCTCCGACACGTCTCATCTGGTGAGGTGACTCAAGGGAGGCTGCTTTGACAAGACAACACGAGGGCGTGTCTCCATTCACTTGCATAGTAGCAGTCTGCTAGCCTCCCACCCAGTCTCCTAATCGCCTGCCCGGGGATCTGCTCAGTCTGCAGGTTCTTGGCAGAAATGGTGTAGGAGGGGCACCTGGGTGGGTCAGTCCATTCAGCATCAGACTCTCTATTTCGGCTCAGGTCATGATCGCACAGTCCATGGATTTGAGCCCCCATGTCGAATCCCACATCCCTGGTTGGGATTCTCTCTCTCCCTGTCTCTCTGACCCTTACCGGCATGCACATGCAGGGTCTCTCTCTCTCTCAAAATAAGTAAATACACTGAAAAAAAAAAAAAAAGAAATGAAATGATGTAGGAAAATTAGCCCTGGAGTCCCACAGACCTAGGTTAACATTGTGGTCCCACCACAGTGTGTACAGGTGTATATCCTGGAACAAGTTGCTTAATCTCTCCTCCCAAATCTCAGTTTCCTCCTCTGTAAAAAATGGCAGTAATACTGCCTACTTAGAGGTTGTTGGACAGTGCCGGGTGCATAGTGAGGCCTCAGTAAATGGCTGCTGCTGTTGTTTTCTGCACTGTCCTCTCTTTCTTCATGTTCCTCACCTTAGTCCCAGATGTCTCGTGTCCTCAAGCTGTCCTTCTGCTGACCAGACTCTTCAGTAGGGCCATGCAGTGCCCAATCTATCCAGATCTTTCTCTCCTTTTCCCTAATACAACCTTACTTGTCTTACTTCATATCCGTTTAGAGCCTTCCCTGTTCTCTCCTGGGATAAATCAGATTCAGCCAGTGAGTCCTTTGTGGGCATGACTTTATGTGTCTTTTTTCCAAGAAAGCATTTGTGTTCTAACTGGGGCCTTCAATGCCATAACCCAATGGAATAAAAGCCCCGCAATCCTCCCTCCTGATTGTGGCCTTCCCATTGTCTGAGAATAGTGTTCTTTTAGACCCTCGTTTCTTCAAGTGTGGTCTGCAGACTGGCAGTGTGGGCACCACCCTGAAATTTGCTAGAATCTCGGACCCCACTCCAGACCTACTGCATCAGAATCATTCTAGCCATGCCCCTACGTGATTCGTATGCACAGTCGAGTTTGAGCAGCACTGGTAGAGTAAGAAGCAGCTAGCCAAAGCAAGGGCTCCTTTACAAGAAGAGTTTGTGTCCAAGGCCCTTACAAGAGGACCCCCAGAACAGCTGCTTCAGAGCCCCAGGGATGGGGCTTTCATTCTCGACACCAGGAATAGATGGCCTCTCCTGGGAGCCCAGCTGCCATGCCGGATCTCTGGAGCTTCTGGGAGAGTCATGCTCCTGTGATTGGAATCAGATGGCTAATTGGTCCCACAAGGCTCCAAATCCTGCCAGTTGTGAGGGGAGGGACAAGACTCCCCAAGGAGCCAACCAAACGTAAAGAAAAGGGAGCCAAAGGCAAGGAGGAAAAGCTATGCCTGGGAATCTAGCTGTTACATTTCTATCTTCCTGCCCGGAAGTGTCAGGCAGAGAGCATTAGCTCAGAATCAATCCATCTTCTTCTCAGTTCACGTGTCCTTTGGCCACGTCCTGCCTAGCAACAGCTGTCAGTAGGAGACCCAGCTAGCAGTCTCTCTCTGGACAGCAGGAGGGATCACTTTAGCCTATAGAGGGACTGGTGTCAGGATGTCCACAGAAAGCCAGGTCATCTGATAGTTAGATCAGGAAAAGAGCTGCCTGGGAAATGAGGGGACAGAGTCCATCGCGGGGCAGCCTCTTGCCGGCAAGAAGTTGCTGGGGAAAGGGCCTGGGTTTGCGTGAAGTAGGTGAAGTTTATCATCAGCTCCCTTCCCCTGCTCCACCCTGAAAGAGGCTACCAGTAATATCGCCACCTCTCCATCTGCGTGATGTGTTTAACCTTCCAAAGTGCTTCTGTAGCCATGATCTCATTTCATTCTCCCAGCAACGCTGAGTGAACAGGATCAGAGACAGGTTAATTAGGACGTGGGCCGGCCTTCCAGACTTAGCCAGGACATGGGGTGCTGCTGGCCGAGGGCTTGGGCCAGCCCTGTGGTGAAGACTGAACAGCCAGAGGGCCTAGGACCCTGAGTGGCTGTAGGTGGGGGTGCCAGGATGGTGGGCCCCCTCTGAGAGATTTGGCTACGGCTGGGCTGCTAATGTGCTTAGCCTCCATGGGTCACTTCTTCATCACTTAGCCTGGAGACTGGGATGGAGGAGGAGCAGTCACCGGGCCTATTTGGCAGGATAGTTAGAGACTGTGAGGAGATAATGGATGTGAAAGCACCTTTTCTTAGATGAGATAATGGGTGTAAAAATGAAAAGAACCACCTGGCTATAAAGTGTCTTTATTATTAGGCAGAATAGAAAGGTGAGGCTTTTACCCAAGTCACTGGAGTGGGGCGCGTGGACACCTTTGGAGGCCTTGGGCAGGAAGGGATCAGAATGAAGGCATTGCATGTGCAGGGCAAACAACAGAACATAGCAGGTCCCAGAAACAAAGCTAGGACTGGGGAGGGCCACAAGCTCTGGCTGCTTCGTTATTTTGCTCAGGGTTGCCCTGTTCAAAGGGACCAGAAACCAAACACCTTTCAAATTGCCTTCCCCCCCCCCCCCAGGAGGGAAGTCACATGCCCCGTGGACAGCTGAGCTCCTGTCATCTGTCACTGCTTGCCTTCATTGTCACTCCCAAGTCTCCAGGCACTTAGCAAATTTCAGAGAGACTGAGCTGCAGCCACTGAAAGATGCAGACCCCAGGAGGGAAGGGACCACTTCCATTTGCATTGTAAAATGGCCTTCTGGGCTGTTAACGGAGGTGTCTTCCCTGACCAGAGACATTTGGGAAGGCTTAAGCAGTGTGAGGAAAGGGCTGCTTGCAGATTCTGGGGAGGACCTAGTTAGGGAGAGTTAGCCCAGCTCAGTTAGGGACAGCCCCGGGGCTGAATGTGCTTCAGGCATATCCAGAGACACGTCTGCGGCTGTAGGAGAAGCCTTTGGGATCCCTGGGAAAACATGGAGGTGCCCGTAGACAGAGTTCAGCTTCTTGTCTCTCTTCTCATCATTGCCATCCAGCACACTTCCTGCCTCTTCCATGGGTCTCTCTGTGGCTTCTCCACCCCCTTCTCTGAACACACAAGTTAGACCTTAATTATGGACTTTAGATGTTATTCTCAGTTACCACTCTAGTTGTTCAGAGTACCTTTCTCTTTCCTCCCCACGCTGGATTGGAAGCTCTTTGAGGGCAGAGATCTGTTAACTCCTTTGTCCCTCGAAGCTCTGAGTAAGCACTCAATAAATACTTGTTGATGGATTCACATGAGTTAAAACAATAAAGCAGAAACGCTTCTGTCACAAAAGGTTCTTAGCTTATCGGTTCCTCTGGCTCCAGGAGTGTTTATCTGCATCATTATTGGTTGTGCCTTAGGCCCAGTGGAGACTAAAGTGTGCCCAGCTTCAGAAAAAGAAAAAGGCAGCAAAACTGAGGCTGCAGTAGCCAGGGGGCCCTGAGCTGAGGACACTGTACTGAACATTTCCACAAGCGCCTGGATCTTTCTGGCAAGTGTCCCTGCCCCCCACACCACAGGCTGCACAGCCCGACAGGCTCTCATCCTCCAGCCTGCCCTGGCTGTTGCCCGTATCAGAAACGAGCTGGTGTCACCCCCAAGGAGAGGCTCTTTCAGTGCCAATGAGATCGGAGACAGAAAGCAAAGGGCTCATTTCGGAAGTAGCTCCTGAGGCGAGGCAAGATGGCAGCCGCAGGAAGATGTTCTCTGGCTCCCTTCAAGGCTGAGCTCCTGCCTTCTACCAGGAGCAGAAATGAGAGAGGTGCCAGCCTGAGGCCACCCTCATCCAGGCCCCGTCCTCTAGCGGTGGGCCTAGAGGCCAGCCATGTTCCAGCGTCTGAGTGACCTTCGTTGAAAAATGACCAGTCTTACCAGCACGAGAGGGAAGGAGCCAGTTTCTGAATTTGTCTTCAGGAGTCCTGACCTCATCCTGATCAGCCCCTTCTGCCTCTGTAAGGGGCGACAGACACACCCCAAGCCAGCTTGGGTGCAGCCAGAGTTGATGTGACTGGATTTAAGTGAGCCATGGTCTGTCTTCCTTCCTGAGTTCTTCTCTGAGAGAGACAAGCCCAAGACTATGAATTCTCCTTTTGTGCAATTACTCTAAATCTCCTACCCCCTGATAAATAGTCCTGAAGTCTAATTATCGAATTTGTGTCCTGATAAACAACCAACTCACTTGAAACCATTTGCAACTGAGGAATTTGGTATCCTTAGCCTGCTAACAATCCCCTTCATGGTGTCAGAACCTCCCACTTCTTTTACAAACCTTATACTAGTTTGATTAAGTATCTCTTGCCCCTCTGTATCTTGTTCAGAAGGGCTCTGCCTGGAATCTGAATTTTCAAGCATATACACACTGGGACTAGGGAATTCAACTCCACTTGTTAGACCAGAAAGCCTGGGGGCTGAGCGGTGCCGATGCAGGGAGGTAAGGTTTTGAGTCTCTTGGCTCTCATGTCCTCTCTTTCACCTCCACCTGTCCTGCCCATTGGCCATTCACTCCCCTCTTTACCTCCTTTCCTGCCCCTGGCACCCGGTGACCTCTCACAAGCCCCATGGTCCCCATGCCCTCATCCCTCAGAGCTCTTCACTTGAAGACTGTGCTCAGACCCATCCTTGCCTGCAGTCTGCCTCACCCTGGCCCTTGCTGTAGAACCTTCCGAAAGTCCTTGTGAAATTTTCCTAAACTTCAGCAACCTCATTTGTGGGCATCGGGAGAGCCATCTGCAGTCTCTCGGAAGTATTGGGGTGGCGATTTTTCTTCTCCGAGCTCATTGGGGTTCAGGTCCTCTGGCAACGACAATACACAGCTCCCCTGCTTGCCCATAGGAGCCGTTTTCCAGCTGTTGCATTAACTGAAATAAGTTGGCATTATGTACAATTGTGTACAGTAACGGTCCTCAGCATTAGCACATTTGTTTATATATGCCATCTAAATAGTTAATTCTTACATATGATCTAAGGGTATTAAAGTTTATGATTGCACAAGGACTTCATGAAGGTGTATTCTGAAATGACTGCACCTCCCTTTTCCACTTACTTCCCTGTTTGGTGGTCCCCTCCTCAAGGTTTTGGTTTCCCTTAGGGAGTTACTAGCCAATTTAGTGGGTGATACCAGTTAACTTTCATAATAACATAGTTGCATTTACACTCCTTCTAGAGAGTCCCCATACCTTGGAGGAAAGGACTGTCTCTAATGTCAAGTTCTGTGGCAACAGCTTTTTCTGTTGGCTCTGGCCCTGTAGATAGTGGCTTTTCCTTTCTAGACTCGTCTTTCCAGCCTGAGATATGAGGCCATGATTGCCTCTGCTGGTTCCAGAGGACGCAGAAAGCTAAGTGTGGGAACTCTCGGGTGCCGTGGCCAGCACCCTAACCAATGTCCCTCCCAGCTGGCTCTGAGGCTTAGTCCCCTTTGCGTCTTGTTTTGCTCCCATCTTCCCCTTCCCTCAGTCATGTGATGCAGGAAGAGAGCGCAAATGATATGGAATGTGAGCAGCTGCCAGCAAAGACGCTGCGACAAGTGACCATTCACCGAGACCCTATATATGGCTTTGGCTTCGTGGCTGGCAGTGAGCGGCCTGTGGTGGTGCGGTCTGTGAGGCCAGGTAGGTGTTCTTCAGAGTGTCCCCCTGGCCCTGGATCCTATCCCCCAGCACCCACTCATCTTCCCAAAGGACAGAGCTCCCCAGCTGACTGTTGTATTCCCCAGGAATTCACAAAGAGTGGGCAGAGACTTGCCAACTAATAACCATGTGAGGGAGCTGAGCTTTAAGAGTGATTGATGCAGGCCATCGAGCCTGCCTGGGCCCTAGACAGAGGCCGCAGTTGATGGTTTAGAAGGGTACAATCTCTGTCTTAATAAAGCCTCCCTTTGCATAGAACCTTCATAAAAGAGCCATACTGCCTTGGATGAGAAATACCTATTTAAGTGAATTCAACAACTATTTATAGATTGCCTACTCTAAGCACGGCAAGACTACAGGGAAGTACAGAACACAGTTTGTGTCCCCAAGAACCTAGCCATCAGGCTGTGGAGGCTGGTACACAGTCATGAAAAAGGTCAGCCCTTGAAGACCAGAATCAGGATACAGACCATAGGTGGGAAAGGAGGTGAGAAGAGAGTGAAATCTCCAAATGCCACAGTGGCTGTAACAACAGTCATCGTTGATTAAGCAAGCCTTCATCATCTTGCTTAATCCTCACAGCCAAGCCTGCACGGTAAGTAGCCATTCCCATTTTGCATATGAGGAAACTGAGGCATAGGGGAAGGGAAATGACCTGTCCAGGAGTACTCACAGAGGAAACAGCAGAGTCAGGACTTGAACCTGGGCCTGTCTGATGCCACACAGGAGAAGCGGGGCTTGAGTGGGACCATGTGGGACAGAACAAGGGAAAGCCCCACCTGAACTGTGGAATCCTGCCATCCTGAATGAAATGGGAAATGGCCCAAGCACTATTTTGTTCCACATCTGCTAGGCATTGACAGCAAAGACAGACAGAAAGAAGCTTTATCCCTGGCTTGCTGGGCCTGAGGCTTTAGATGTTTACAACAGTTTCTCATTCAGTCAAGAGGAGCAGCCGGAGTACAAACTGGTCTAGCAGAAATTTGATGAATTTTGCAATCCTCAAAGGAAAAGAAAAAGATTTTTGTAAGCTCCCTTTTCAACTAGAGGGCATAGAGAAAAAAAAAATAAACAATTCAGTACAGGAGTTCGTGGCTGACCTAAGGCTCTCGAGTCAGTCATGCAGTTTGGTGAAAAGGCTTTTGAGTCTCTGATCAGAAATCAAATCTGTCCTGGGTAGGAGGAATCAGAAAAAAAAAACAAAACAAAACCCAGCAACTGAGTAACAGACCACCAGGAGCCCCCGCTTTTAACTTCAAAGAAGACAGGATTTACAGGGAGGAAGGAAGCCCCTAAGCCTAGAAAAGGCGATGGGCTTCAAGCTGTATGAAAATGAAGATGCAGAGGTTGGAGGAGTGGAGAGAAGGAAAGCCAAAGGCGGGAGCCATGGAAAGTCATGGGGTTGGCCGGCACAGTTCTCTAAAGATGTGGGCTGATTTAGAGAGCTCCTTCTGGTCCCGGTGGCTCTCACACACAGAGGACTTTTCGGTTCTGTATTTGAGATGATAAGATACAAGACAAGGGGCATCCTATAGAGAAACAATCATGACGGTGCAAACCAACAAACCATTCCATGATAGCAGTAGAATTGAGTTCTGTGAGGACCTCTTCCATTAAAAGGAAGGGAGGGAAGGAGGGGGGAATAGGTTGCCTCTACCAAAAGACTGGCATTTTGGCGGAAGTAGGTAGAAGGAATGAAATGAGTTGAAGGGATCGCCCCTTTGGAGGATCATAATTCCCATTTATCGAATTCTTACCAACATCAATCAACTGTTTTTTAAGCGCTGTGCATTCATCATCTCCTTCATCTTCCCAACGTTCTTGTGATGTGTAGGCACTGTTATTTTCCCATTTTACAAATGAGGAAAGAGAGACTCCCAGAAATTAAATGTCCTGTGCAAGGTCACACAGCCGGTGAGTTGCAGATTTGGAATTGGAGTTCAGATTGGGCTGGCTGCACCACCCCACTCCCTGCTCCTGAAGCCACTATGCCATCAGAAGACTTGGCCTAGTGGGTTGAGGGACAGTGCAGCTGGAGTGGTGGATTTGCAGGTCGAGCTGTGTCACCACCCTCAGCACACAGGCCCCATGCTCCCGAGCCATTGGGCCATGCTCAAGTGACAGAGTTGTTTTGTATGTTCATGCTTCTGGAATTTGCACAGCACACTTCTTTGTAGAGAGAGGAACAGTTGGGATCCTGCCCTTCGCAGCAGACCTAAACAAGAGTCAAGACTGGTTTGAGAGTGGGACACGTCAGTAAATATTTCATTTGGGTTTGAGTGAGGCTGGGCCTGACTTCTCATTCCACTTGAATCCCTGAAAAGCTTTTCTCCTTGATCTTGGCTAAACACCTGAGGCAATGCACCCTGTGGCACCCCTCTAGGTCCACCCTTTACTCCAACCAAGGAGATATGGCCCTCAGACAGGTCTGCCTTCTTAACCTCCATGGTAGAGATGGGAAGGAGAGAAAGCAAATTTCTGACTACCCTTGATTTAGGGTCTGTGCTTGTTCCCGTCATTTACTGAAGGGCAGCATCTCTCAGAGCTGAAAGAAAATAAACCCTTTGGGGTCTTTTAGTCCATCCCCCTGTCTTCAGGCAGGTGAATGCCTCAATCATTCCAGACCAGAAGGTATGAATGTTGCTCAGGTGAGAAGATTCCTTCTCGCGCCTCCCTTCACCTATATCACTGTCGGTAGCCTGGAAGTCATTCCTTGGGCCTCAGCTGATCCCTCCTGGTGAAAGGGAAACCCGTGTCCCTCTTCAGACCCAAGTCAGGAAAGCACATTTATTAATCTTGTCTGAGGGCCAGGCCTAGGCTTGGGACCTTGTGCTAGCACACCACTACTCCCATCCACAGGAGGTCACGCTATATTCATTCTTCAGTCTTCCGCCGTCTGTCTGGCACAGGCAGCAGTGGCACAAACAATACCCCTACCACCAGCCCACGCAGCGTGCGCTATTTCCTACACGCTTCAGTACCCGCTTCAGCTCCCTCAGGCACTGGCGACTCCCATCCAGACCTGCGCTTTCCCAGCAGTGGTCCCCAAGCCCTCACGCCTCTCTCCTCTCCTCTGCAGGAGGCCCCTCTGAGGACAAGCTCCTGGCTGGTGACCAGATTGTGGCTATTAATGAGGAGGACGTGAGTGAAGCCCCCAGGGAGAGGTTCATAGAACTTATCAGGTAACAGGGGCCTCGTGGGCCTTGGCAGGTAGACAACTGCTGACCCCTCCCCTGTCCCACCAGTGGGATAAGGGCTCCCGCGGTCCTCCCTGGCCCTGAGAGGGAAGCCCTTCAGGCAGAGAAGCCCTAGCCAGGGTTCTCGGCTACCCAGGACTTCAGGGGCCAGCCCTTCCAGGGCCCCAGGGTCCCTCACACCCTCTGGCATAGCGTTCGTCAGCAACGTGAACAAAGAACAGCCTTCTGCAAGAGCTCACTTCCCTCCACCTTAACCACTCCCCTCACCCAAGCCCCTTGGTGTTTGATTTACTGTGCAGGGAGACAGAGCAGTTGAGCAATGAGAACCAAACAAGCCATTAAAAGAACATTCTGAGATAAGCACAGTGTGAGCAAGACATTGTTTCTCACCTTTCCATAACCCCCCCCCCCAAAAGAAGAAACTCTGAATCTCTGGGCAGCGGGCTGGGGAAGGGAACCAACCTGCCGTTGTGTATTTTGCTCACTGTGTGTGTGACCTGTTAGTGCCCTCCACCATTTGTACATGAGAGTAATCATGTTGACTTTTCCCCTTTCTCACCCCTACACATACCATACATCAGACCATACATACCACACAACACACACACACACATACACACACACACATGTACACCCACATACCATGCATACCACCTACCATATACACACACCCTACACAAACCATGCATACCACATGCGACACACACCATGCACACCACATACCACACATACACCCCACACAAATCATGAACACTACATACCACACACACACCTTGCATACCACCTACCACACACATACACTTCACACATATACCATGTGTACCATATGTGCCTCACACACCATGCTCACCACATATCACACACATACTATACAAACCATGGACTCTACATACCACACCCACAAACCATGCACACCACATGCTACACACCCACATATGCACACACATACACACCATGCATAGCACATACCACACACACACGCACTATATACACTCCCCTACCCTACACTCTCACTGCATGCACACACACACACCACCCACATGCCCCTTTGCATAGATGTGTTAATAAGGAATAAAAGGATAGAGGTGAAGGCTCTAAATTCCACTGGGTTATCTTCAGCTTTGGCGAACTTGACTGTTTCCTCCCAAACGGAACCATGTGCCCCCCGCCCCCTCTCTGCCTTGTGTAGTCTGCTCTATCTCTGCCCCCATCTCTTTCAAGCCTTCTTGGTTTAGAAAGTTTTTCATCCCACTCCTCTTTCTTGTTTGCCAGAGCCCCTCCCTCCCTTCAAAGGCAGACCTAGCACTCTATATACGGGACAGCACCCTCTCGCTAGCTCTGGAGGCACTTGGAATGCCCCCTCCTAAAGTCCAGAGCAGGCCTTCCTTGACCTGCTCCCCTCCAGCTCACATCTTGGAATACGTCTGGTCTCTGATGATGATTAGTTTGTCTCTTCTCCAAGTTCAGTTGTCCATTGCATCTCCCCCATGCCACCCTTCACCCTCCACCACCACACCAAAATGGGATAAGTCCTTTCAGCCCCATGAGGGCATGTTGAGGTTCATTCAGCCTGACCCTCCAAAAGCCTTTGCTTTGTCCTTGCACCCTAGAACAGGTAGCCCCATTTTGTGAGGGAGTCCAGAGCTCCCTCGGGATCAAGATAGAGCTCACTCATTTGATGACCTCGGGGGCTAGCGGATTTTTATTATTTCATTCCTTCAGTGAATATTTGTTAATGAGTGTCTGCTCTGCACCAGGCACTGTTCTAGGTACTGAATATACAGCAATGAATAAGACAAAAATCACATTGGAGTTTACACGCTAGTGGAAGGAGTTACACCTTAACAATAAACTAAACATGATAAATATATAATTGTACAGTATGCTGGAAATTGATGAAGGTTATTGAAAAATAGAAAGTAGATCAGGGCAAACAGGATCTGGGAGTGCTGGACACAGGGATGCCGATGCAGTTTTAAATAACCTGGCCAGGGGGCTCCTGGGTGGCCCAGTCGGTTAAGCATCCAACCTCAGTCCAGGTCATGATCTCACAGTTCATGGGTTTGAGCCCTGCAACGGGCTCTCTGCTGTCAGCTCAGAACCTGGAGCCTGCTGCAGATTCTGTGTCTTCCTCTGTCTCTCTCCTCCTCCCCCACTTGCACTCTATTTCTCTCTCTGTGTCTCTTTCTCAAAAATAAACATTTAAAATAATTTAAAAAAAAATAACCCAACCAGTGTTAGCCTCATTGAGAAGATTTCCTCAAAGAAAGATTTGAAGGAGTGAGGGTGTCGGAGAGAGAAGAGCCAGTGCAAAGGTCCTAAGGCAGGAGTGTGTCTGGCATGTTTGGGAAACAGGGGAGAAGTGGGGCAAAGAAGGGTAGAGTTGTAGCCACTATAAGAACTTTGGCTTTGTTGCCCCATGAAATGGGGAAGTGTGTCAGGGGCTGGGGCAGACCCGTCACATAATCCGACTTACACTGTGTCCTACCTTGTTCAAGAAACCGATTTTTCTGTGGTGTTTTCTGGAACACAACTCCTTCCTTCTCCCAGGAGCTCCTCAGACCCTGGAGTTGATTTTTCCTGGACTCTGCCTCTTCATGTTCCAAGTCTTTGCACAGGGGGCCTTAGCTTTTCTTGAATACCTAGAACCAAGTGGTCTTGACTCTGCTTCTTGAATATCTTTGTTCCCAGAAACATAAGAAAAAGCTCAGCAAGGAGACGGGAAGCTCCTTCAAGGCAAACTCTTTCCATTTCTTTCAGTTATTTTGAAGGATTATATATTCCTGGGAGAGAATTTTCATACCTCATGGCCTGTCTGATCATTGGCATAATTCTTGTCGGAAGAGTTTCAAATTCTTCATCCTTTTGAATATTTGCTATCTGGAGAGTCTTGGTCCCATCTGTTGCTCCCTGGCTCTCATTTTTTGGTCCTTCAATTAAAACAAATCTGCTGAGTATGAGTCATGATAACCAAATGACCTCCTTTGGGTTTTTCCTTTGAATTTCTCCTCTTGCTTAAATACCAAATTGCCAATAATCACAGTACATGGTTCCCGGGACTCTGACTGTGTGCCCTTTGAGTTCCATAATTCAGCCCTTTAGTTTTCCTTGAGAATTTTCTCTTCTATAGCTAAACTTGCTCCTAAGGTTTGGGGATTTCTACAGAGAGAATGTGAGAAGGAATATAAAAAGAAGACCTGAAAAATGACAGCCCCAGAGATAATGGTAATACCATCTTCAGATGCCTGCGTGAACCTATATGGATGGTTTACGTCGGCCGCCACAGATGATGGGAGGCGAGGCAGCCAGGCAGACGCTCAGAGCGCCCTCTGGCCTAATCCATACCCCTGAATGCAGCCCAGGGGAAAAGTCTGGTGTTGCTTCTTGTGCCAGATGAATACCTGGTGCATGATACACTGCTCTCCTGTTCCTTCTTCTCTCTGTAGGAGCGCTAAGGAATTCATCGTTCTTACAGTTCTGCACACTCATCAGGTGAGTGAGCCTCTTTGCCATCCGCCCTTCCTCTGACCGAGATGAGAGAATCCCATATTAGAAAATGACAGTGATGGGAGGGTGGGTGGAGGGAGACCCCAGAATCAACATGTTGTGAGCCAGAGATTTAGGAGTGACCTGAAAGCATACCTTCTAAACTTCTTATCTACTTTCACATTCAAGGCTTGAATTCTGAAAGGCTACACGGTGCTATGTTCTGCCCTGTGCCTTGTGCTTTACCTCACTTAGGCTGCTCACTGCCCCCGCCCCCCCCCCAGTCCTAGACAGATTTTTCTCTGTCTTTTTTGGCTGTGTCCCGTCAAAATTTACCTGTCTGGTGTCCATCCCCCATGAAGTCCTTGCAGATGGTGGGTGCTAGCTAGCTTCATTCATTCATTCATTCATTCATCCATCTATTCATCCATCCAGTATTTGCATTCATTATACCAGTACTTACTAAATGGCCTACAATGTATGGGACCCAGCACTGCATGTGGGGAATTTAATATGAAGTTGATGGGAAAGTACAGTTGAACAAACAAGTTCATCTTTGTCCTGGCACAGTCACTAACTGGCTGTGTGACCTTGAGTGGGTCAGTTCCCTTTTCTGAACCTGTTTCTCCATTTACATATTGAGGGGTTTAGACTAGAAAAGTGTTTTCCAAACTCGACTGATCATAATAGTCACAGGAGTTCTTATTAAAAGTAAAAATCCCCAGGCCCCTCTCCTCAAGAGTTGGATATAGAGGCCCAGTGTCTTTCCTAAGTTACATTCTTATAGTAATCTCAACTCAAACGCACAGACCCAGGTACAAAAGCCTTATATGCAAAACTCAGAGCCCTCCTTCCCTGGTTGTCCCTTCTCAGTCCCCCAACACTCCCCTGCCCTCCAGCACTGATGTCCCACCCCCATGGCTACAGGAGAGGTCACATCTTTTGAGGATGAGCAGCATGAAATCAGGAGAGCCTTCCCAGAGGAGGCTGCATCTGATCTGGACCTCTAGAGGTGGGGCAGGATTCCCCAGGCAGAGACAGAGGAAAAGAGTTTCCAGAGAGACGTGTCTGTACAAAGCCAGGGATGGTGTGCAGGTACAGAGCATGGGCTCATGAGTTGGGGACAGGGTTCAAATCAAGCTCTGGCTCTAACTTCCTCTCCCCATGGCCCCCAGCCATCTTCTGTGTCAGTGTGAACCTCACACACACAATCGAGTTTACACATGCACGTTCATATTTCCTCTCCCTCCCCCCTCATACATGCTCCCTGGCAAATTGGCCTTTCTCAGTTGCAATTCTCCTGTATCTCTGGACAGACAAATTCCACCCCTCAGTGGATGTTACCAGTAGACCCCTTCCTCCCTACATTACTGCACAGGTACAATTGCCTAGTGGGCAGTGGGCACTGTTGTGAAATGGCTACAAGTACACCCCAAAAACCATGCTTATTATGTTTTATCTCTCTGGTCAGAGACCCATTGTGGGTTACTTTGTTAGTCCGGTCTCCTCAAATGCCATCCTTGACTACCCTTTCTAAGGTAGCATTGACCTGTGACTATCTGCCGATACTGCGTCATTTTTTTCATTGGTACTAAAATATTATATTTTTTAACTTTTTATTTGGGAATAATTATAGATTCACAGGAAGTTACAAAGCTAGTATAGACATCCCTGTGTACCTTTGACCCTGTTTCTCCCAAGGGATACATCTTACATAACTAAAGTACCATATCAAAACCAGGACATTGACACCAATACAATGTGTGTGTATGGTCCAGTGTCAGCCTGTCACATGTGTTGGCTCATGTGTCCACCAGCACAGTCAAGATACTGGACAGTCCTATCACTAAAAGGACCCCTCACATTGCCCTTTTGTAACCAAACCCACTCCCCCAACAACACCAATCCCTGTCAGCCACTAATCTGTTCTCCATGTCTGTAATTTTATCATTTCAGAAATACTATATAGGGGCACCGGGGTAGCTCAGTTGGCTTAGTGTATGGTTCTTGATTTTGGCTGAGGCCATGATCTCACAGTCGTGAGATCAAGTCCTGAGGTGTGGAGCTTGCTTAAGATTCTCTCTCTCTCTCTCTCAATCTCTCTCTCTCTCTCTCTCTCCCCTCTCTCTATCTCTCTCTCTTTCTCCCTCTGCCCCTCTCCCCCACTCACACTTTACTCTCTAAAATAAAATTAAAATTAAAAAATGTTATACAAGTGGAATAATATAGTATGTAATCTTTGGGATTAGCTTTTTTTACTCAGCACAATGCCCTTGAGATTCATCCAAGTTGTTGCCAGTATCAGTAGTGTGTTCCTTTTTATTGCTGAGTAGTAGTCCATGGTGTGGATGTCCCACAGATTGTTTAGTCTTCCACCCAATGAAGGACATCTGGACTGTTTCCAGTTTGCAGCTAATACTAATAAAGCTGCTGTAAACATTCATGTACAGATTTTTTTGTGTGCATAAGTTTTTACTTCTCTGGGACAGATGCCCAAAAGTGTGACTTCTAGGTTGATACATTAAGTGTATGTTTATTAGTAAGCTGCCAGACTATTTTCTGGAGTGGTTGTACCATTTTGCATTCCCATTAAACATTTTATTTATGTATATATATATATATATATATTCTATCTCGTTAGAATGTTGGCTCCACAAGGATAGGGACTGCGTTTTGTTTACTGCCGTATCCCCCAGCACCTGGAATAGCACCTGCCACAGAAGGAATAAAGAAAACCCAGGTTCCAGCCATCACAGCAGCCTAAACCAAAATCAAGTGTCCAAACTTAGGTGCAGAATGAAAAGCCTAACACTTCCTCTATCTCTATTCCATCTCTCATCCCAGTGCTCTGAACACCCCTTTGCCCTCCAGTTCTGATGTCCCCACGGTCCCATCCCATGGCCTCTTTGCTATGACCAGGCTGCTTTCCTTCTCCTCCTGATATATATCTTACTTCTTACTTCCCTGCAGCTTCTGACCTCATACTAGTCCACACCTCTTTTAATACATGTGTTTCCTTTAAGACCTGGCTTGAGACCTTGCCAAACACCTTTGCCTGACTAACCTCAAAGAGAGTTTCTCATTTGTTCATCCATTCAGCAAGCATTTACTGAATACCTACTATTCCGGGTGCTCTTCTAAGCTGGGAACAGAGCAGTACACGGAACAGACATGGTTCCTGTCCTCACAGAGCTTATCCTTTAGTACTTGACCTCGTGCTTTCTAAATGCTCGGAGCAGAGATGTGAGCACATACACACAAGGCTGATAGTCAAAACAATTAACATGTACAGTAGGAGCTATTCGATCAGAATGTAAACCAGACATGGGTCCTGGAGCAATCTTGGAGGCCTCCTAACCACGCCAGGCGTTAACCCTTCAGTTGACCATTTGTAAAGTGGTCCCACGGGAGAGGTCAGGTGGTACCCAGGAAGCTTAGGACAGTGGCTGCTTACCAATCAGTATGAAAGAAACCCTGACTCTTTTACAACAGGTATAGCCATACCAGTGCATCCCAAGTGAAGGTCAGCCTTATGTATGTGTACAATCAACCATTGTTATTTGCAGATTCTATATTTGCAAATTCACCTACTCTTTCTAATGTATTTGTAACCCCAGAATCAATACCCATGGTGCTTTCTTGGTCATTTGCGGACATGGGCAGAGCATGAAAAAATTTGAGTCTCCCAATGCACACCTTTCCAGCTGAGGTCAAATAAGGCAACACACTGCCATCTTGTTTCAGCTGTCACACAGAGGTGTCTAGAAGATAGAGATGGCAGGAGGCAGTGCGGTATAGTGCAAGAAGCTCAGGCTGTAGAATAGTTGGATGGGATTTGAATCCCAACTCTGGCACCTGTTAGTGGGGCAGCCTCAGACATGTCACTTAACACTTCAGAACCTCATTTTCTCCTAGTGAAATAAGGAAAATGGAAGCTACCAGGATGACTTGTTTTTAGAATTTAAAATCATAATCTATGTGAGACACACACACACACACACACACACGCATATTTCCCCTAGGAGCAACTGTTCAGTATTCATTAGTTTAGTGTTTGAGGTGAGTTTATAAAACATAACTACTTTGAGTCACAAAAATGGACTGAGAAGGAGAATCTTCTCTCTCAAGTTATAGTGAAAGCATATTGACAACTCCCAGCATATGTTCAGCGGAATAGCCCCTGCATCACAGAACATAGTACTGAGTCCACAGCAAGCACTTGACGTCTTACGGTTGCATGAAGACTGCCGCCTCTTACCAAACTTTCATTGTATTCAAGCTTGATTACCACTTCTTCCAGAAGATGGTTTCCCACTAGATCCAGCATGTGGCCCAGGAATCTTTATACCTCCAAGGCTCTTTCCAGCTTCTACATTCCTTGGCTGATGAGGGTGGTTCTTGACCCTGGCTATACATTAGAACCACCTGAGAAGCTCTTAAAACTCTTGATGCTTAGCCTCTAGCTCTGACCAACTGAAATGAGAAGCTTTGGGGATGGGACCTAGCTTTTGGTCTTTTGAAAAGGCTTCCGAAATGATTCATATGTAGCCAAAGTACATATCAAGAACTACCTATGTAATATGAACTCTCTTTCAGATGACATTTTTCTTGTAATAAAGTGACTTTTATAATGGCAGACCATAGTGGGTATTTTAGGAGGGTGGTCACAGCGGTCCATTCCCAGGGCCCCTCAAACCATACTGCATTAGATAGCCACTTATTAAGCCTATATGTATTTAAAGGTGTTCCTTAATCTTCAGGTGGCCAACTATCCCCCATGATTGACTAAATATGTATTACTTTTGGTACCCTTGGACCTGGGTGTTCCTTAATCTTCAAGTGACCAACTATCCCCCATGATTGACTAAATATGTATTAACTTTGGTACCCTTAGACCTTGGCACATGGTGTGTCCTCAATAAATATTTTAAAGTACTTTGTTGTGACCTAGATAAAGAAAGTAGACAGTCCCTTCAAATGAAACTCTAGTTTTCTGGTACTGAAGACTTCCCTGTACCCAGTGAGTCTGGATCCCATTTGCTTGGAGCCACCTGCTCAGGAAAAAAAGGCCAAAATAATAGGAACTTACTGCAGAAGAACTGGTTTTCTACAGAGCTTCTTGAGGTATAGTGCTTAGCAGATGGTAGGTCCTCAAACCATATTTGCTAAAATTGATGAACTAATTCATTATGAACCTTAGCAGTAAACTACTATCTCTTATTCTGTTCTTACTCTGTGCTTGGTGCTAGGGGTAGACACAGTAACATAAAATGCCATCTCTTCTTTTACAACCTGGTTTGGGAGGTGAATGGTGGCAGTGTGGATTACCAAAGAATACTATAGGAAATCCAAGGAGAAGACTGGAGTAATTGAGGAAGGATTCAGGACCAAGGCAGAATTTGAGTTAGGCTTTAGAGATGGAATTTGGCTAAGCAGAAGGGATACTAAAGGGCAAGCAGAAGTGGGAAATATCTCAGTATGCCCAGGGAACTGGGAGCAGAACCAATTGACGAGGCCATAGATGAGGAATGACGGTCATGTGTGGCTTGCAGGGGGCTTTGAAGCTGTAGAGAGGCCATGTTCACGTTCAGGCACCGAGTGCAGGAAGGAAGACCCTGGGTCCCTTATCAGTAGTCCGGTGAAACCAGGATGGCCTTCCATTGTCCCAGACTCCCACAGTGGTTGCTATAGGAATTGTTTCTAAGTAGGTTCAGGTGAAAGGAGCCAATGAGCCAGCAGAAAGGAGAATCGGGAGGCTGTCAGACCTTCAGGAACCTCTCAAAATCAAAGTAGGGCCCTATCGTGCACCAAGATATTGGGCCATATACCTGACTTTGAACACAACCCTGAAAGCTGTACTGATAGAGCCACCAAATTAAAAAAATGGTCAAAGCATCACCAGCTGCTGAATGCAGTCCTAAGGGAGAGGCAGACTCTCTCCTCTATTGCTTATTCCACTGAGCTGCTGACTTCATATTTGCTTCGAGGGGCTTTGCAGTGGCCCCGGAGGTGCTTAGTAATTCCAGTCCTGTGTTTCAAGCCAAAATACATTTTAGCCAGCAAGGGTGCCTGTTGCAAAATGAGCCTCCCAACTGCTTGAAGGAAAAATGGGGTCAGTGAAGAGCTCAGATGTCCCAGCTTTAAGGTACTCAATTAATCTATACTTAATGGGTTAGGACATTTTCAACAATATAAACTCTGTGCCTTATGTTCCTAGAGATTCTGACTTTTTTTAAGTCTGGTGTGGGCCTGGAAATCTGTGGTTTAGCAAGCACTCCCCAATGATTCTTATCACCAGGAAAGTTTTATAAACAGTGGATAAGTGCATGCTAATGAGTTAGTTCAGGAAACCTGTTTTTCTGTAAAGGGCTGTATAGTAAATATTGTAATTTTTGTAGACTATACATGATAGTTGCGAAAGCAACCACAGGCAATAATATATAAGTGAAGATCACGGCTGTATTCCAATAAAGTTTTATGTACAAAAACAAGTGGTGGGCAGAATTTGGTCCATGCAGGCCTGTAGTCTGCTGATCCCTGAATTATGTTCATTACTCCTCCCTGGTACCATGTTCTCATTTTGACCAGGGCCTTCCCAAATCTCAATACTTTTTTAAAAATTTTTATTTATTTATTTTGAGAGAGAGAGAGAGCCAGCAGAGGGACAGAGAGAGAGAGAGGGAGAAAGAAAATCCCAAGCAGGCTCCACACTGTCAGCACAGAGCCCAATGCGGGGCTCAGTCTCACAAACCATGAGATCATGACTTGGGCTGAAATCAAGAGTTGGACGCCCAACCAACTGAGCCACCCATGTGCCCCCCAATTCTTAATATTTTAATTCAAAGGAGTGACACTAGCATTAAGAGCTTTAGGCCCCATAGCTGAGCTTCGAAGATGCTTTGGAACAGGGTGACCTTTGAGAGCATCTTGTATCACACTGCAAGGCAGACGTCACCTATGTTGAAGCGTGAGGCTAGACGTGACTCTGTGACATGTAGCAGAGCCCAGCTGACAATGAGTGAGTCACCATCAGTGATCAAGGCTGAAGACTGAGAATAGGATGGAGTCTTAGAGACCGACAAGACAAGGGTCAATGAGGAATGAGGCACAAACAAGCTGAAAATAGCTCTACCACAGACACTGGAAATGATTATAATCCCTGAAAATAATGGGCCATTCCACTTCCTCCTTCATGATTTTGCTCCTATAAATAGATGACTCTTTTGTTTATAGTGGTATCTGTAGGACAGGATCCCATCTGGGACTTTTGGTAGGGACTGCAAGGAGTTGTTCCCTCACCATAGGTGAAGACATAGAAGGAAACCAGTTGCAGTTCTTCATATGCTCAAAGGTCCATTCGGTAGGACCAAGGTCAAACCAGAGCCACCAGATGAAAGATTCTACAGCCACTCTGGAAAACAGTGTGGAGGTTCCTCAAAAAATTAACAATAGAACTCCCCTAGGACCCAGCAATAGCACTGCTAGGAATTTACCCGAGGGATACAGGAGTGCTGATGCATAGGGGCACATGCACCCCAATGTTCATAGCAGCACTCTCAACAATAGCCCAACCATGGAAAGAGCCTAAATGTCCATCAACTGATGAATGGATCAAGAAGATGTGGTTTAGGGACACCTGGGTGGCTCAGTCGGCTAAGTGTCAGACTTCAGCTCAGGTCATCGTCTCACAGTTCTTGAGTTTGAGCCTCGCATCTGAGCTGTCAGCTCAGAGCCTGGAGCCTGCTTCAGATTCTCTCTCTCTCTCTCTCTCTCTCTCTCTCTCAAAAATAATAAAATAAAAACATTTAAATTTTTTTAAAAGATGTGGTTTATATATGCAATGGAATACTACTTGGCAATGAAAAAGAATGAAATCATGCCATTTGCAGCAACGTGAGTGGAATTGAAGCTATTATGCTAAGTGAATTAAGTCAGTCAGAGGAGGACAGATATCGTATGTTTTCACTCATATGTGGATCTTGAGAAACTTAACAGAAGACTATGGGGGAAAGAAAGACAAAAAGAAAATAGTTACAAACAGAGAGGGAGGAAGGCAAACCACAAGAGACTCTTAAATACAGAGAACAAACTGAGGGTTGATGAGGGATGGAAGAGAGGGGAAAGTGGATGATGGGCATGGAGGAGGGCACTTGTTGGGCTGAGCACTGGGTGTTGTATGTAAGCCAATTTGACAATAAATTATATTCATAAAAAAAGGAATAGATGCCCAGCTTCAGCTGGCTATGGGGAATAATTGCCAACCCAAGACTCGGGAAATCTGGGTTCTAGTTTCAGCTCCACTCCCAAATTATTTTGGTACTTGGAGTTAACCATATCCTTTTCCCAGGCCTCTGCTTCTCATGTGAAAATGAAGGGTAGACCACATGGCCCATTCAGGCCTCTAGAAATGCCTCGTTCCACACAATGCATGAAGACATCCTATCACAGATGATTTGAGAGAGGGAGGATGTGACTGTTGGGTAGAAACAAAGATTCCACCTGCCTCGCGTCTGTGGCACCTCAGGTGGACTGCTGTGGAGTCTGCCTGAACATAGCCACAGATCTTTCTGTCTTGCCCCTTCTCTTTTGCTCCTGATGCAGCCTGCAGCCCCAGCCCAGGATTTCAGCACCAAGCTGTGCAACACACAAAGGCATTTCTTGACTCCCACGAACAATCAATACTGTAATCACTTTCTGCAATGATCTCCAGCCCTAGATTTTGTTATGCTATATCGTCTGCTGCCAACAAACTGTCTCTATGGCTCAGGATGGGAAGCCTAAGGTTCCTTTAACTCAGTCGTTCCCTGCAATCTTAGCTGCATTTTGAAATCACTGGAAATTTAAAAATTTACCAATACCTGGATCTCATCGCCAGGATTTTGATGTCATTGGTCTGCGGGGGGGGGGGGGGGGGGGGGGGGGGGGGGGGGGGGGGGGGGGGGTTGGCAGGCATCAAGGGTTTTTTAAGCCTTTCTACTGTTTCTGCCATGCAGCCAGGACCGAGATTCACTGCCTGAGGTCCTACTGGACTTGGGCTGAACAGGTAGCTTTCTGCAATCTGCCCTTGGTGGGGGGTGAGATTGCTGGCTCCAGATGAGAACACAGCTGGGACCAGGGCCCAAGAGATGATGAGGACGTTTGTTTCTGGTGTGTCTTTATCTTAGGGTGCCGCCCTCCCATGGCTGCTCTGGTAAATGAATTTCAAATGCAGCATTAATGGCAGAAAATAGCTTCATGTGTTGCCTTCCCAGCTGTCAGGGGCCTTCATGGCCTTAACAACTCAAAGGGATTCTTGATTGTGGGACACGCAGGCTCCATGACAGAGTTAGTAGGGGCGGTGGTTTGAAGGAGCCCCAAACTTGATTACTACCATGGTCTTCCTCATCTTAGTAAGTGGCACTCCGTTCTTCCAGTTGACTCCTCTCTTTTTCTCACTTCCCACATCCAATCCGTCAACATATTGTCTTGGTTCTATCTTCAGAACATATCCAAAATTCACTCACTTTACATCAGCTCCATTATTAACTACCCTAGCCCCACCCCCATCCCATTTTGGCTGTATTATTACAGGAGACTCCGAACTAATCTCCTACTTTGGGTGTAACTCTCCAGTGGAGTGAAATCCAGTGTTCTCACCATGGCTAACCAGGCCCTACATGACCCAGCGCTCAGCTGCCTCTCCGAGCACAACCCCTCCACCTCCTCCTCCGTCATTCTTCTCTGGCCGCACTGGACTCCCTTGCTGTTCCTCATGCACCCCAATCCTACTCCCACCTCCAAGCCTGTAATCTTTATGCCCAGGAGGGTTTTTCTCCACATATCCTCATGGCTGGCTCTCCCTCACTTGCTTCCAGTCTCTGCTTCAACATCACCTCCTCTGTGAGGTCTTCCCTGAATACTCTGGCAAAAATAACACCCCCATCACTCATACCCTCACTCATTCAGTCTCTTGTATAGTCCTTCACCCTGCTTGATTTGTCCTCAGCGTAGTTATTTGCTACCTAAAAAATATTTGTTTATTGTCCATCTGTTCCTGCTAGATGGATTCTCTTTGCAGCCAGAGAGCTTCGTGTTGTTCACTGCTGAACCCCTCATCACCTGGAATAGTGCTTGGCACATAGTCGGTCCTCCCTAAATTTGTCACATGATGAATGACCCCAAGGACATGAGGGTGCCCCTCACCTAGACTCTTGCATTTCCTTGAATCGTTTTCTATAATCTCTTTCCTAAGGCATATCTGGGAGATGAATAAGATCGTTTCTGTAAATCCTTGGAGATGCTCATATTCAGATGTAATAAAAGCCACCATTTAGGTATATCTCACGTTAAGCAAACCAAACATATAATAATTCAGTGTATGTTATTGCTAAAGGATTTTGGCAAACTCCCCTAGGCCCAGAGTGTGTTAATAATGGGATTCAGTCTACCCAAATTCAATTCATGCCCGGCTTTTCCAGAACACACCAATCATAGAAGGAAGCACTTAGCACATCGCCTTGCACCTAGTAGGGAATCAATACTTATTTATTGACTTATTGATCAGTAAGGCAAAGCGCACCTGTACTGAGACATCTTAACTCCAGCGTGGCAAAGGTCAGGTTTTTCCCAGAGAGGGAGAACTCACCAGCCCTCTGTTCTTTTTCCAGTCCCCCAAATCTGCCTTCATCAGTGCCGCAAAGAAGGCCAGGCTGAGATCGAATCCTGCGAAGGTCCGATTTTCGGAGCAGGTGGCAGTTGGAGAAACAGACGCAGTAAGTACAGTTTTCAGCTCCCTGTCCTTGGCCCTTGGCTAGAATCAACCTGGCCGTGGAGGTCTCGCTCTGGAGCAGGCACTCGAGAGTGGGCAGCGTTACTAACGGGCTAGAGAGGGGAGGACCACAGGGCTCCAGGCTGGTCGTGAGATAGGAGAACGAGGCATCCAGAAGAGCCCTGGGCACTGTGGGGCAGAGGAATCTATCACTTCACTCAGGACGCTCATGGTGCTTAGAGAAATTGCCATCCCCAGCATGATAGCTTCCACTCAGAACAAGTGCTCCACAAACATCTTTGGGCTATTTGACAGAAGCAGGAAAGAGATGGTGGTTTTCCGAAGATCCAGAGCAAGAGTGGCTGGTGGAATTGAGCTGTCTTCTTGTTAAAGTAATACCGCAATGGCACGTCTTGACCAGTGAAGCAGCCTAGGGGAAATGATACAGACTCTCATTGTCACAAAGTTTTTTTTTTTTTTTTAAGATTTATTTATTTTTGAGAGAGAGAGCGTGCAAGTGGGGAAGGGCAGAGTTGGGGGGGCAGAAGATCTAATACAGGCTCCGCATTGACAGCAGCTGGCCGATGCGGGGCTTGACCTCCCCAACCGCGAGATCATGCCCTGAGCCAAAGTCGGATGCTCAACTGACTGAGCCACCCAGGTGCCCCCGTCACAAAACTTTTATTAGGCACCTGCTCTGTTCCCAGATTCACATGGGATGCAAAATGAACACCTGTTCCCTGCCATTGGATACCACTGGGTGATGTTGGGACAGGGCGGGGCAGCTAGCTCAGATTGAGACAACATAGAATCCCCCACTGGGTGGTATGGTTTCAAGGAACAGGTGACACTTGACAGCCCATGCTGTGTAGCTGCCAGGCTGGGGTGGGGGGATTGGGGTGGTCATGGGCAGCCCGCAGTCTTTCTCACTGCTGTATGAGGTTTACGTGAGCCGAGATGTCTGCTCCAGATAAGCAAATGAGAATAGGTGGATGGAGAGCAGAGAGATCTGTGTTAAGCAGTCGTGGATTATGGCCAGAGCCACCCAGGAGTCTGCAAAAGTCAGTGATATCCAGGTGCAGGTGGAGAGAGCCGAAGCTAAGAGGCATTTGTGTGCTTCTGCAGGCTTTTGTGGGCTGGGCTCTCCGGAGGCCTGTGGCATTTACGTTCGGAAGCACAGCTGCACTTG
The DNA here is from genome assembly GCF_003009895.1 of Hyaena hyaena. Classification (NCBI taxonomy): domain Eukaryota; kingdom Metazoa; phylum Chordata; class Mammalia; order Carnivora; family Hyaenidae; genus Hyaena; species Hyaena hyaena. Next base: position 2,999,479 of record NW_024080708.1, on the reverse strand, counting down.
AAAAAAGTCAGCAGGCCCAGCCTGAGTGGGGAAATCAGTGGGGTGCCAGGCACTTCTGTAGTTCCTTGAAGCAGAGCCACTCAGAAGACGGAGTAGAGGACACAGGTGTCTTCCATCTCCTTTTCTCTGACACTCATCCCCAAACTCAGCCCAGGCCCTCTTCTATCCCTGTTCGAGGAAAGCTGAGAAACCCAGGGGACTACAGGGACCCACTGGGTAAGCCAACAAGTAATTGGAGGCTGGGCTCCATATCAGTCCTAGCAGAAGAGGTTAAAGGGAGAGAAGTGGGGGTTGGTGAGCAGAGAGACAAGGGAACAGTATCGAGTCCCTACGGATCACAATGAAGGATATCTTTAGGTCCAAGCCACAAAGGGGACATTTGTGCCCTGAACCCTTGAAAACCCAGAGGAAATGCAAACTGGATTTGGAAAGCACAGACCATCCCATCTCAGCATTACAGAGTAATCAATCAAGACGAGGCCACCCAATGAAAACCTCCCGACCACCTCCCCTCCCCTTTTTCCTCCCATCTCTTCCTCTCCCTTCCACTCTCTGCTCCCCACTCTCCCTTTGCTCTACCATGACCCCCTCTCCATGTGCCTCAGCTATCCACAGGTAGGATCAAGCCCCCACTCCTGACCAACCTGAAAGCAAAGGCCCCGAAGTAGCAGGGTTATTTCTGTCGCTCCTGGACCAGCCACCAGGCAGTGTGAAGCTCTTGTTTGAGAGAGAGACAGATATAAATCTTCCCATTCTACTGTGCTCAGGAAATTACCTGATGTCACAACAACCGCCACCTCCCACGCCACCAGTATGGATCCTAGCAGCCTCACCATTGGTTGGGACCTGGGGAAGTCCAGGCCCAGGTGACTCTGGGCTGTCCTATCATCCCTTGCCTTGGTGTTCCAAGGCTTTAGTAAGCAGCCAGACCAAAAATAAATCCCGTGGGCGTTCCTTGCCAACTCTATTTTTAAGCAAAATCAATTAAGTAATTATCTGAGTCCAACCTCAGCGTGCTAAATAAAACCTGCCACTGCCGAGTGTCATCAGCTGGGGGATCCAGGGCCTCTGGGCTTGGTAGGAGCAAGGCATCTCCGGATCAGGGAGAGAACCGGGAAGCACACTTTTCCAACTTTATACCCCATCACTTCCTGCCACAATTTGACTCCTGACTCCTCAGCACTGCCAATCATACCCCAACCCAGGAGGACTTGCTTGTTCATTTTTCCATGCTGTCCATGACGGTCCCTAGGTCTGGACTGTCCCTCTTGTAGCCTCTCTTAATAGTCTATACCTACCATCTCCTTCAAAATCAAAATCTAAGTCATCTCACCTAGGAAACCTCGATGGTCTTATACCTGTTGGTTTGGTTTTGGTTTTACAGTTGTTCTCTAGTGGATTCATGTGGGTGTTTATCTGGTCACTATAACAAGAGTGTAAGACCAGACCCGGCCCTCTATTTTTGCCTGGGCCTCATGGGGCTTATCATAGTGCCGGCTATATACTAGAGGCTCAATGAATGCCCACTGAATTAGGAATCTGGCCATCTTATGCAGCTTTTCAGTTCCTATAGAACTGGTAATGGCCCTGGGAAATGGTTGGGTTCTCCTGATGATTCTAATCATTCAAGGAAGCATATATTAAGCACCTATTACTTATATATTCAGCAGCCATTTATTGAGCACCAACTGTATGCCAGGAAGTCTGCTCAATGGCAGAACTACAAAGATTGAATAGGACATGGATTTGCTCTAAGCTCACCATTTGTAAGAGACCAGTATTCTTCAAAAAATTGCTAAGAACACTGAGAGAGGTATGTATACGTTGCTGTAGGACCACATGGGAATACTAGGTCCAAGCACCTGAAGAGTTTGGTCAAGACTTTACGGAATTTGTATTTAAGCTGGGTTTTGAATGATGAGTAGGAGTTTGCCAAGAAGGGAACAAGGAAAGCAGAGAGAACAGTCTTTATTTAACAAATATTTACGGAGGGGCACCTGGGTGACTCAGTCGGTTAACTTCTGACTTAGGCTCAGGTCACAATCTCACAGTTCATGAGCTCGAGCCCTGCATCGGGCTCTTAGCTGGCTGCTTGAAGCCTACTTGGGATTCTTTCTCTCTCTGCCCTTCTGCTGCTTGAACACACTCTCTCCTCTCAAGTTTTAAATAAAGTTTTTAATACACTTTTAAAATAAACAAAGACCACCACAAATATTTATTTACCTTTTAGCACTGTATAAATAAACACCTGGGCCAAGAAAACTTTTGCTAAGAAGATATCAGGTGTTCAAAAACGGGCTTTGGGGCACCTGGGTGGCTTAGTCGCTTGAGTGTCCGACTTCAGCTCAGGTCATGATCTCATGGTTCGTGAGTTCGAGCCCTACGTCAGGCTGGCTGCTGTCAGTCAGTCAGCACAGAACCTGCTTCAGATCCTGTGTCCCCTTCTCTCTGCCCCTCCCCCGCTTGCACTCTCCCCCAAATAAATAAATATTTTTTAAAAAACGGTTTTGCCAGTGGTTCTCAATCAAGGCCACTACTGCCCAGTCTCAGAGAGCTTTTGGAAATGTCTAAGGATGTTTTGAGTTAGCCTGATGATTTGGCATGCTATGGGCATTTAGTGCTCAGGGTCAGAGATGCTAAGTGCCCTGCAGGGAGTGACACAGTCCCTGAACGATGAATTGTCAGAGGCATGGAGGCGTGAAAGAGCAGTGTGGGTACCTGCATTGGCAAGACATGACTCTGGAGAAACAGGCAGGGCCAGGTTAGAAAGGATGTAGGAGACCATGGGAGAGGGGGAAGGGCCGAGCAAAGCCACGGATGTTGAAGTGACCTCAGTGCGTGAAGAGCCTGGAAGAAAGGGAGGTGTCAGGATATAAGAGCACGCCAGTGAGGGGGGCTCCTAAGGAGGCCTTCCATCTGCCCTTTAGTGGTGGTCTCTATGGGCCAAGCACCACTCTAAGCTGTGGAACTGGGAGCCACGGTAGAATGGGGTGTGCGGTGACAAATGAAGGGTGAACTGATATGGCCCAATGTCTTCTTGGAGCATTTGGTTCTGGTCTGCATGTGACATGATCATCTATCTGTTCTCTCCTCTGTCCCTCTGTCCTTCCATATCTCTGGCTTCCCGTCTCACTCACTCGCTCCCTTCTCTTCCTCTTAAATCCCTCCTCTGTCTTCCTTCTGCCTTCTAAATGAGCCCCTCTCCTTGACCTTTCCCTGCCTGTTCACAGAAAATGATGAAGAAAGAAGCTCTTCTCCTCATCCCCAATGTCCTGAAGGTTTTCTTAGAAAATGGGCAGATCAAATCATTCACGTTTGATGGCCGGACCACTGTTAAGGTACATACAGAGTGTCCTCTCCTGGGTCAGCATCTGCCCTCTCTGGAGCATAGAGTGCTGCTGGTTCCTGGGTTTCTCGGAGTCTGCACAGAGTTGTGGCTGGAGCAAGGTGGCCTTTGAGCTTCAGTCTCTGGGAGCACCAGGCTGCAGGAGCACACATCCCTCAGATGAGAGTGTTTGTGGGTGGGGAAAATTTGAATGCCCAGCTGTGTGTGTGTGCGTGCATGCATGCATGCATGCGCATGTGCTCACAAGCATGAGTGCATGTGTGTGTACACACTTATTCGTGGATTGCTTTGTGTCCATGTTACACCGGGTCCTTCAAGAGTCTTAGGAGCTAAGAAGTGTGAAAATCGTTAAACCGTTTATAAAGCAAAAGTGATTTATATTGCTACAATAACATCTACACACATTTACACACAGAAATCAACAAACGCAATCTCTTGGGAGATTAGCTTAGCCATGCTTTGTTTTTTAAATAAGAACCAGCATTGAACCAAGATTTGAAACGTCCAGGCACAGTCCCATTGACTATTGCTTTCATAGGAAGAGCAGTTACTGAGCTGTGATTCTTAAGAGCTCAGCCAGTCGTCTGAAAGTTGTAGCAATTCCCTTAGTCCTGAGGACGAGAGGCAATGAAACGATTAACCCCCAGGTTCAAACTCTGATATGGGACAAAAATAGCTGCCTCCTGCTTTTTTTGGACTCCCTCCAAAAGGAGAATGCCTTCCCCAGAATGAATTTCCATACAACCAATGGAATAGCATCTGCCCAGAAAACCTACCTTGTCTCACAGGCATCCTGAGGTCCCCAAGCTGAGGTCAAGACAGTTCTATAAACAAAGAAACCCTGGGGCCAGGAAACTTCCCTAAGAGGAATTATCAGGTGGTCAGAATTGGCACTCCCCCTCCCAGACAGCTTTTGGGAATGTCTGAGGAGATGTGGGGTCATCCCATGGTTTGGCGTGCTGCTGGCATTGAGTGTCTCTGGGTCAGAGATGCTAAGTGTCCTGCAAGGAGTGAGACAGGCCCTAAATGATGAAGAATGGTCCTGCCCAAAGTGCCAGCAGCACTGGGCCTAACCCATGTTGATCTAACTGCAGTCTCTTTGGAAGGCTTCGGCCTGGGGGTGTTCCCCAGGGGTATAGCACTGAATCATATTCCCTAGGGTCTTCTGGGATGGTCTGTTGCCCATTGAACGTCTCAGTCAATGAGAGGGACATCGAAATACAACTAGGCCATCCAGGGGTGTCCAGATGCCCCTCCTCCAGATGTTGATATCTCTCTGTGTCGGAAGCCTTCTTGGTGTTCATTCGTGGGTCAGTATGCCCTTTGGAGACATGCCTCCGCACCGGGACATGTACTCCTCTCTTCCCGCCTTGGAGGCTTCTCCAAGCATTCTCCTACCTTACAATGACACCGCCATTGTTGCTTCCAGGTAGCCCCAGCCTTCCAGGCCAGCAGTGTCCCCTGGCTTGTGATCTCACCCTGACCTCAGGGAGGGTGCACTGGCAATTCATTGGAACTTGGACAGGCTGCCAAGCCACTTGTCCCCAAGAGGTACCTGGGTGAATTGACAGTGTGGCACCGGGGCTGTTACACTTGTAACACCAGTTGGCAGTCGCCGGCTTAGCCATCCACAATTCCAAATGCAGCCGAACTGCAAAGAAAACCCCATTTGTCCCTGCCAGAGCTCCAGCAACACTGGCGCCTCTGTGATCACTGGATGATACAAAGAGATACTCTCAAGTACCCACCAGTCTCCAGCCTAACATCTGAATGGCTAAGCGTCATTTCCTATTCACTGAGGGGCTTGTTTGGCAAACTCCAGCTGTAAGGGAGCTTGGCGTTCCCAAGCTTCCTTCCTTCTGGCCTTTGGGGGGCTGAGCCGGGCTGACTCCATGAACACGCGCACTGGAGCCTGGTGTGTGCCCAAGTCCCAGCAAATAGATGGCAGAAGTCTCAAAACTGACATTTGGGCAGCCCCCAAGGATATGTTTTCAGACATCCTAATATTAAAAGTAGGGCAGCAGAGCAGACAGAGCCCAGGAGTCAGATTTATGACTGTACACAAGACACGTGACATAGTTCCTCTGCGTGAACACATTTTTCAAGTTGCTAAATTGATCGTCTCTAAAAGCCAGCGACGATCAAAAATGAACATCCTTCCAGTAACTCGAGTCATTCAATTTAGATTATGAATCCAGAAATAGTCTACTTTTTAATCACATAATTGTGGCTCTCGCTCTTGTTAATTCCTAAGAGTTGATAAACAAACTACAGTGAACATTCTGAGTTATGTAAGGTGAGGGAAGAACCAGCACCATGCCTTCCTTATTCAATGGCTTGCTTAATAAGCACTCAGAAAACATGTTGTTGAATGGAAGGAGAGAAGGAGGGAGGGAGGGAGGGAGTGCCATGACCTTTTTTTGTCATATGCCTGGCTGGACCAAGTTCATAAACACCTCCCTCCACCCCCTGCACCCTTTGGTGTTCCCCAGGGCCCAAGTACTCATGGGTCATTCTCCTCATCCTGGAGAATGCCTGGGCCACCACAAAGGCCTGTGTCTCTGGCCACTTCCCCGGCCTCAGCCTCCTCCCCAGGACCATCTTTCTTGGTGTTCAGTCTCCCTCTCCCGTGTTTGGTGCTGAGAGTGGCTTAGAACTGGAATGTATCTCCCTCTCAAGGCTCTTTTCTCTTCCACAGGATGTGATTGTGACATTACAGGACCGTCTTTCCCTAAGGTACATTGAGCACTTTGCTCTTGTCCTTGAGTATGCTGGGCCAGAACAGAACCACAAGTTCCTGCTTCTCCAGGACAAGCAACCCCTGGCTTACGTAAGTAACTCCTTTGGCCTGGCTTGAGAACTTTGCATGTGGCCTCTACTAGAGAAGAGGACGCCAGGCACTCTCTTTCTGGAAAATTCATAACGATTTGCTTAGCCCGATCCCAGAAATTACAGTTCTCAGTGAGGTCTATACTAACCACATCCAGCAGGCTTTCGATGATGTTCCTCATGACCTAAGAAGGGCATGAAGATTGGTAGTCCTGGTCTCTAGTGGGGAAGGTGTGGGGTAGTGAGTCACTGTGTGGCTCCCGGAATGCTAACATGAACAGCAGTGTCAACCCTCCTGTGTCCCCCTACCTCTGAGAGGAAACTTGGCCTTCAGATGATGGCTTCAATATGAAAAGGTCAACAAGTGGAGCGAACTGAGACCACTGAGGGATAAGTGCGGGCTGAGAATGGGTTGAATGGGGCCCAGAATGGGCAGCATGTCACCCACATCAACTTCCAAGTCAGAGTAGAAGAGAGAGGCCAGGGAAGCCCAGGAATGCTGGCTAGCATTTCACCAACAGTGAATCACTAAGAAGAGTCAGAGAGGCCAGCCAGGGCCAACCAGTATTCCCAGAGAGGGACGGGAGGAATTGGAGAGGGACAGCTGGGGAGGAAATACTTACATGGAAGCAAAGCAAAAACCAAAATCAGACACACACACACACACACACACACACACACACACACACAATGAAGGGATTGTATATAAAGAAATTCTTCAAGTTTATCTCTGAGCCAAATGTAGTCCAGACACTCCTACGTTCCCACCTGTAAAGGGAAGATTGGTAGCTTGGAAGGGGGGCCTAAGCACCTCCAGCCCCTCAAGAGGCCCTTTGAATCCAATTGGTCTCTTTTGCCAAATGGGATTTTAAACTTTTTTATTAGAAAGAAATCTCAAACATACACAGAAGTAGAAAGAATTGTATAATGAATCCTCGTTACCCAAGGCAGCTTCAGCAATTACCAATATATTGCCAACTTGTTTTACCTGTACCTCCAAATGGGATTTTAAATCTTTCGTTTGGCTTTTAATCAGAAATTTGCAGCTGAGCTGCTCTGCAAGGTAAAGGCATTGGCCTCACAGCGAGAAAAGAGAGAAGTTCCCAGGAGCCCTCTCTTCCCACCTCCTATCTTGGGCCTTAGACCCAATTGTTGATGAAGGCCATGTCCTGGTTAAGTGATTCAAAAATTCTAGCCCCTTTGGACCAGAAGGGTGACAAAGACCTTTCCTCTGAGGATAATTGGAAAAGGCCAGGGGGGAAACAGTGGTAAGCAGCACCCCACCTCCACCCGAAGTCCCACCTTGACGGGTCACCACGCTGGCTCTCTTCGCTACGGCCACTGATTCCCAGATGTCTTTTCCTCCCACCTCTCATCCCTGGGGTTCAGGTGGTACAGCGGACACACTATCAAGGAATGAAATGCCTCTTCCGAATAAGCTTCTTTCCCAAAGACCCCGTGGAGCTGTTGCGTCGGGATCCTGCTGCTTTCGAGTACCTGTACATCCAGGTAGAGTCTGATTGGGGATAAACAGACAGACAGACCAGTGGACAAACAAGCAGTCAGGCTGTTCTGCCCTCACTGTGAAGTCACGATGTAAGTTATTCCATCTCCAGGTAGCTCTGAAGGCCCTTTCTTTTTCTGCTGCCATCATAGGCCATGGCCAAGTTGTTTAGCCTGGTAACCGGACCCGACTGTGGTTCAAGTCCCCTCTCTGTCTAGACAGATCTCATCAGTTTTTCAGGAACAAGCAACCCAAGGAACTCTGTCACCATCATAGGATCCCAAGGTTTACTGAGCCCATTTGGGTAGTGGGGCGGGGGTGGGGGGAGGCAACCCCCAACGCCTAGCTCCATTAAGGAGATGATTCCCAATTCAGTTCATCGAGAAACTTTTGCTGAGCACTGACTCTGGAGCAGGCCCTGTGCTAGGTGCTGCTAATCAAGGTAAACAACGAATTGCCCTAGCTCGCTAGATCTCATAAACAGACATACGCACAAGTAAAGCCAAAACGGTGGGACAGTCCTGTGATGATGGCAGGGTGCAGTGTCAGTCGGAGCAGCCAGGAGGAGGCAGTTTGCCGACTCTTTTTGGATGGAGGATAGTGGAGACTTCACAGAGGAAGGGATACATGCATGCTCTTGGCCTTGAGGGACGAGTAGAAGTTTTCCGTGTACAGACATGGAGCAGAGGGGGCACAGTCTAGGCAAAGGGACTTGCAGCTACAAAGCCTTGGTGGCATGAAACAGCATGCTCTGATGAGACAACTGTGAGTAACTTATTTACCTGGCGTTCAGAATGTGAGGTAAGGAGCAATAAGAAATGAAATGGGAGAGACGGGAAGCAGGTAGTGAAAGGCTTGACACATCACGACAGGCACAGGCTTCAAAATGGTTTAGACCTGTGTTTTAACAGGCCCTCCAAGGGATTCTGATGCCCAGTGGAGTTTGGGAACCACTGTTTTAGGGCAGTGGGGCTTCACCCTAGCTGCACATTAGAATTATCTGGGAAGGTTTGAAAATAAAAGCTCTGTTCAACCCAAGACCAAATCAAAATCTATAGGAATGCATTCCAAGCATTAATATTTTCTAAATCCTTCCAGTGATTCAAATGTGTAGCCTGGGTAAAGAAATTCTGCTGTAGGGTGGGGGTATAAAAATGTTGTAGGGAGAGTGAGTGGCCTGGTCAGATGAGCAACTTTGAAGGGTTACATAGTGCCAAGGAAGTACACCAGCTAGGAAGCTCTTATGGTTATCCAGAGGAGAGATGATGGGGACCATAACCAGGGCAGTGACGGATGGGGTGGGGTGGGATTCAAGAGATAATTAAAAGATAGAATCAATGGGCTTAGACTCAATGAGCATTTGATAGAGGTGGTATCACTTTCCAAGTTAAGGAATACATGTAGTGGAGTGGGTTTGGGAAAAAGATGAGATCATTTGGGGGATGTGTTGACTTTTAGGTGCCCATGGAACATACAGAGTGCTTGATGAGAGGAGAAAAATAAGCTCAAACCTCATCTCTGATGATCTCTATGATAGCGACACCTGCAGACGTGCTGTGAAACATAGTTGCCCTTCTAACAATCTAAAATGTTAGGAACATTTTTCAAACAGCCTTGGGCTCCCATACCAGCACTCTAGAGGGCAATGAGTTGTGGTTCTTCTATGAATTTTATAAGGTTGGTTCTCATTTTGTTGGCCCTAAATTTCTTCTCCTGAGCATCATTTTTAATTCCAATGATTTTGGAATCTGGTGTCAAGATCATGTCCGCCCTCTCTCTCCCCTTCGTGATGATATGGACTTCACCTGTAAGTCCTTCTTTTTTATATCGAGCAGCTTTATGGAGGTCTCACTGACACACAAACTGCACATACTTAAAACAACTACTTGATAGGTTTTGACATATGTTTATACCCATGAAACCATCACCACAATCAAGATATTGAACATATCCGTTGCCCCCCAAAGTTTGGTCAGGCTTTTGTGTAATTCGCCACCCCCCATTCCCAGGCAACCACTGACCTGCTTTTTGTCACTATAGACTGACTCACGTTTTCTAAAGTTTTATATAAATGAGATCATACAGTCTGTACATTTATTTTGGTCTGGCTTCTTTCACCCAGCATGATTTTGAGACTTATCTTTGTTGTTGTGTGTACCATTACCCCATTCCAGTTCATTGTTGAGTAGTATTCCACGGTATGGATGTACCAAAATATTTTTTATCAGTTCACCTGCTGATGGACATTGGGGTTGTTTCCAGGTTTGGGCTACCACAAAGCTTCTACGAACATTCATGCACAAGTCTTTGACACTCTTTTCTCTTGGGCAAATACCTAAGAATGGAATGGTTTGATCATACAGCAGATCTATCTCTCTAATTTTTTTAAAGAAATTCCAGTACTGTTTTCCAAAGTGGTGGTACCATTTTCTACATTCCCACCAGCCACGTATGAGAGTTCCAGTTTCTCCACATCCTCACCAACACTTGATGTTGTTGGTATTCTTTTTAGTCATTTTAGTAGGACTCAGTGGCATCTCGGTGGCATCTCACTTGCATTTCCCAGTGACTAATGATGTTAAACATCTTTGTGTGTGCTTGTTTGCCAACATGCATCTTTTTTAGTGAAGTGTCTTTTCAAATCTTGTGCCTCCTTTTTTAGTGGGATTGTCCATGTTCTTATTAATGAGTTATGGGACTTCATTATATATCCTAGATACAAGCTGCTTGTTGGATATGTTATTTCTCCCAGTCTGTGGCTTCTCTTTTCAGTCTCTAAACAGTGTCATACTAATACTGAGTCTTCTGACCCACGAACACGATATATTTCTATATTATTTAGGTCTTCTTTAATTTTTCTCATCAGTATTTTCTGGTTTTCGGTGTACAAGTCTTTCACTTATTTTCACAGATTTATTCCTAATTATGTCATATTTTTGATGCTACTGTAAATAGTTTTGACGTTTAGTTTGAATTTCCAGTTGTTTGTCGTAAGCATGTAGAAATGCAGTTGGTTTTTGTATGTTACTCTTATATCCTGCAACCTTGCTAACTCGTTAGTTTTAATAGGTATTTTATAGATTCCATTGGATTTTCTACATAAATGATCGTGGATGAAGCGTTCCTTTTCCACTCTCTCCTATGCTGTAGTGATACCACTGTGGCTCCCTAGTGCCTTAGCTCATCCTGGTTTAACCTCACCAAAATGGGCAGCTGGTCTAACCAGCGCTGAATCATCAATAGCTGGGACTCTGACCCTCAGGGCTTGGGGGCTGTCGTACACTTGGCCAGTAGCTCCAGGGGACCCCCTTTAGGATAACATAGGGAAGACTGACTCATTGCTGCTTTTGACACTCAGACCCCAAGGAACAAACTATCTGCCCCATCCCTGCAATCCATGTCTCATCCTGGGCTTTTGGGTTAGAGCCCTATGGAGAACTCTTCCCAAGGTCTCTCTTTATTCCCATCTGAGCTAGTAGAGGACCCTTGTGTGGCTGGGGAGTGAGTTTAAGCCTCCAAGAAAAGGCAGGAAGTCCTCTTGTAACAGGAGGAAAGAAAGAGAGTGGTGCCATGTGTCACTTTTGCAGTGACCTAGATGTTCTGCCCATTTGTGCCTTGCCATTATATGTATCTACCACTGAGAAGCCTGTCCAGTGTCTGGTGGATGAGGCAAATACTGTCCCTGAGATTCAGGGTCCCTCTGTTGCCTCTTCCCTGAGGGCAGAAACTTCCTCCTCCCCTTTACCTAGGATGTCTTATTTGACACCATGATTCTTTTCTGGGATGCAAGGGAGTAGATTGGGGGTGTGGGGGGAGGGAAGGGAACACCTTTTTAAACTGACAGGTTTGGACCGCCCTCTCCTGCAGAGTCGGAATGATGTTATCCGAGAACGCTTTGGAATGGACCCCAAGCCGGAGATGCTTTTGGGTCTTGCTGCCCTCCACATCTATATCACCGTCTCAGCCACTCGACCTAGTCAGAAGATCTCGCTCAAGAATGTGGAGTGAGTTCTGCCAGGGTCCTTCAGGAAGGGGGCAAATAGCTGTAGAGGGAAAAAGTGCAATGATTGAGCTGTGCTATGCTTTTCTGGAATGGAGAGCCTGGGGTGGGGGTGAGAATTGGAGTTCCTCACACCTAGACTGTGATGCCTTCGAGCTATAGCTTCCGCTAGGGAACTGTGGCCACTGTGATTCTCCTGCCCCCATCTCTCTCTTTCCCACAGGCTCCTTCCCTCCCTCTGACTCTCAGATCCAATTCCTGTGTTGCCATCTTGCTTTCTCTGTCCCACTTTGTCTCTCTCACTAATTTCTTGCTTTTCTTCTGCTTTTAGGAAGGAATGGGGCCTGGAACCCTTTCTTCCCCCCTCCCTCCTACAGGGCATCAAAGAGAAGAACCTCCGGAAATCTCTCTCTCAGCAACTGAAAGCCCACCAAACGCATCCTTCCAGCGGCACCAAGGTACCCAGTGTCGTCCATTGGGCACCCTCCTCAGGCCTCAGTGGCTGTGGGGGTCTCCTGTGTGGTTTCCCAGCAGGTCTGGTCTTCTGGGGAAACCTCTTCGCTGTTTTTGACTTGGGTATACACACAGCTTAGCTGGATATGGGGGAGGATTGTGGAGAGGGATTTTCCCCAAACCCGAGCCATCTCCAGAGACAGCTAAGGGGCAGGTCACTGAGAGAGCCCAGGATACTCAAAGCAAAGGGGCCAGGATGCAGGAGAAGGCAATTCTCGGATCATTCCACGCATTTAGTTGGTGCTGATTGAGCACCTACTGTGTGGACGGCACTGGACACTGAGGAGGCACATTTTCCACGGAAATGGCTGCTCCGTTCCTCATTAGCTTTCTAATTCATCAGTCCTGCCATAGGGAATTCTGGGAGATACAAGCGCAGCCTGGTGCAACAAGTGATAATGGGTCACTGGGCAGCCTGTGGAAGGCTCACGTCACTGCCCTGCCCTCCTGCACATTCTCAAATGCCCTCTGAGGGACTCCTGCCCCCCTGCCCTTCCAGCCCTGAAGGTCCCAGGCCCTTCCCGGTCTGCCGGTGCTTCCTGCCCAGGAGGCTGGAGGGTGGTGAAAGGCGCTAGAAGCAGCACACAGATGTAGACACAGGACACAGTTGCCCCCATATATTCCACCCATTCCGGATTCCTTGTATCACCAACTAGCTTCTCTTTTAAGATGCAAATTTCCCCAGAGAGTTAAGCCATTTCTACCTTGCTGTGCATATTTAATCAAATCATTTTTTCTTCCCAGAGGGAGAACACCAGTGCTCCCAGCCATCTCCTCAGCAAACATTTTTTTTTGAGGACCCCCACTACTTGGGCTGGAGACACAAAGATGAAGAAGGCCTGCCTGCTCTCCGCCCTCAAGTCAGGCACAGGCTAGTGGGGAAACATGAGAGTCACAGCACAGTGCCACAGTCAGTCACAACACGGTGCAACAGGCGTGGGAGCCCTGGAAACACGGAGGAGGAGGAACACCCAGCCCAGCCTTAGGGAGGTAGAAAAGGCCAGAAATGGGTGCATTGGATGCCAGAGCTGGGTCTTGACAGATAGGAGTTTATCTAGATGAGGGGGAGATAGGGGGGAGGAAGACTTTCCCATGCAGGCAGATCCATCTGTACAAAGCCCCAGGGATCTAAGAGAATATTGTGCATGGAGAGAAATTCAAATAGTCCAGCATAAGCAAGTACAGAGAGTGCAAGGAACGTGCCTGGGGAGGGGGACAAGAGAGAAGGCCGGAGAAGCTGGCAGGAGCCAGTTGTGTGCCCGAGCACCTTGTGTGCCATGGAGAAGGGCTATACTTCATCCTGGGGTCATCGGGGAGCCATTGAAGGATTTAAGCGGGCAGCTGATCTGATTACACTTATGGTTTAGGCTTCTGCCCTTAACAGCAGTGTGGAGGGGCTGAGCGATAGGAGTATAGATAGGCTGGAAAGGAAGTTAGGAGGTACAATCAAGGTGATTTGGTGGCTGGTGGCCCTCAGGTGAGAGGACGAGGGAGGAGCCCAGTGTGACACAGGTTTCTGGTTCTGATGCCTGGAGGAAGCTGGAACCACTGATAGACTTTTCTATCGGGGCTTGGGGGTGCTGAAGATTAAAGGCATTGGGACCCCTGGCTAGAGATGGCCAGTACCAAGATGGCAATTATGGCAATTGGGGATCTTAGGATAGAGATGTAGATGAGACAGGGTGTCAAGAGTTAGGGGGAGGTGTTAGGATTATCCCCAGACCAAAATGAATAAGCTGGGTTTTGAAGGCCCGAGGATCAGGAGGTAGGAGAAAAGTTTAGAAAGGGAGATAGGATGCTAGAGTTGTCCAAACTGGAACCTTCCAGCAGTTTTTCTGACGGTGTCCTCACACTCCCAGTATAGCTTGCTGACTAGTCTGACTAGTACCTGTCCTAAGATGTTGACTCTCCTTCCTGAGAACTCAGGTTTACTTTTCCTGTGCAACTCAGGCTTCTTATGTTTCTGGATGGGTTGTTTCCACAGGGCTCTGCAATTCAGGCAAAGCTCCAGTATCTTCGAATTCTGAATGAACTTCCGACCTTCACGGGCGTTTTGTTCAACACTGTGGGCCTGGTCAGTGAGGGCACTGGTCGGGAGGGAGCCCCTGGTGTGTACTTGTGCTTGGGTGGGGGCCAGGAGAGACTCTACTACAGCTTTAAGGTGGCATCCTCTGTCAGCAAATATTTCTAAAGAACTTCCTTCCTCTTCCTCCTCTTTCTACCTCTCCCTTCCTATGGTGCTCTGGTCCTGCCTCTGGTAAAATGGTAAAGTAGGAGGCCATGTTTGTTTTCGATATACCCCCCATGAGCCTTCTGTGTCCCTTTTCCTCGATTTCAGGGGTCAGCAAACTTCCTGCATAAAGAGCTAGATACTGCCTATTTTAGGCTTTGCAAGCCACCCAGGTCTCTGTCGCAACTATTTAGCCACCATTGTAGCGTGAATAGAGCCGTAGACAATGCATAAACAAATGAGCGTGGCTGTATTCCAATATCTCTTTATTTATGGGCACTGAAATGTGATTTTCATGTGATTTTCACATGGCACAAAATATGGTTCTTTTGAATTTTTTCCAACCATTAAAAATGTAAGACGCATTCTTAGTCTGTGGGCCATACAAACACTGGCAGTGGACCAGATGTGGTCCCACACGCCAGGCTTTCTGAGTCTTTGTACTTCCCCCTACCTGCCCAGGGCCCCCCACTGCAGTAACACCCCTCTCTAGCAAGGCACAGCTGGTTCCCCCCAAACCTGTACCCCAGGCTAATTCACCCTAGTGAGCTGTGGTGAAAGGAAATTCAAATCATCCTGCGAACTGGATCCAGGTGCTTGTCATACTCTGGGGAGCACGCTGTCATGCTCGTGGGGCACACTGATGGAAAGCCGCTTATCAAAGTGTCTAGAGCATATGTAAAGAGGTTCCTTGGGGTGATGCTAATTCCAGGGAATGGGCCAGCAGAGGGCCAAGGCTTGATGGTGCTGAGCAGCCTGTCAGGACCACTTAAGGGAATCCAGCCCACCAGGTGCAGAGATAGACATTTACAGACTTGGATTTGCAGATCCCTGAAAGCCTGCTGCCCCCTCCCTCTACCTTCCCCCCTCAACACACACACACACACACACACACACACCACCCCTGCCACTGTGGGCCATTCTGCCATTCCTTTGGGTTAAGACTGCTGGAGTGCCAGTTAAAGGGCAGATAGCTTCTTAGGGAGGGAGACGCCCCCGGCCCGACCCTGCTATTAAGCACCCAATCAACTCCTTAACACCTTAGGCGGGAGTGACTGGCAGTTTTGCTTTTGGCACTGGGTGGGGAGTGTGAGTTTAAGTGGCTCTTGGGTGGGGAGGTAAAGACCAAAAGCAGGATGCCACCTGTTCAGGCAGAGCACTGGGTGGGGGCCCCCGAGTGGCCCAAATGGAAAGTCCCTGGGGCTTGGTAGGAAGAAGATGCTGCAGAGCTTTAAAAACAAAGCTCACAATTTTGCTAGAGCCAACCCTGCCACTGCCCATGTCACTCAGCCCGTTGTAAAGACTAAGGTGTCCATTTAGACCGGTGACCTGGGGCCCTGCCCTGGGGACAGGAACGTCCCAGACCATTTTCCCCTCGAGGTTGTCCTCCTGTCCTGGCACGAAGCCTCAGATGTTTCCAGACCTCCCAGCAGAACCAGTTCAATGCCTCTTTTCTATTTCCTCCTGCCTCGCCGGCCGCCTCCTCTGCCCTGCTTTCTGTGAATGCTGCCTGCCACGCTTGGGTACTACTAGGACGAGAAGCAGTCAGCCACCACTCTCCTCGTGGGACCCCGTCACGGCATCAGCCATGTTATTGACCTCAAAACCAACCTCACCACTGTGCTGTCCGAGTTCAGCAAGATCAGCAAGATCCAGCTGTTCCGGGAGAACCAGGGCGTGGCCCGGGTGGAGACCAGCATCATGGATGCCAAGGTAAGCCCAGCTTTGAGGAGCTACCTCTCTCCAGGGACAGGACTTAGGAACACAGGAAGAAGTAAAGAGCATTTGAGCCTCTTCAGTGAGAGTGATTCAGGTCCAGGGTCCCTTTGGGCTCATCTTTCTTTCCTTTCTCAACTCCGTGGGACATGCTGTCTTGACCCCACATTAGGGTCAGCCAGCGCTGGAGAAGGCTGGGAAGTGTCAGATCAACCCACAAGAAGTCTTCAACAGAGGGCAGGGGAATTGAACTCGGAGCTTCCCCCGGGCTGTCGCTTCCCAATCTTTCTTGTGTCACAGCATGTATAGGAAAAGACATTCATGTGGAACAGTGGGATACATAGTCCAGCCCAGAGACCTCCAGGCCAGAGGCCTCCCGGGCCCTGCCTGGTCACCCCCAAGGCTGAAAGGATATGTGCACACCAGCTGGGGCACCTTTTCATAGGCAGTCGTGGAGGAGGAAGTGTCTGGATATGTGGACAGACCCACGGAAGCCTGAGGAGATGGGGGGCAGGCAGAGCCTAGCCCACATCTTACCTTCCAAAGTCCAGCTCTTAGAACCTTTCCCATAGATCAGCTCCTTCAGACTGGCCGTGGTCAGCCGCCCCCTCCATGGCTCTCATGTTGAACACCCAGGAACCAGTGTGGGTGGGGGGCAGGCCTGCCTGCCAGCTGGCGGAAGCTATTAGAGGAGGTGCAATTTCCCTTTCTTAAAGGATTTCCCAGAGAGAGATGTTGTTGGCAGATTAAGAGATGGAGTGTTTGCTGTTTCTAAAAGAGCAAATTATTTATTTTTGTCTTTGTGAAACCCAGAAACCTTTAATATGTTAATTTTTCCACCTGTGATTCCTAGTATTCCCATTGGTTTAGGAACCTGCCTGGAGCTGATATCTAATTGGCTTGTGGCCACTTCCTCAACCAATGATCTCTGCCCTCCTCAGATGTTGTTGGGTAAAAAGCCAAATGGACAGGTAGGGAAGGGACAAGAAGGACCCGAAGACATGCAGGATAGATGTGGCTTCCTGAGAAATGAAAGGACTTTAAAAGAGAGAAACAGTTTTCCAAATGAGTCGTTTTCAATGTTGTAAAATTGATTCTCAACATTGGCTGCTCAATAGAATTTCCTTGAGAGCTTTATCAAAATGCAGATGCCCACGTCCTATTTCCAGAGACTGTGATTGAATTAATCAGGGTGCAGCCTGGGAATCAGGATTTATTCACTTTTCAGTTCCCCAGTGATTCTGTACGATAGCCGGGTTTGAGAACCACTGACCTCTGGGTCCAGAGTCCTGGGAGGCACCGGTATTGGCTGAGTGAGGAGCACTATTCTCATTTCCAGGAGCGATCCAGCCACAGGTCTGGGCCTGAATGTTGCCCAGGAGGGACCACACTCTTACTGGGGAGACTAGACTCACAAAGACACATGACCTGCCTTAGTAACACAGCATCAGAATACGTATGCATCTCTGGAATCAGACACACCAGGTTCAAATCCCAGCTCTACTGCTACCTACCTGTGTGGCCTTCAAAAAGTGTCTTAACCTCTCTGAACACTAATTTCCTCAACTGCAAAATGGAATGCCTATCTCAAAAGGCTGTTGTTCAGGAGTAAATGAGAAAACATAGATAAAAAGTCTTAGAACACTGCCTGATACATAGTAAGTACTCAAAAACCTGTACTCAACCTGTTGTTTTTTTCAAAAGCGAAACAGCAATGAACAAAAGTTACTAGGAGGTCAATTTTGCAGGTAAGTATGGTGTGGAATGTGGAACAAGAGAATAGGAAGGGGTTAACCAGACTGCCTTCCCACAAGAGGTGTTTTAAGCTGGATCTTGAAGTGATAGGCATGGATTAGCAGAGAGAAGTGGGATGTGTTCACAGGCAGAGAGCAAGCATGGAAATAAGCAAGCCATATGTGCAGGTCGATAAGCATAGTTGCTTGGCTGGAAAGGAGAATAACGAGAAAAAAGATTGGTTAGATTGGGGGTGGGCAGACCAAGCTGGTTAAAAGCTTCGAAGGCAAAAGCTAGCATGAAGCCAGGGAGGTAAGGAGGGGATCGTGGCACTAGTGCCGGGGTGACATGATAAGGTCAGGGCCTTGGTTGGAGGGTCAGCAATGAAAAAGAGCGAATGTGAAACATACAGAATCACTAAGCATGTGCATGCGTATGCCCACACACGTTCCTCTCTTGCACATGCAACACGTCTGTCTTATTATATCTAACCCTTATTGCCTGCTCCCTATATCCTGAGAACACTGAAGTCCGGGGCTATGCACGTTGCATGCAGCACACAGAGGGTCCAAATCGTGGGTGGGTGGAGAGGTGAGAGGCCACATTATGGGATATACGGGGCATCACATTGGTGAATGGAGGGGGATTAGAAGAAGGCTGCACTTTGCTGAGTGGGAAACAGCAAATAGCTAGGTGATGCAACCAACAGGTGTTGGATAGTTCAGGTATGCCCTCCTTTAAGCAGGAAAATACAATGCATATGGAAAACCACAGGAGAATTACCCATTTTGTATTTCCATGTTTCTGCTAGGCAGAACAATAGCCCCCCCCCCAAAGATACCTATACCCTAATCCCCAGAACCTGTGAATATGCCATGTTATGTGGCGGGGGTGGGGGTGGGGGTGGGAGTTAGGGTTGCAGGTGGAATTAATCAGATGACCTCAAGAGAGGGAGATTAGTCTGGATTATCCAGGTGGGCCCAGTGTAATCACAAGGGTCCTTATAAGTAGTAAGAGGGAGGTAGAAGAGGAGGTCTGAGTGATGTGATGTGATGTGATGTGATGTGATGTGATGTGATGTGATGTGATGTGATGTGATGTGATGTGAGAGGGGCTCAGCTCAACCTGTTGGCCTTGAAGATGGAGGAGGGGGCCGGGAGCCAAGGAATGTGGGTGGCCTCCAGAAGCTAGAAAAGGCAAGGAAATCCATTCCCTCCTAGAGCCTCCAGAAGGGAGGCAGCCCTGTCTACCCTTGATTTTAACCCAGTGACCCTCAAGTCCGATTTCTGACCTCCAGAACTGTAAGAGAACAGATGTGTATTGTTTAAGCCACTGAGTTTATTTGTTACAGAAGCAACAGGAAACTAACATAATGGTGAGATTCCTTCAAGTAGGGAACCATCATACCCTATGTTAAAGATACAATTTGACTGATAAATGTTCTGCCCACACCCAAGTTTTATGACATAAGATAAGACGCATCATCAGACATCAGAGATGTCTGCTATGTGTATCACTACAGTTCAGTTCCCTATTAAATAGGATGGTATTTTGTGTAGCAACATGGATGGACCTTGAGGGTGTTATGCTGAGCGAAATAAGTCAGGCAGAGAAGGACAAATATCATATGTTTGCACGTAAAGGAGGATTAGGAGGAACTTAACTGAGGAACAAGGGGGAGAAGAAGGGGGGAAATGGTGGGGGAAAAGGAGAGAGGCAAACCATGAGAGACTCTTGAATGCTGAGAACAAACTGAGGACTGATGGGTGTGGGAGGGGAGGGGGGATGGGCATGGAGGAGGGCACTTGTGGGGATGAGCACTCGGTGTTATGTGGAAACTAATTTGACAATAAACTATTTGTTAAAAAATAAATAAATAAATAAGTAGGATGGTATTTATACTTTTCGCAGGTAAATCAGCAGAGGTAGGATCAACAATATGGTGATGGGAGAAAAAGAGGAAGACTGAGGGAGAAAAAAGATCCAGGCTATCATTTGACAGTCCTTTAGTATGAACTTACCTTTGCTAGGAAGCATGCTAAATCCCAATAGGAGATACAAACATGAAATGAAAAGAAAAACATTGCTCCTTGCCCTCAAGAAGCTTTCTGTTTTATAGAGAAAAAGAAGTTTGCTAATACGTGGCATGCCCAAGAAAGTGCCATTAGAAGAGGTACCAAGAGCATATCAGAGTACAGAGGAAGGCAAAGCTCTAGCTCCAGGATTAAGGAAGCTTCCTGGAGGCACTCTATATCAGCAATACCTATGGCTACTGAGTGGTGCCTCTCTCCATATATGTGAACAAAGGGAAGGATTTGTGGGGACAGGGTCTGGGGAGCTTCCTGCTGGAGAATGGCTTCCCTGGTCTCAGTAGGAGTCTATCCTTAGGGTCAGTGTCATGATGGAGCCAGTTCAAACAGGTGTAGCTCTCCCAACTCTGCATTCAGTAACATCACATTGATAACTTGAAAGTGGCCATGGTTCAAGTATATACACCAGGGAAATAGGCCAACACTACAAATCAGGACTTCACAGAACTGGTTGTTTAATATTTACCAGCATGCCACTACATGAGGTATAGTGAAGAATATGGAAGTTAGAAACCAGACTTGGCTCGTTTCCTCCTAGACATGCCACTCTGTTCTGGGGATATTCTGGAAGGGCCTGGTGAAACTAAGATTATTCACTCAAAGCAGTGGTTCTCAGCTCTGACTGCACATTAGAATCATGTATGGAGATTTGAAAAACACTGGCGCCTGGGCCCTTCCTCTCAGACCATTTAAAGCAGAATGTTGGGGGTGAGGCTGAGGTAAATAGGTTTTTCAAGCTTCCCAGGTAATTGTAGCATGTGCCTGCCCTGAGAACCACTGCCTTAAAGTGATAGTCTGCCTAGGGGTGCCTGGGTAGCTCAGTTGGTTAAGTGTCCAACTCTTGGTTTCAGCTCAGGTCATGATCTCAAGGTTCATGGGTTCAAGCCCTGCTTTGGGCTCTGTGCTGATAGTATGGATCCTGCTCTGTGCGGATAGTATGAATCCTGCTTGGGATTCTCTCTCTCTCTGCCTCTCCCTTTCTCACTCTCTCTCACTCAAAACTAAACATTTTTTTAAAAAGAGTGATGTTCTGCCTTGCCTCCAACTTGTCTGGTTATGCCCAATTAGCCTTCACAAGTGCCACAGAGGCAAGAACCCAAATGTATTGGTCCCCTGGGACCCAAGGACCATCACGTTGTCCCGTTGCCCTTCTGTGTCCCTGGATTTCCACTTTTTTCCTGTTTTCAGAGATGCTACAGTGAGCTGATGCCACCCCAAGCCAGTCCCCTCCCTAGCCAACATCCTAAAGTGGCCTTCATGCTCCCAGCACACCGTGAGCACCCCAGGAAGAAGATGGGGCTGGAGTGTATCAAATTCATCCCTGTTCTACCTTCCCCTGGCCGGCCATGCCTCCAACTCTGTTCCCCTTTTCTCCTTTAACATTTGAAGATGGCCTGGGCACATTTTGTTAGCTTTCACCCTGCTTATTTGCTCTTAGTGGGGTGAACAAGAGGCAGTATGCAAATATCTTTCTCCAAGAGACAGCAGTCTGGGACTGAGGCACCACTGGGCCATTACCATACCCCATTACCACAAAAGCACATAAGGAGGGAAAGAAACCATCAAAGGATGTCCCAAGGGATCTCTCATGGCCCAGTGTGTCTCCCATTCTCCTGTTTGAGCTTTATGGCTCTAGCTCTGTCTGTAGGGACAAGCATTACATTAGACGTCATGATCATTAAAATCCTATTTAAAATAAAATGTTTTTGAAGGTTTCTAAGAAAACCCATCCAACCTCTTTGCTTGCCTGCCTTTGATTTGATTTTTACCCCTGCTGGCAAAAAGCTCATCTGTGCTCCTTTGACAAGCTGCCTTTGGCCCATGCTGGGGCCCAGTTGGCTCGTGTGGGCATGCAGAGGACAGACTCCCGATGTGCGGTGCTAAGCCAGCTGGGGGTGCGCTTGGCCCTCTCTGTGCATAGGGTTTTGCCTTCATGCTGTCTCATTATCCATATCAGGCTGTATTTGGGGTGAGAAATAGGGAGGGAAACTGAAACGAAGCCAGACAGGTAAGTCAATCAGCCAGTTAGTCACTCTGCCTCTGATCTGTCCATTAGTGCCAGGCAGCCAGGCAGCAGTCAGGATGTCAGGCGCTCTGCCTGTGTCGCAGCCAGCTTGTCAGCCAGGGCATCAGTGAGTCAGACTGCTCTACAGTCAGCTAGTCCGTCTGTCTGTCCATCAGTCAGTCAAGCCAATCGCCCTGTACTTTGGGCAAATGGAGTGTCATCCTCTCCTCAAAGAAGCTCTCTCCAGCTTCAGAAACCAAATGAGTCACACGAGCACATGTTCCCACCCACCCACCCACCGATCTAGGACATTCTCTGTTCTGATAACTATCTGTACTTTTCCTTCAAAGCACTCACCACACCTTCCAATCATATTCATCTGTATGGTTATTTGGTTTGTGTCTCATTTCCTGTTAGAAGATAAGCTCCATAAGGGCAGGACCTGTGTGGGCCCTGTGCTGGCATGAATAGCAGCATCTCTCCATGGGTCATGCCTTCCATGAGTCAGCCAGCCAGTAGGCAGCAGTTTTCTGGGTGGGCAGAGTGGGCTACAGGGGCATTTCAGCCAGAGAGAATGGCATGGGTTAAGATGTGAACGTGGTAAAAGAACATGGCATCTCTGGAAAACTGTAAATGATGTGTCATTGTTGGAGCATAAGGAACGGGACAGGGATGGGGGGATGGCCCAGGCAGAGCTAGTGGGAATGTGCTTGGAGCTGTAGATTGAGTCTAGGTCCTAAAGGGTTTTGTGTGACACTAGAAGGCAGTAGGTTTTACATGAGGAGGTACTGAAAATTTTAAGGGAGAGTCATGTTTTAAGAATTCTTTTAAGTTTATTTATTTATTTTGAGAGAGAGAAAACACAAGCAGGAGAGGGGCAGAGAGAAACGAAGAGAGAGAATCCCACCCAGGCTGCACACTGTCAGCGGGGAGCCCGAGGCAGGGCTCAAACCCATGAACCGTGAGGTCTTGACCTGAGCCGAAACCAAGAGTCAGATGCTTAACCAACTGAGCCACCCAGGCGGCCTGGGAGAGTCGTGTTTTAGAAACCCGGGCAGAAATATGGAGGTGAAGTGGAGTAAAGTGGTTACAGACTGGAGGCAGGAAGCCCTGAGGTTAGTGTGTCCCTACCTTTCCCATATCATGAGAAGTGCCACAGTTTGTATGGCCCACTAGAACAAACCAACGAGGCAGCTTGTGGCCAGAGGCAACAGGACCCAGAAGCTGAGGAGCTCGGGGACCCCAGCACACCTGTCACCCATTCTCACATACCTTGAGAAATTTTGGTATTAGAGGGAGAGGATGCAGGCCTGAAATAAAGCTGTGGCAGCAGGAGCGGCCATGATGTCTGTGAACGCTCTTGAGGCAAAAGCCTAGTGAGCCTCGGGCCCTCATAGTAATGTTGGTAGCAGCTGTCCACACTCAGACCTCTGTGTATCCTTGCCATTAGTAGCAGGGGACAAGGAACTCTCCCCCTCTCTCATTCCATTCCTCTTCTGTCTCTGCTTTGTTGAACACAATGTCTCTGACCATTCTGTTGTGACTGAGAAATATCCATTACAAATTAATAATGACTGACCCAAAGGGTATGTTAACTAACTGGAGTTAAAATAAAAACTTAAAAAAAAAAAAATGACTCAAAGGAAACATCTCATCCCAGGTCCCTTTCTCACTGGAGAAAGGAGTCAGTTGCTCCACAGGGTACAGATGGTTCCTTTCTTCCTGAGGGTATTGAGTGAGCTCTATAGGAGCATCATTAATTCTTTGCCTGTGGGGTAAAATCCAAATGCCTTATCATGGCATGCAGTGCAATTGGATGTATAATAACTAAACAATTGAAGATAGGGTTCGACTCAGCACAAGAATGTATGATACAGACACAGCAGTATACGAGCAGTGAGATAGGAAAAGAGTTTGAGACGGAAATAGGCTGGAGATGGTGATTAGGGGGAGGCTAGAAACAAAAACGGAGAGGATTCCCAAAGGACAAAGGGATCACTGTTGGCAAATTAAATAGGAGGTGTGAGAATGAAGATGAAGAATTGTGTTTAGCTGGAAAGAAGCTTCACTCCTGGATCAAACCAAACCTGACCCACTGCTCATTTCTGTACATAAAGTTTTCTTAGAACCCCATCACACCCACTGTTTAGCTCATGGATTAGCCATGGCTATTTTCACACTACAATGGCCGAGTTATTGCAACAGGGTATATGGCCCACAAGGCCTAAAGTATTTGCTGTTGAGCCCTGTACAGAAAAAATTTGCTGACTACTAGTCTGCATGAACTACAAAATATTCAACTCAAGCTCTATGTCAGGATCCTGGGAGACAGCAAAGAAAACTCGTGCAACTTTATTTAAAAGGTGAGCTGGTCTGGATTCAGAATTGTGCCCCAGGTGATCATCTAGGCAAAGAAGGCTAGTCCAGTTGTGACCAAGTTCGACTAAGTCTTCCATGATGTTCCTTTTTACCGCCACCTAATCACCTCTCATCTGGATGGTTGCAGTAGCTACCTTACTGATCAGAGAAAGGATTCACTCCATCCTAATTCTCTTAGCTCTTAATGCCTGGTCTGGGAACCCCCAAAAGTCAAGGTGAGTCATAGCCCCACGGCTCCCTCTCCAGGCAGTTTTTGCCCTGTTCCATTGGTCTCTGCCCTATCACAGCGGAATGCCCCCATGACTGACTTCAGCCTGACCCAAACTCATTTTCAAGCCACACTTTCAAAATTAAATACAGATACTAGGAAGGTTTCTTGAAAAGGTATTGATTTTTTTTGGTTATGTCTTTTTTTTTTTTTTTTGATATTTCCATGCAAAGTCTCTGAAACAGTCAACCAGCTAACCCCAGGTATAATTTGACTGATTTAGGCGCAAGAACAAAAGTCAACAGAGTATGCTAGTATTTCCCAAAGTAGGTTAAAAAAGAAAAACTACAACCCTACCACCATGAGATCGTCTATGAAAACAGATGTTTTTGGTCAAATAATTTGGAAATGTTGGAATCCTAACACCCCCCCCCTTGACATTTTTCAGCACACATTTCTATTTGAAAGGGTCTGAGTGTTCCCGTAAGTACAACTTTCTGCATAGCTTTGTTTGACCCAGTGTTTCGCACATGTAGTTAACCAAGGAACTGTTTCAGGGAGCACCAACTAACATCTTGAGGACACCTTAGGAAAGGGGGGAGGGGGAACGCCTGAGTGGTCAGTCGGTTGACCGTCAGACTCAATTTCAGCTCTGGTGAGGATCTCAGAGTCATGAGATCGGGCTCTGCCCTGAGCATGGAGCCTGCTTGAGATTCTCTCTGTCCCTCTCCCATGTATGATCTCTCTCGTGCGTGTGCTCTCTCTCTAAAATTAAAAAAAGGAAAAAAAGGAGGGAGGGAAAGGAGGTCTGATCAGGGCTACAAACCAGAAAGCCTGGAGCGGGGCCCGAAGGTACAGTGAGGACTTGGCTGCACAGTGTGTCCATGTCTGGGAAGTTATTCTGGGCGGGGAGGGTTATAGAGATAAGCTAGAGATAGTTTGTGCATTCAG
This sequence comes from Hyaena hyaena, assembly GCF_003009895.1. Lineage (NCBI taxonomy): Eukaryota > Metazoa > Chordata > Mammalia > Carnivora > Hyaenidae > Hyaena > Hyaena hyaena. Next base: position 2,973,974 of record NW_024080708.1, on the reverse strand, counting down.
GAACTTTCCATCAGGGATGTTTCCCAGTCTAGCTAGGACTCCCAAGTTCACCCCACCTCCCCTAGCAGGCCCACGTATCTGCCAAGCCCTGACAAACACAGTTACAGCCACGTAGCAGACACACGATATACGTAACTTTAGTCTTTTTCAGTAAAGGTAGTTCATTAAATGTGTAATTAAAGGTTGATTTAGCTTTGATATCTGGGTATGAATGTACTATAAATAGATTTCCAAATCAGAAGAAATGGTCTGTCAGTCCATGGGCCTCAGTTTTGGGCTCAGAAAGTAGGATTCCCATACCTCTGCCAGTCATCTCTTCTTCACTGTTACCCTCCTGGACCTGCACCTGCTCCCCTCCTTCCCACATCCTCATGTTACTTCTTGTCTCTCCCGCAGCCTCTGGTGCTGCTGATGGAGTGGCCTGAAGCCACCAACTTTGCCTGCCTGATTGCGGGGTACTGCCGTCTCCTGCTGGACTCCAGGAAGATGGTCTTCTCCAAGCCTGCCAGCCAGCCTCTTCCACCTCCAATGATCAAGGCAGGTAGGGTTCAGCTTCAGTTTTCAGTATGCCGGAAGCCCTTTGCACCCTGGGGACATGGAGGGAGGAGCTTTGCTGCCTTAGGGCTCACCCCATTCCACCAGCACCCAGTTTCCCAGGAGCCAGTGCTATACCACTGGGTCCCCTGTGGCACAAGCCAGTGGGAAAGACAGCTGGCCTTCAGATGGGTCTGTCCCACAAAGGATGCCCGTGACAACACGTTGCGATTGAGTTGGTGAATGAATGTAAGACAAAAATAGCAAATAAGGAATAAAAAGAACCAATCAGAGAATTGCACTGGATCTAAAGCACAGCTTTACAGGTACAGTGATCTAGGAGAGATGCATGGTGTGCTGGCCTAGGGAAAGTGGAGGTTGAAAGTGAAGATAAAACCTTTCTTTTTGTTTACCATAACGGGGGTCAGCAGAGCTGCCTGAAGTTAAGAGGCCATGGAAGACTAGGGTAGGAAATTCCGTGCAGGCGCAGAGTACAGTCCAGCAGGAGGCTTAGAGATACAAGGGGATGACCACTAAGAACAAAGTCAAGTGCAGCCTCCAAACACAAGGCTTCCCAGTTAGGCAACTCGGTCCAGCCACCCCTCAGAACTGTCCCGGGGCTAGCACAAGCAGGGGTCTTGGGAAAGATCAGCCCAGGCCAGATAATGCTGCCTGGAACCAAAGTGGCAGGAGAAACAGGTGCTTCACATATTAGACCTAAGGCTCAGGTCCACGCGGTAGGCACTACCCCGACACCGGCACCCAAACGTCACGGTGGAAGCTGAGACTGACCACCCGGCAGTCGCCCTCCTCACATGCCAAAGCCTCTCCATCCACTTGCCTTGCAGCTTGGCCATCTCTTCTCTCCCCAGAGCTGCAGCGTGCTCACATCTGGTCTAGATGGAAGGGTTTTGGGGAGTAGAAGCCCACTCCCCATGGATGCCTAGCTCCCAGAGAGCTGTGTAACCACCCCCCCCCCCACACACACACACCCTCTCACCTCATCATCTCTTCCTCACGAACATCATGGCAAGCCCATGTTGATGTCTCATAATATCATCCACAGGACTTAGAAGGCGATCCCCCAAACATAGATTGGGGAAAGGATTGGTGGCCCCAAGGCCTCGAGAGAGGCTCCACAAGGAGAAGCAAAGGGGTTGACTAGGAATAGGAAGAAGCCAGAAGGCCGCATTGCAGCACGTCCCCAGGGCAAATAGCTCCAAAACAGATGGCCATATGTAGCACCAAGCCTGCAGATGGCCAAGTGATGGCAAAGCCAGTGTTAGCATTGTCCGTGTCACCTGGCATCACTCCCAAGTAAAGTATACCTCTGGCTAAGCTGGATAGGGAGAGAGAGAAGGAGGGAAGGCAGAAGAAGGGACCCTTTGAGGGGATCCACTTGCAGAAGGCCCCAGAGATGGCTCTGAAGTCCCACCTGCCTTCCAGAAGGTTCTGTCACCCCATCAGCCAGTGTTGTCCCTCAGTATTTCTCTTTCCACAGGGATAGTGGCACCAAGTGAGGGCACAAGTTTCCCATTCCCCCTCAGGCTCACTGAGCACACCTTGGGATGCATCCCTGTGGCTTTGCCAAACACCAGTCAGTTTCATTGGATTCTCCAGAAGGTGTTGCGGCCCGGAAAGAAGGCTTCTATAAATGTTGGGCATGGCTTTAGAGCCCCTCCCTGATTCTTGAGCATCCCCCTTGTGGCCTGCAGAGTAATGGCCGGCTCAGCTACCTCTAGCACAGGGCCTCTCTCCATGCAGGAACCAGATGGACCACCATGGTGTTCCCCTTGTTTATACCGCTTCACCTCCCCAGGGGCGTGGGTCCATGCCTGGGCCCAGTACTCGGCCATTTGAACTGTTACGTGCTGGGTTGATGGCAAACGCCAAGTGCTCTCTGCCTGTAGGGGGCTGGTGTGCGCATCTGACTCCATGGGCCCAAGAAAGGGAAATGGGGGACTACGAGGGGCACATTGGGGGGCCCTCCACCCAGGATACAGTGCCAGGCCATCAGCTCCTGGTACAACATTGAGATACGTTTCCTCCATGGGCCCCCACTTTCACCCCAGAAAAGAAGCCCCAGTGCCCAGTCGTTGTTTAGCAAAGGTCTATAGGGAGCAGACACCCTTGCCATCCTCATCTGGGCTTTTTCCTCAGGGCCAAAGCCCCAGCCCACTAAGGGCCTGATCTCTCTGTCCGGCTCTATATTCTTGGCCCACAGCTGGCTAGGCTTAAAGGATGCTGTTTAACCAGCAACTCGAAAGAGAAAGCGTCACCTCTTGCTTGGAGGCCCAGAAAAAAAGGGAAATGGGGACATGGAAGGGAAGGGATTACGACTCTTGGGCTTTATCAGTAGTTTCCCCAAAGTACATATTTTACTCATTCACCCCACAACTATTTCTCAAGTACTCATTATATCCCAAGGTCCTTGCCCTCACAGAGCTTATAGTCTACCGGGGGAATACAGACAGATGATTAAACGGATATTGTCAATGCAGTAAGTGCCTTTGGATTTCGGTAGAGGAAATTCCATAGCCACAACAGAGCAGCACCTGGGCTTAAGGACACAGCTTAGAGAAAGTCTCAGGCAAATGCCAGATCTCACCTGCACTGGGCCATTGGGAGATCCAGAGGCAGCCTTCTCTCTCCAGCCTTGCGCTCCCCCATATCATGGGGAAATCCAGGAAAATAAGGCTTCCAGGCCCCCAACTGGGGCCATAGTCACAGATTTTCCCCCCTTGTTAGAAAGCAGTGTGCTCTGATATAGTGAATACTCTAGTTAATGGCTACTGTATATCCCATGCCACAGCTCACTCATTTTCATGTAGTTAGCACCGAGCAACACACACAGAGTGCCAAAGATCAACTGAATCAACTGAACATATTTAGATGTTTTTAATGATTCAGAAAGAACATAAGGGCCTCTGAAGGCCCTGAGATCATCCCTGTGACCAGTACTGATCATCAGACTGTAGAACACAGCAAAGCCAACTAACAGAAAGCTGCTTGACTCAGTGTTGCACTGACTCTATGCATGTATGCATGTGTATACACACACTGCATATATTTGTGTATGTGTATGTATACACACTTCATATATTTTTGAACATAGCTCCAGTTGGATCACCATCTTGTTCTTTATAAACATTTTTTAAAAAGTCAGTCTTCTGAGTGGCTGAGTACAAAGAGCTAGACTAGGACATCCCCCTTGGGGAAAGCTGATGAGCAATTTATAGCAGATTTGCAATTTGAGAGGCATGCTGTTCTAGCCATCAGCCAAGTGCACCTGGCTCTGCTTGCGTTTCTAACCTTATGTCTGGAGGAGATCCGGGCTTTTCCAGACATATTTTCTCCTCCACATGGCCCTGTGCTGCTCCTTGGATCTGGAAATCACAGTCCTTGTCAGCCTGGTGTTGAGAGATGTGTTAGACCTGCAGCCTTTGTCTGAGAAGAACCACCACCTGCTTATTGGACATGCCCCTGGGAGCCACCTGTCAGCTTATTGCCAGGCTAGCTATGCTGACTGTTCACCTCGCTCATTGAAAAGTTAGCACCTGGTGCATGCCCAGGACCTGTGGACAGTTCCTGGGAGTAGAAACCATCTGAACTGCCACCTCGTGCTAGTGGCTTAGCACCGCCCTAGAGTGCTTTTTTGCTAAGGCTCAGAGGGTCATTACATATTATTCCCCCAGCCAGTTGAGTTCCCTGGATACAGACACTAATGCCTGAATTGAACCCACTCAATGTAATTACATTGACTCTATATTTAAAGGGGCAACATGGTCTATGGAAAACAGGAAGGGCTTAGAACCTGAAGGGAGAGAGACTTGGGTCCTAGAACCTGCTCTGCTATATCTCAGCTGTGTGACCATGAACAAATTCCATAAATGGAGTCTGTTTCCTCATTTGCAACCTGAAGATAACAGTACCTACCTCAGTAGAGATTTGACAGGACTATGTGAGATAAGCGCCATAAATTTCCTTCAAGCACAGAGCACAGTTTTGGCTCTTTTTATACAGTTGAGAGTTCACTTTGTGCCCAGCACTGTGCTTATTTTAAAAGAATAAACACCAGCTTTATTGAGAAATAATTTTCCAAGCCAGGATAGGCGTTTTTCATTTAGCATAATGTTTTCAACGTTGTAGCATATATCAATACTTGTTTCTTTTTACAACCAAATATTCCATTGTGCAGATAGACTGCATTTTGTACATCCATTCATCAGTTGATGGGCATTTGGGTTTCCTGCATTGTGGCTATTATGAATAATAATGTTGTAAACCTTTACGTACAAGTTTTTATGGAGGCATATGTTCTCGTTTCTGTTTGGCATACAACTAGGAGTGGAATTGCTTGTCAAATGGTAACTCTATGTTTAACTTTGAGAAACTGCCAAAGTGTTTCCCAAAAGGACTGCACCATTCTATATTACATCTGCAGTGTTGGAGGATACAATTTCACCATATCCTCACGAACACTTGTTATTGTCCATCTTTTTTTTTTTTTTTTACATCCATTGTAGTGAATGTGAAAGGGTATCTCGTGGTTTCGATTTGCATCATTATAGCTGATGGTGTTAAACATCTTTTCGTGTGTTTATTGGCCATTTGTATATCTTCTTTCATGAGCTGTCTATTCAAAGCCTTTGCCCATTTTTAAACTGGGCTAGTCAGCCATAAACATGAGGGTTTATTTCTGGACTCTCAATTCTATTCCATTGATCTGCATGTCTGTTCTTAAGTCAGTACCACACTGTCTTGATTACCATTGTTTTGTATAAATCAGGAATTACAATTGTTTTGAAATCAGGAAGTGTGGATCCACCTACCTTGTTCTTTTTTAAGGTTGTTTTAGTTATTCTGTATCCTTTGTGATTCCATATGAACTTTTGAATTACCTTGTCAAGTACTACAAAAAGTCCATTGAGATCCTGATAAGAGGCTGTGTTGAATCCGTAGATCAATTTGGGAAGTACTGCCATATCGACAATATTGAGTCTTCCAATCCATGAATAGAGACTGTCTTTTCATTTATTTAAATCTTCTTTAATTTCTTTCACAAATGTTTGCAGTTTCCATTATACAAGTCTTGCACTTCTTTTGTTAAATTTATACCTATTTTTTTTCCTTTTGGCGCTGTTGTAAATAGAATTGCTTCCTAATTTCATTATCAGATTGTTCATTGCTACTATATAACAGAACAGTTAATTCTTGTTTTGTCCTTTATCATGCAACCTTGCTGAGCTTATTAGCTCTAATAATTTGTGGATTCCTTGAGATTTTTTCTACACAAGATCATGTTGTCTGCACATAGAGATAGTTTTACTCTTCCTTTCTAATCCGGGCGCTTCATATTTCATTTTATTGTCTAATTACCCTGCCTAGGCCTTCTAGTACAGTGTTAATAGAAGGGTTAAAACAGAAATCCTAGAATTTTTATGATGTTAAGAGGAAAGCTTTCAGTCTTTTACCAGCAGGTATGATGTTTGTCATGGGTTTTTCATAGATAATCTTTATCATGTTGAGGAAGTTCCCCTTTATTTCTAACTTTTTGAGTTTTCTCATAAAACAGTGGTGGCTTTTGCCAAGTTATGTCCTCTATTCTATTAACATGGTGTATCACAGTAATTGATTTTTGGATGTTAAACCAACCTTGCATTCCTTTAGTAAATCTCATTTGGTCATGGTGTATAATACTTTTTGTATGCTGCTGGATTAAGATTGCTAGTATTTTGTTGAGAAAATTTGTATCTGTATTCACAAGAAATATTGCTCTGTAGTTTTCTTGTGATGTTTTGGCTGGTTTTGATACCAGGGTAATATTGACCTTATAGCATGAGTTGTAAAGTGTTTCCTCCTCTTCTGATTTGTGTTTTGTTTGTTTGTTTATTTGTTTGTTTTTTGGAAGGCTTTTGAAGAATTTGTAGAAATTCTTTGAGCATTTGGGAAAACTTGCCAGTGAAGTCATTTGGGCCTGAGTTTTATTTTTAATAGGGGTGGGGTGGGTACTTTTTTTTTTCAAGTTTATTTGTTTATTTTGAGAGAGAGTGAGTAGGGGAGGGGCAGAGAAAGAGGGAGAATATCAAGCAGTCTCTGAGCTGTCAGCACAGAGCACATATGGAGCTCAACCTCATGGAACTGTGAGATTGTGACCTGAGCTAAAATCAAGAGTCAGACGCTTAAAAAAAAAAAAAAAAAAAGAGTCAGACGCTTAACCGACTGAGCCATCCAGGCACCCCTAGGGTGGATACTTTTAATTACTAACTCAATTTCTTTTCTTGTTATTGGCCTATTTGGGTTTTCTATCTTCCTGCATCAGTTTTGATCATGTATTTCTAGGTATTTGTCCATTTCCTTTAGGTTATCTACATTTTTGCCATAAACTTATTTATAATATTCTTTTATAATCAAGTCCATATCTGTAGAATCATTAGTGATGGTCCTTTTATTCCTGATTTTAATAATTTGAATCTTCTCTTTTTTTTGCTTGGTCTCTACAACTAAATGTTTGTCAACTTCATTGATCTTTTCAAAGAATCAACTTTTAGTTTCATTGATTTTCACAATTGTTTTTCTGTCCTCTATACTTTACTATTTCTTTCCTTCTGCTTGCTTGGGGTTTGATTTGCTTCTCTTTTGCAAGTCTCTTAAGGTGGAAGGTTAGGCTATGGATGTGAAATCTTTCTTAATATTTTATTTACTTTTCAGAGAGAGATAGAGACAGCATGAGCAGGGGAGGGTCAGAGAGAGAGAGGGAGACACAGAATCTGAAGCAGGCTCCAAGCTATGAGCTAGCTGTCAGCACAGAGCCCGATGCGGGGCTCGAACCCACGGACTGTGAGATCATGACCTGAGGTGAAGTCGGACGCTTAACCGACTGAGCCACCCAGGTGCCCCTGAAATCTCTTCCTTTTTAATATATGTGTTTACAGCTATAAATGTGTCTCTAAACAGTAATTCAGCTAGACCCCATAAGTTTTGGTATGTTGTATCTTCATTTTCATTCATCTCAAAATATTTTCCAATTTACCTTGTGATTTCTTCTTTGACCCATTGGTTATTTAGGGATGTTTTACTTAATTTCCACGTTTGTGAGTTTTCCAAATTTCTTTCGGCTATTGATTTCTAATTCCATTGTGCTCCCCCCAACACATACTTTGTTTGATTTCCTTTCTTTTAAATTTATCGAGGCTTATTTTGTGACCTAACATATGGTCTGTCTTGGAGAACATTCCAGGTGCACTTGAGAAGAATGTATATTCTGCTGTTGTTAGGTGGCATGTGCTATAAATTTTTTTGCTACGTCTACTTAATTTATAGTTGTTCACGTCCTTTACTTCCTTGTTGATCTTCTGTTTAGTTGTTCTATGCATTATTTAAAGTGGAGTATTGAAGTGTCCAGTTATTGCTGTCAAATTGTGTGTGTTTGTCCTTTCAATTCAGTCAGGTTTTGCTTCATGTGTTTTGGGGCTCTGTTGTGAGATACCAGCACTGTGCTTTTGTGATGGTTGTGAGCTCTAGTGAACAGCAGCAACACTGACACACCGACCCTGTCAAACTGGAAATGGAAAGGCATTTTGAACTTTTGTTTTCTAACATCTTGACCACCACGATGAAGGATAGGGCAGTGGTTAAAAACACTGGCTTTGTAGTCCTGCAGACCTGGGCTCAAATCCAGGCCGCCATTTGGGACTCAGGTGACCTTGGTAAGTCGTATAACCAAATGGATCTTGCTCTGTAAACTGGGGATAGTGACAGCACCTGCCTCGCTGGGTTGCTGTAAGAATTAAATGGAACCGTGTATGATGACTTTAGCTTAAGTTAGTGCTCGCTTGTCATCTGCCTCTCTATCTGCCAATGGCAAAATGAATTGGCATTGTCTGAATATGTTCTCACAGATAACATGGGGAAGGGCCCCCAAAACAGTCTGAGAGAGAGAAACCATTTAGAGAAAAAGCATTTGCCATGGATAATTCTCAGATGTGCACACTGACCATCATTAAAAGCTGTTGACTAGAACATTTTACCCCACGTATGTGTAGCAGGCAGGCTGGCCCTGTGTGAATACAGAGAAATAATGAGATTGGAGGAATGGTAAGAATGCTCCCCACACCCTGCTCCCATAGATGCGCATCCCCACATATTTCCCAAATACTTCACAGGTTCGGATGCCCCAAATACTACTAATAGAGCTTTATTTTTTGCGGGTCCTTCCCTGACAGTCAGTCCTGTTTGAAATGCAAATTCATGGGCATTGTGTGTGGCCAGTTCTGCACCTTCCCGCTAAAGCACGAGTAAATTGTCACGAGTAACTTGACTGATACTTCCTTCCTGCTAGAAGAGATCCAACATAACACGGGAGGAACAGAGAACTCGGGGGGTAGGGGTGGAAAGGCTCTGGGAAAGGTGGGGACAGGGGCAGAGACATTTCCGAGGGGGACGTAAGACAAATTTTACTTCTTTAAGACAAATGGTTACAGCTGACTTTCAGACCAGACATACCCATGTTAAGTAAGAGTCCAGCTGGACCCAGATACCAAGGTGCTCAGCCCCTCCCTGGTCACCCCATGCCGGTTTCCATTTCAGAGGTGACGGGGCTATTAGCAGCCCAGGCCGTTCGATTCTACTCACTCTACTCTCAGGGGCGGCAGCAACGTGGCCGCCCCTTCCCCTACTCTCTAGCAGCCGGGTAATGCTGTCACTACCTGCCATCCAGTCGTGAACCAAAAAACGCCAAGGGAGCTCAGCCACCATCCTCAGCACCACGGCTCATCTGTTGATTCTCTTTCTGGGTTTAGATTACATGCACAGCGCCCACCGCCCTGTCACTGGGGGCCACCTGGGGAAAAAGGAGAGTAGTTATGTGGGCAGCGTGGGCACCAGCCCCAAGAAGTCAAGCCGCTGCACGCCCCCGCCTGCCGACTCTGAGCTTGTCAGCTTTTGCTACCTCCACATGCGGGAACAAAGGAAGGAGCCAGAAAGCCGGACGGATGTCAATGAGAACTTAATCTTCTTTGAGGAGACCAGGCCCCGGACCAAGTCTGACCCCACGTCCAAAAGCTCTGGCCAAGGTTATGAAGTGATCCCTGATGACTTTGATGCCGCCAGCCTAGACCATGAGCCTTGTGCCAGCAGGGCCCGGTCCTACACCTTGGACAACTCCCTTGGGGCTGAAGCCCTGAATTTCTACTGTGAGTCTTGCAAAGCCAAACTCCAGGAACGGCTGGGCCCTCGCAAAGGTGGGAGGTCTGGCTCCTCTCGTGACAATATGGTAGACTTGATGTCCCTTCCACCGCCTGGGAGCGAGGAAGAGGAGGAGGAGGAAGATGAGGGCACTTCGCTGTTGCCTGCCATTGCCGCCCCACCTCCTGGTTTCAGAGACAACAGTTCTGATGAAGATGACCCGAAGCGCCGGGCGGTCCAAAGCCAGGAGCAAGGACGCCACCTGCGTGGACTCCTGTACGATGAGATTCCAGTGACATTGATTGACAGCGTGCAGACCCGGACAGTCCGAGATCATGCCCAGGAGCTAGATGATGCCCTGGTGTCCACTCTGCAGGCTCTGGAAGCCCTGGCAGCCTCAGAGGATGGACCCCACCCCCCACCCCCACAGACTGCAGGTAACAGCCCATTCCTCCTCCCTCTTGCCTCCCCTTCTTTCTCCTGGCCAGGCAGGGCCAGCAGGTGATATTGCTTCTTCCCAAGCAGAGGGAAGTGGTGTGCCAGGGCAGTGAATGGCCAGAGGTATAGCTCAGACAGGGTCAGGGGATCCACAACGCCGCATCAGGGACCGGCTGCTCAGCTCCCACTAGAGCTCTGGCTCTCACCATTCCATCTCTGGAAATGTCTTGCAGATGGACCCCAGGGACTGGGGCCATGACAGCTACGGAGCCAGGCCAGGATGGAGGATCAGAGCAAAATTACGAGTTATCTAGAAGACAGGCAAAGAACATCCACCATGCACATGACTGGAAGAAAACCAAAACGACCAACTAACCACCTAGTGACCCGGGATCAGGGGAGCCAGGAGCCATCACTGCTCAGGGCTGAGGCCTTGATCTTGCCTAAGAGCATGAGCTCCCAGTCAGATGCACTCAAGTCCTGGCATCTTCACTCACTTTCAGTGTGACCTTCAGCAAGGCACTTACCCCCTCTGAGCCGCACTTTTGTCATTTCAAATGGGCTTGATGACAACAGCCATGTCACGTAGGGTTGTTGTGGGCATTGAATAAGATCATTCATGCAAAACACTGCCTAGCACATAGTAAGGAGTAGAGCTATTATTATCAATCCGTGAGTAGTAGCGATTATTAGCAATTATTTTGTGGGAGAGCCATACAACATGCATGCCAGTCCCTCTTACGGACACACGTACATCCGTCTTGTAGACCAGCACATGTGTCAGACATGCACCCATATTCACAATACACACCTCCGTACACACACACCTTCAAAAGAACAGGTAAATGCCACAGCAACAGGAAAGGCCCAAGGAGGGATAAGGCACATGAGAAGGCATGTGAGGCGGGGGGAGGTGTGCACAGAGAAGGCGAAGAGATTGGGATCTCCAGCCTGGCTGACTGGAGAGAGTACCAGCCCCTACTTTTCCTGTATGCGAGGGCATCCTTGGTGTTGGGCAGCCCCCATGTGTTTAGCCACCCGGGGGCCGGCATTTCTCTTGGCTCTGAGTCGGACACTCCAAGCCCTAGCTGCCCCCACGCTAGAGGCCCCTGTGGTCGCCAGAGAGAAGACAAGTGCAGGCCAAAGGGCCTCAGCTGCAAGGCCTGGCCAGATGACGAGGGCCAGATAGTGAGGGACACCGCTTTGCCAGCCCGCTTAAGGACAATTAACAAACATTTCCTAGCTACTGAATCTAAAAATAGTGCTGATTAGCATGTTGTTCTGCATGTGATGTGCATGTTAATTTGCCGTCAGACTGCCCAGCAGATATTCTCGGTGCCCCTTTTGTTGCTTTCTCGGATTCCCGCCCTTCATCAGCGCTCTCCCACCTTGCCCCCCTTTGCCCCTCTCTTCCATGCCTCCCACCCTCAGCCCAGTACCTCCCCACTGCCTTCCCCTACCACCCCCCGCCTCCTCCCCCAGGTCTGACTGGCTTTCCCCAGCTTGACATGCTGCTGGCTGCCCTTGGCCCCCACAGACCTTCTGCATATGGCTGGAAAAAGGACTCGATTGGACTAAGTGCAGCAAGCCCTCTCCTTGTCCCTCCAGGTCTGATTGTGCTGGCCACAATCACCCCTGAATCATCGCTGGACTCAGGCCATGAAACCAACTCTTCAGAGCTCACAGACATGTCGGAGATGATGTCGGCCATGAAGCAGCACCAGAACACCACCTACTTCCTGGCCCAGCACCTCAACAAGGATAGCCTCCTGGCTCGCAAGGACCTGCCCTTCCGGATCCAGAGCTGTGCAGCCCAGGCTGTCCTCACGGCCCCTTACTCTCTCGGGCGCCCGGATCCCAACCCATCCCTACAGCCAGTGGTCACAGGCCAGAGTCCCGGGCCCCCCGGCGCTCGGAGGAAGCTGCCCCAGGCAGAGTCCCAACCGCAGCGAGAGCGAACTTACGCCCTGGCAGTGCACCCAGCACTGTCCCCACAGCTTAGTGAGCAGAAGAATCTGAGCCTGCTGCCCCCTGTCCCTGAGGACAAAGGGCCTGGCCACAGTAGGGCAAGCCTAGAGATGTCACTGAGGGCCGCCACTCCATCCCTCAGTGAAGAGCAGGTCTCTGAGCTAAGGGAGAACCTGCCCAAAGAAGTCAGGTTGAGCCCCAAGCTCATCCTCGACCCAAAGGGCAGCGTGACCCCAGCTATCATCTCAGCTGCCCTACAGCAGGTGGTTCACACTAAGAGCCTCCCTGCCCCTGGCGGGGCCCTGGGGAACCCTCCCAGCAGTGGGGAGAGAAGGCTGGAGGCTAGCATGGGGAGGCCTGAGGTCAGCATGGGAAGGCCGGAAGTTAGCATGATGAGCGGTAGTGGCAGTAAGAATCTGAAGTTCAAAATGAGCCCCAGTGCTCCAGAGACATCCCGGAATTCCCAGCAGCAGCTGAGCCCAGAGGTCTCCTCTGGCTCCAGGGCACCCGCGGGCAGCCGGGCTGACAGCCTGCACCTCTCCCCACAGGAGGACAGGCTGCCCGTTCAGAGTTTCCCTCCTAAAAGCTACCTTCCGCGAGCCAGTCGAGAGTCACTGAGCAAGCCATGCATAGGGGAGGGGGCGGGCAAGGCCGGGCCCGAGGGTGCTAAGCCGGCCCTGCACAAGCAGGGCGCCGTCTCCAGCCAGGGGGACAAGGGGCAGCTGGAGGGCACGCCCCAAAGCAGCAAGATCGAGGAGACCAGCCTGGTGCCCCGAGCCGGCTATGCCATGGCTCTCCAGAGCCCCAGCTGCCAGCCGCGAGGCCACAGCCCCAGCAGCCAGTCCCGAGGCCAGAGCCCCAGCTGCCACCCTCGAGGCCAGAGCCCACTGAGGCCCCAGGCTGCCAGCCGGCAGGTGAGCACCATGCCCTCCAGGAAGCTCGAAACAACCCTGGATGGAGCCCACTTGGCCCCCGAGGGCCCTGCAAAGCCCAAATCGTCCCGAGGGCCCTTCCGGCTCCGCAATTTATTCTCTGCCACCTTCCCCACCCGCCAGAAGAAGGAGACTGACGAGCGACAGGCCCAACTGCAGAAGGTGAAGCAGTACGAGCTAGAGTTCCTCGAGGAGCTCCTAAAGCCGCCAAGCCAGGGGGAGCTGCCGGGCACCGAGTACCTGCAGCCCCCGGCCCCGGGCCGCTGCAGCTGTCAGCTGCGCAGCAGCCCGGTGCAGCAGGGGCCCGGCATGTCCCGCGAGCAGAGGCGCAGCTGTGACTGCAAGCGCATTTGCCGGGGTGGCCGGCCCCAGGCGCCCCAGACGCCAGTGCCAGGCTTCCGGGGGAGGGAGAGGGACAGGGTCACCCCGACCCAGAGGCAGCCAGAGGCCGCCCCAGGGCTGAGCCTCAGCAGCCCCACCGCCGTCGGGCGCATCCGCTCCACCAGCCTGGAATCCAGAGAGTGCCGATCGGACCCCGAGAGCGGCGTGTCCTGCCTGACCACGTGTGCCTCGGGGGGCGAGTGTCTGGGAGCCCCCAACTACAGGAAACTGATGCGCCGCTACAGTATCAGTGAACTGGACCAGGGTGACAAAGCCTCTCTGACCTCGGACGTCTACCCACACCCACCCCTGGGCATGCTGCCCAGGGAGCCCAAGGAGGTAGAGGCAGGCCTCCCCCTAGGCTTGGGTCCCAAAAACAAGTCACTGGAGTCACCGACCCTGGGAGACCCCTCGTACGTCCAGGTTGCCCCGGAGACCAAAGGCCCCAGACAGATGGCAGTGTTCTCACTGCCGGAAGAGGTGTACCGGAAGCCCGCCGATCTGGACGAGGACAGCGAGGGCAGCAAGTGCTGCTCCATCCGCTACTGCTTCTATTACCGCAAGTGCGATATGGCAGATGATGCCAGTGACGGCAAGGATGAGCTCTCCTACTCCATCCCCATGAAGATTCTGCCCGGCATGAAGCTGGACGAGCAGGTGGTGCCCGTGGTGAGCAGGACCCTGCAGGTGCTAGATGCCGCCACCTGCAGCAGCAGCAGCCCCGAGGCCTCCCGCACCCAAGAGATTGACCTCCGGGTGTCCACCTTCGAGGGGAGCCTGGCCAAGATCAATGCCCTGCGGGCGCATGCCTATGGCCTGCCTGACGGTTTCCTGGCCGCCCGGCTGGACACCAACGAGCTGCTGACGGTCCTGCGGCAGTGCGTGGCCAGCCCCGAGGCCCGCGCCCCTAAGCCCTACGTCTCTCAGATCTCTGAGTACAAGCTCGAGCTGGCTCTCAAGTTCAAGGAGCTCCGGGCCTCCTGCCGCCGCGTGGCCAACGTGGACAAGAGCCCGACTCACATGCTGGCAGCCATCACGGGCAGCTTCCAGGTGCTGAGTAGTCTCATTGAGACTTTTGTGCGGCTGGTGTTCATCGTGCGCTCCGAGGCCCAGCGCCAGGAGCTGCTGGCCAAGGTAGAAGAGGTGGTGAGGAACTACACCTTCCTACTGCGTGCCGCTGAGGAGTCCACCACCCGGAACCTTAACCAGCAGCAGCAGCAGCAGCAGCAGCAGCAACAGCAGCAGCAGCAGCAGCAGCAGCAGCAGCAGCAGCAGCAGCAGGCAGCAGCAGCTATAGGGGCGGCCGCAGGGCACCCAGCAGGCTCCCCAACGTCAGCGACTGTTATGAGCACATTCACCCGCTCCTTAAAAACCCTTATCAAGTAGGGCCTCCACCCAGGCCTGCCCCCCCTTTCCCCAACCACAGCCCCAGGTTTAAGCTTTGTGGTCTTTGCATCTTGTGGTGAGTGTATGTGTCCGCCGGGTCGGCCAGGGTCTGAGAGCCTTCAGTCTTCAGGGAGCAGAAACTCCCTGGATTGAGGCTGTCCCTGAGGGCTCCGGACAGCTGCCACCCTGGGTATCCTCACCCCTTCCCTGGCCTCTGGTCGTCACTGTGAGGGCCAAGGCCCCTCGTCACTACGCCTGCCTGCCGCAGAGCTGTATTTTATCTCTTCTTTAGGGCTGACTGGTGACATCAGGCTCACCTTCCTGCTCCGTTTTGGGGCCCCGGGGAGCCAGGGCCTGAAGCAGGCAGGCCCACAGGCCTTGAGCTCCTCCTGGCACGTGTTCCCCTCTGGGGAACATGGCAGTAGCACCAGGGCACAGCGTCCAGCGGAGGGGAGAGGGCACTCCGCCCAGATGTGCCCGCCCACCCTGGGCTCACACTCACTCGGCAGAAGCCACCCTAGAGGGCCTGTGCCCGGGTGGCAGGTCTGCAGAAAACAGCCACGCATGGCTGTTTGCAGCCAGCCCAAGAGGCTGGCAGGCTTGGGAGCCCTCGCCCCCAGGCCCAGTAGCTCCACACCAGCCATCCCCAAAGTGCCCTGTCCCTCACTAATGGGCAGGGTGGCTCAGTCCACTAGGGAGCAAGCATCTGGGATCACCCCACTTGTTCTGAGTAAGGTACCTGGTGAAAACGTCTGTCCTGGGGAGACCCAGTGCAGGCCTCGGAGCCCGCTTGGCCCGGCCCGGCCCAGCGCAGGGGCTGTCGCCACAGGCGTGCGGTTCCTCTCAACATCTACCAGACAGACTGTCCTTAGGAGTTTGACTTAGCTGCGGATTGGGGATGGGGGGGTGGGGGGAGGGGGGACGGGGGGAGGGGTGGGGGGTGTTGATGACTATATCTTAAACTTCTGGAAGCTAGCGTGATATGTTAATCCTGAGTATATGCTTTTGGCTGTGTATTGACCCTGTGGATTTGTCTCTCTAAGAAAAGAAGCTGAGCGCCTTACCCGGTGCAGTCCTGCACCTCTCTCTCTCTCTCTCTCTGTCTCTCTCTGTCTCTTTCTCTGTCTCTCTTGCTCTCTCTCTCTCTCTCTGTCTCTGTCTCTCCGGAATCATCTGGAAGGGAAATCACACTGTTTAGCATCCTCCTTGACACACATCTATTGCTGCCGCCACCCACCGCCCCCTCCCCTACAACCTTCCTGGGAGTGAAGACACGGAGTCCCTACCAATGGTCCCCCTGTAGGGAACAAAGAAAGCCAATGTTTCTTCTGTATAGATTGCTTCTTGTCCGCCTCTCCATACCTCCCCGTTTGCCACACGCTCGTGCCCTGTGTCTGCCTCTCTTTCATTGTTACGTGAGAGGTCGGTGTGAAATCTCTCATTCTTACGTGAGTTTTATAAAGATGTACACTGTGCTTAATCCCTGCCCAACGCAATAAAGCCCCCTTCCACCCCCCCCCCCACCCACCGCCGAGTGGTGATTTCTCCTGGCAAGGATCAGGGGAGCTCCTTCTACAGGAGCCAGCACCCCCCTTCCTTGTTTCTCCTCGCACAGGACCAAGTTATTTAATGGGCCAGAGATGCAGCCAGTGGGGAACCCCTTCCCTCCCCCTGCTCCCCCGTGACCACTGCAAGCCTGAGCGCTGTCGTGGTCTTCCTCCTCTCCCAACTTCTTGATCCTGCACCTTCGCCACTCAGGCCCTGCCTGTGTCATCTCACCACCATCCTTCACCTCTCCCTCAACCTCACGGAGAGGACACATTTTCTAATGTCTGTATATAGTATATATACTACATAAAATATATAAATTATATATATATATACTAATTTATGTCTTGTTTTTCAAACAAGAATGATTAAATCTATTCGTCTTACTATCCCACTAAGTCTTTGCAGTGCCTCTTTGTGGGTGTTCTTGTGTCATTCAGTTCCTTGTTGGTGACGCACCTCCACTCGCCGAGCACTCTCCCTAGCTTCTGTTCCCGTCTACCTGGGAGCCAGCGAGCGATGAGAGCTTAGGACCTTGCTTAGAAGCCGCTTGTCAGTGGTCACTGGAGTTGAAATACTGTGTACTCCTTTCTCTTGACCCTGGCGGTGAAGTCAGAGCTGAAGGGGGCAGGGGGCAGCGTTGGGGGGGGGGGGGTAGAAACACAGTACGCTCTGTGCATAGTACACCAGATGGCCTGAGAGTTAGGGGACAGACAGAAGGGTTATCAGCCAGCTCTCAAGGTGGAACTGGGAAATGGGCCTCTCCCTCTGAAATGTGCCCAGTCGCCTCAGAAATTAGCTTGACTGCCGTGTTATTGTTGTGAATCCCTTGCGATGCCCCCTGGCTATTTACTGGGGGGGGGTGTGGGGAGGTGTTTCAAAAGGATAGGAGCAGGAGGGCCCTAAGCAGGGCTGGCCTCTCCGGCTTTCAGAGAGGGTTACCTGATGGAGAGAAATGATTTTGCTTTTTCTGTTCTCTTACTTTCTTCTGGTAATCACGGGTCCCTACTAGCCTATGAGGCACGTTCGTGCCCACTAGATAAATGTTCACCCTGCCACACACACCCCCATGTTGAATTAGAAGGAAAATCATCTTCTGGGTGATGCTAGCCCTATGGGCACATGGCTTCATCATCTCAGCTCCATCCAGCCCCACTGGCCTTGTTGGCTGGGTGCACAAATGATACACCTGTGTAGTGTGGTCCTGATTAATCACTTCCGCCCAAAGAGTGGACACGGGCTGAAGGAGGTCTCACTTTGCACAGGTCATGGCACAAGTGACTTGGGGAGGAGGAGCCAGAAAAAATGCAGCGAGAGCTCCCCACTGCATGCGGGAGGCCCTAGCGGGGACAGGCTTAGCCCCAGGGACAGAGCTCTTCTGGGAGTTCCCTGCCAGGGATAGTATCCCACAACCCCAAGGCCAGGACTCAGTGGAAGGCAGTGCCAATGTAAAGTGAGGCTTGCGGCCACTTAAAATGACCTGACTGGACAGTCCAGAAATTTGGTGTCCCCCTTACCCTGTATTACACTGGTAGCTCCTTCTGGTTCGATACCTGGGTACCCACCCATCCACACAGTACCCTGCACATAGGTCTTCAATAACGATTTGCGGAATGAATGACTGTTGCATGAGATGACTGTCACGAGAGAGCCCTCCCAGACCTCTGTACCTCCAGGCCAGCTGGACGAGGCTGGACAGCCTGGCCTCCTCCTATCAAAGAAAAAGTCAGGTCAGCCATCCAGTGTCCCATTAACTCGGTGGGCTTTCACAAACTACTTTCCAGAAGCTTTGGAAACTCTCCTGAGGTGACCAGTGGTCTCCTTTTTTGTGGATCCAGGACCTCTGTGCAGTATCTGGAAGCACTGGGGGAGGCCATCTTCCCACCAGGGTCTACTTGCCATCTTCGGCCTGAGCCAGAGCCTGATGCTGATGCTCTTTAGCCACCCCCTACCAGACCTGAGTCCCGAGAGCCCAACTCCTGCTGTCTGACTTCAGCCAGTTAAAGGAAAACAGGGGACGCCTGGGTGACTCAGTCGGTTAAGTGTCTGACTCTTGATTTTGGTTCAGGTCATGCATGATCTTACAGCTGGTGGGATCAAGCCCCACATGGGGCTCTGCGCTGACAACGTGGAGCTTGCTTGGGATTCTCTCTCTCCTTCTCTCTCTTTCTCTCTCTCTCCCCCTCTCTTTCTGACCCTCCCCAGTTCATGCTCACGTGCACACGCTCTCTCTCTAAATATTTTTTTTATATAAAAAGGAAAATGGATTCATGCTGTTGACATGGACTCAGGATGCCCCTGGTCTTGGCAGAGATACATTTTTTTTTTCAAGCTGCTGTCAGCACTATGGATAATAGGCAATTTCATCAGAAATGAATTGAAAGCACTCTCTCTCTCTTTCTCTCTCTCTCAAATAAATAAACTGAAAAATAAAAGCAATGAATTGAAAGGACCTGCCTCAGCCAGAACTCCTCCTGCCAAAGGGGCATGGGGAGATCAGCCACCAGCAGTGGGAAAAGGCATCAATGTATATCTTAGGCTCAAATTCCTCCAAACAGCAGTTAGGATGAAAGTGAGAAGCGGGTCCCAATCCCCATCCTATAGACTTGAAACCAGGCTGTGGGTGTGCATCGGGAGCAAGGAGGAGGTCCTCCATGGAGTCAGAGGAGGAAATAAACCTCCAAGGGTTCAGTCCTGGGCCCTAGAAAAATGGTCTCCTCCAATGACCTGACCTGCTGGAAGCCCCTGTTAGGAGAATTATGGAGGCCTGCCTTCTCACCTACGTCACCAAGTCTTTGGGTGTTTCCCATACTCCCAATATTATGGAGGCACGCTCTGGCACCCTCACTGACATTTCCAGCTATAGCTTCTGGACCCACTACGTAGGAAGGAGCTCAGTTTTAGCTCCCCACCCTCCCATCTGTGATGTCTGTCTTTCCCTCTGGGTGTTGACTCCTCATTCTTATTTTCATGGCCTCAGCTTAAAAGGAATATGAGTCTGCACTACGTGGAGAGCCTTCTACAACACAGAAAAGATGATACCTGCCCTTAAATATGTAAAAACAACTGTGTGATCACTTGCCATATGTCAGGCACCATGCTAAGTACTTTCCATGCACGATCTCATTTAATTTTCCTAGCAATCCTTCGAGACAGGGACTATGAGGGGTGGCTAGCTGGCTCAGCCAATGGAGCATGCAACTCTTGATCTCAGGGCAGTGAGTTCACCCCAAGGACAGTGTAGAGCCTACTTAAAAATATACATATATTTTTAAAAAGCTTAAAAGACAGAGACTATGATCGTATTCATTTCTCAGAGGAGAAAACCAAGGCCTAGGGAGGTTAAATCACGAGCCCGAGGTAAGTGGTGAGCCAGTCACTGTTCAAACCTACCCAGGCTTTCAACTGCTACCCTATAGAACTGAGCCCAGCCCCATCTTTGGGGCAGTTCCCCTGGAAACAGAAGCACAGATGCAGCCACACTCATCAGAAGATGGCCTGTAAAAATGTGGCTTGGTGTCCAGGCAGCATGTGGGTAACAAACAGGTCATTGGTGACGTTCGGGTGTGAGGTGCGGGGCACTGCAAGCCCACCTGCTCCTCTCACCTCCCTTTGCCAGGCTGCCCTGGTGTCCCATGCCTCTCGGAACCTGGAGGGTGGCATGGTATTTGTGCATAGAAATTTGTGGATAGAGCAGTGTATCCAAAACACCACCATCAGAATTATGGAACACCCCCACACACACCATTCTCCTCGAACTACGATCTGATTCTCCCAGGAATTTGGCCCATATTCCATATGCATGTGCATTTTTCTCAAAGATTTCAGAGGAAAATATCATTTGGGGTGCCTGGGTGGCTCAATCAGTTAAGCATCTGACTCTTGATCTAGGTTCAGGTCATGATCACATGGTTGGTGAGATCAAGTCTTTTGCCGGACTCTGACAGCGTGGAGCCTATTTGGGATTCTCTCTCTCCCTCTCTCTGCCCCTCCGCTGTTAGTGCTCTATCTCTCTCCCTCTCTCCTTCTCTCTCAAAATAAATAAATATACTTTTAAAAAATATCATGTACAGGAATGCAAAAGCTGCATGCCTCGTAAAGAAAACATATTTCAGAGACACTTGAGACTCGTGTCTGATACTTCTAGCTACATGCCCATGCCCACCTACCCAATGTTCACTATTCCCTACCACTGGACATACTTTGGTGGAAATGTTGGACACACTCAAGGCCCATCAGGTGAGCTAACTGCTGGCATGGTCCCTGAGGGTAGGGCTTCCAAGACTGGCCTCTGTAAATCTGGGCACACAGGTAGGGATCAGGCACTTCTTCAGGAATAAGAGACCTGGCACGACATGGTGCCAGGAAGCAATGCCAGGACGAAGTGGGGTCAGCCTCCTTCCCTCCCAGCCCCTGCCTCCAATGTTGCCTATTACACCCTTTAGCAGAGGGTCAGCCCCAAGAATAGACAGGGGAGCCAGATTGCCTACAAGCCTGAGATTTTGGCACCTGCAATGAGCAAGCAATTCAGGGAGACCATGCAGGCTAAGTGGATTGGTTCCCCAGAATAAGGGCTTGGTGCTATTTTCAGCACAGCCGCTGACTTGCCATATGATGGGGTACAAGTCATTTTACCTCTTTGTGCCTCTTCTCTAAAATGAAGATGACTGAGTCTTCAGCCTCTCTCTACGGCTCGAAGGACTAATGAGGTGGTGCTAAAAAACCGGCTATAAAAATCCTGCATCCTAGCTGTATGAGCTTAACAAGAGCAAGTGGAACTGCCCCCTTTGCAACTGATCCGGAAACTAATTAAGCTTGCATCAAGAGCCTGGAACTAGAAACCCAGTTGCCTGTTTCCTTCAAATCGCGGGTTTTTTTGGTCAAAGCCATCTGGCAGTCAGCCCCCCTCAAAAGGAATATGCAGGACCCCCATCTCCCTTGGACCTTTCTTTTGAACTTGAGAAGCCTGCCTGCTACCTCAGTGGAGAAGCCCCGCCCCGCAGGGACGCGGTCTGGCGGACCCAAGGCTGTTCTTGGCCTTTGGCCAATTCCCTGGTTCATTTCTCTGACATCCCCCTATCCTGTCTTTGTTTTCCTCCTTGCTAGAAGCATCTATAATTGAAGGAAACTTGAACTTCTGATTTTTCTTCAATATTTCAGGCTTAGCTCACAGGAAAGGGCTTTCAACTCCAAACTCTTAGCCAGCTACCCAGGGGTGGCTTGGAGTTCTATCTGCTGTGCCCAGTGTTTAGTTCCTGTGTGTTCCACTGCTGCCCTAGCTGCGTGCCAACCTATGGCCTCATGCCGAGGGCAGTAAGAGAAATGAATTTCAAAGACCCCCAGGGGAGGGGGACTGTTCAGCCTCCAGAATCATGGCAAAATGGCTTAGGAGGCAAAGTTGGCCTTGCTTCTCACTCCCTGGTGGTCCCCCCCCACCCTTTTCTCACCAGGACACCCTGGGTCTTCATACCTTCCTCTGGCTTCTCAATGCTCTACTTGGTGACGACCCACTAGGCCTGCCCTCCCTTCAACATGACCTCTTCCCCCAAGCAAAAACCAGTATTATGATCATACGTTAGGTTCTAAGCCATCTGATTAACAAATAAAGCAATTCGTGTTATGCTTAAGGGTTTCCTGCAATGCTACATATGGTCATATCCAATAGGGAGGCAATGAATCTGATATTTTAATTGGTATGCATGCTGTGTGACCTTGGTAACATGGCTGATGGAAATCCCTTCTCTCAATTATGGGATTATGACAGTGGGAAGTGGCCAAACCACTGAGGTAACACCTTTCTCTGCCTTCTCTAGAACCCAGATCACTCCATCCCTCCCACTTGTAAACAAAGGAACCCATCTGTCCCTCCCTGAGGATATACCTGCAATACGGGCTAGCTGGTTTGCAGTCTCTTGGGAGTGGCTGTTCATTCCTGCTTCCTAGTACGATTTATAGGCAAAAAAAAAAAAAAATGTTCTATGACAATGGCAGGACCCTTGGCCACCAAGGACAGAGGAATCGGTAGGAAAGTGAGAGCAAGGACCAATATTCTTGACCCTTCCCGAACCTGGCATGTCAGGAATGAATATTCGTACAGTGACCCCAGGGACCTGAAAAAAATTCAAAGAACCAAGTAGAAAATGGACTGATGTTCCCCCTGCTGAACACTAAAAACTAAGACTTGATTTGACTTGTAGCTCTGCAGCCCCAAGTCCATGCTACCTGGGTCTGTCACAGAGCTGCAAGCAAGAGCTGTACACCAGGCCAGGAGACTTTGGTTCTACCGGAAGCTCTTCAAGAACTAGCTGTATGACCTTGGGCATTCACTTCTTCTGAGTATCAGTTTCCTGCTAGGTAAAACGAGTGGGTTGAACTAAAGGGCCTATTAGCTTTGCAACAGCACATTTTTGTCTACATTCTTTCATTTAAGTATTTTTTTAAAAACAAAGGCAAGTGTTTCTAGCATCACCCAAACATTCCCCAAATCAGTAATTAAACCGGGAGGACGCCGAATCTCATAGCAGTTAAACACCAGAGCAAACCACAGAGACCACTTGCCCCCGCCGTTTTTGTTTTTTTAAATATTTTTTTAAAAATTTATTTCTAGGAGAGAGAGAGAGAGAGACAGCATGAGCAGGGGAGGGTCAGAGAGAGAGGGAGTTGCAGACTCTGAAGCAGGCTCCAGGCTCTGAGCTGGCAGTCAGCACAGAGCCCGACGCGGGGCCCGAACCCACGAACCGCGAGATCATGACCTAAGCGAAAGTCGGACGCTTAACCGACTAAGCCACCCAGGCGCCCCTCCCCCGCCGTTTTTCATCCAGTGTCATTCTGCCAAGGGATGGGGGGGGAGTGGGTTGCTGAAGTCTCCCATATCTTAAATCTCTAGATGATGATTCTAGCTTCTAGGGATACTGACTTTGAAAAATCAAGTCTGCATTCGCAGGAAACCAATTTTAAGACCCTTAGGAGAGAATGCATTTAAAGGGTCCAGCCAAATTGTACTTAACGTACATTTTGTACTTTAATTTATGAGATACAACTGTACTTTACTTTATGAGATAAAGCTTCTGAAACAGGACTAGTTTTAAGATAGGGGCGCCTGGGTGGCTCAGTGGGTTAAGCAGCTGACTTGATCTTGGCTCAAGTCGTAATCTCACAGTTCGTGAGTTCGAGCCCCGCATCAGGCTTGCTGCTGTCAGTGCAGAGCCCACTTCAGATCTTCTGTCCCCCTCTGTCTCTGCCACTTCTCCACTTGCACTTTTTTTCTTCTCAAAAATGAATAAATATTAGTGGCGTCTGTGTGGCTCAGTCGGTTAAACATCCAACTTCAGCTCAGGTCATGAAGTCAGATCATGATTTTTCAGTTTGTGGGTTCAAGTCCTGTGTCAGGCTCTGTGCTGACCACTCGGAGCCTGGAGCCTACTTCGAATCTTGTGTCTCCCTCTCTCTCTGCTCCTCCCCTGCTCATTTTCTGTCTCTTTCTCAAAAATAAATAAACATTAAAAAATTTTTAATGAACAAATCTTAAAAAAGAAGATAGACTTTTGTAATAAAACCATGACTTACATATATGTCCTTTCCTCTTTCAAAGGAGTCCTACATCAAATCCTTTTGAAAAGCCATGAATACTCACCTCCTAATTTATCTTCAGTGCCAATACAGATCTTCAGTTCATGTCCTTAAGTGTTTCAAATGCATCCACTCTGGGGCACCTGGTTGGCTCAGTCGGTTAAATGTCCGACTTCGGCTCAGGTCATGATCTCCCGGTTTGTGAGTTCTAACCCCACATAGGGCTCTGTGCCAACAGCTCAGAGCCTGGAACCTGCTTCAGATTCTGTGTGTGTGTGTCTCTCTCTCTCTCTGCCTTTCCCCCACTTACACTCTGTGTCTCTCTGTCTCTCAAAAATAAACACTAAAAAATATCTCAAAAATAAATAAACACTAAAAAAATAAAATAAAATGCATCCACTCCAAGGGTCTATGCTAGGGGCTTTGGGAGATACACGGTCTCTGCCCTCAAAGAGCTGCCGGCTCGCTGAAGACACAGAGAACGTGAGTCCAGGAGTTCAGGACCCAATGGAAGGGCCAACTGATGACAACTGGTGAGCTCAGCAGGGCTACAGCACACTGGGAATTCTCTCCAGATGTGATGTGCTTTGCAGTGGCCTTTGAAAGCCCTCTGCTCTGCTTACAAGTGAGACACCCACCTGCCATCATTTGGCATGGAATGAGGAGTTGGCTGAAAATGGGAAGGCAGGGATATGAACAATGAGGACTGGTCACACTAGCCTCCCAAGGGGAAAAATCAGAACATAGGCAGGAGGCAGAAAAGAGAAAAATCTCTTGAAAGAACTGCTGATACCCAGCAACAGCAGGAAGGGATGCTTGAAGACAAAGAAGCTTGTTGAAACTGAGGCTGGGAAAGTACCCATGTGCTGGGACTGAAGGGTAGGCCCCAGAAAGGAAGATTTTGCTGCCGCTATTTTCTTGTAGTCCTGCAGGGTTTGGGAGGAGGGAATGAAGCCTTCTTTCTCTGTCTGCTACTCAGGTAGTCATTTGTAAGTCTGGAAAACTCTATGAGGAAAAGGGCTGTGCTTTATTCATTTCTGTAATCCAAAGGCTGAGCACTGTACTTTGCCTATAGTTGCTGTGCAAGAAAAATGCCTGCAGAAGAAATAACTGAGTGAACAAATGGATGAATTTAAACTCTCCTGTAATGGATGGGGTCTCAGAGGGAGGCAAAACCAGACTTGCCCTACAGGCTGGGAGAAGGAGGGATCCCTTCCGATGAGGAGGGTGTTTGAGCTTTAATCTAATGGGTCCAGAGTTCTATGATCATTCATCTGGAGAGAGGATCTGTAGCGTTCACAAAATTCTTAAAGGGGTCCGTGATCTCCAAAAGGTTGAGATTCACAAACAACATTTCTCCCAACTCTCTTGTTAAACCCTATAACGAGTGGCCCAGTTGAGGACATTTCTTTCTTTCTTTTTTTTTTTATAATGTTTTTATTTATTTCCAGGAGAGAGAGAGAGAGAGAGAGAGAGAGAGAGCATGAGCAGGGGAGGGTCAGAGAGAGAGGGAGTCACAGACTCTGAAACAGGCTCCAGGCTCTGAGCCGGCAGTCAGCACAGAGCCCGACGCGGGGCCCGAACCCACAAACCGCGAGATCATGACCTAAGCGAAAGTCGGACGCTTAACCGACCAAGCCACCCAGGCGTCCCGAGGACATTTCTAACTTACCCTCCCAACCTGGTTTGCCTGCCTCCAATCTTTTCCCTGTTATTCGTCCTATACAGATAAATTTACCTAACGCACAATTATGATCATGTCATTCCCTTACTCCCGAAGGATAGTTTCTCCATAACTTGCAGAATAAAGTCTCAACATAGTACCTGATACCCCAGCCAAAGTAGACTACTTCCCTTCCCTTATTTTTTTTAGCACTTTTAAAAATCTTTATTTGTTGAGAGAGAGAAAAAAAGAGAGAGAGCAAGCAGGCACAGGGCAGAGAGTGACAGTGACAGCTCTGCAAGCAGGCTCTGCAGCCGCCAGAGCATCCGGATGTGGGGCTGGAACTCACGAACAGTGAGATCATGACCTGAGCCAGAGTCGATGCTTAACCGACTGAGCCACCCAGGCACCCACCTGTACTTCCTGTTCCTTAACACCTTTATCTACTTCCTCACTTTTCTTCAAGCCTGGAGATCCTCTTCCCAAACCCTACCCATTCCTCAGCCTAACTCGTGTACTTCCACCTCCCAGGGTGAAACATGCAGAGGTGATACCGTTTACCACTGAGTCTACCTATGACTTTGTTTGGGTCTTGTGGCTGATATCTAGTTGTACCTCCAAAATTCATTTTCCTCTTCTGCCTGGATGCAAGGCTACCTAACAAGATATTTCCTAGTCTTTCTTGCAGTTAGGTGTGACTTGCAACTAAGCTCTTGCTATGTGACAAAGCTCTCATCAAAGGGATGTGACAGAAAGTGAAATGGACAAATTCCACCTCACTTGCTTAAAAGGAAATTCCTTCCCCTGGACCCCTTTCTTCCTTCACATGAGCTGGAATGTGGATAGGTTTATGACCCTGCATGGAGCAGGACTCTCCCACTGGCCTCGGCTGGCCAGCATGTGATGTAAGAGAGAAATTATCCATCTTATTTGAACCACTGCATTTTAGGGTCTCTGCCACAGTAGAGGCTTCTCTATGGTTAGTGTATTAAATTGTACTGTGGCTTACAGTTATTTATATAAATGTCTCATTTTCTCTACTAAGAAGCCAATTCCTTGTTGGTCTCCCTGCTTCCTATCTTAAACCTTATACTCTATTCTCACCTGAGGTGATCCATCCATCTATTTATTTATTTATTTATTTAAGTTTTTATTCATTTAGTTTTCAAAAGACAGAGACAGCATGAGCAGGGGAGAGGCAGACAGAGAGGGAGACAGAGAGATCCCAAGCAGGCTTCTTGGTGGCAGCACAGAGCCCAGCACAGGGCTCTTACTCCTGAAACCATGAGATCATGACCTGAGCTGAAACCAAGAGTCGGATACTTAACCAACTGAGCCACCCAGGCGCCCCTGAGGTGATTCTTTTAAAAGGGAAGTCAGATCATGTCATGCTTTGCTAAAAACAAAAACAAAAACGCCTTACTCAGTAAATGCAGAAATCTTTAAAATGGCCTACATGATCCTACAAGGTCCATGACTGGCAGCCCCTCACTAATTGCTTTTATCTCACTGGCCTTATTTTCCATATTTTCTCTTACAGATGTGCTCCACCCCCACCTCCCCAACACTCACTCTGCATCAGACACACCAACCATTTTACTATTCTGCAAACAAGTAAGACACTCTCCTGCCTTGGGGTCTTTGCACCTGCTATTGCCTCTGCTTGTCCCAGATATCAAAATGGCTCATTCCTTTATCCCCTTCAGGTTTTGCTCCAAATGTTACCTACCCAGATAGGCTTTCTCTGACTATCCCACTTAAAATTATATTCTAACTCTCCCCTACGACCATCCTGGCACATTATCCCACTTCCTTGCCTGATTTTCCTCTACAACACTTATCACCATTTGACATCTTATATATTGTCTTTATTTACACATTTATTGTTCAAGAATGTAAGCTCCATGAGAGTAGGGTTGTTGTTGTTTTTTTTTAATTTTTTAATGTTTATTTATTTTTGAGACAGAGACAGAGCATGAGCAGGGAAGGGCCAGAGAGAGAGGGAGACACAGAATCCAATGCAGGCTTCAGGCTCTGAGCTGTCAGCATAGAGCCCAATGTGGAGCTCAAACCCACAAACCATGAGATCATGACCTGAGACAAAGTCAGGCACCTATCTGATTGAGCTACCCAGGAGCCCCGAGAGCAGGGGTTTTTGATTGCTTACTGCCATTTTCTCACTGCCCAGGACAGGGCCTGGTACATTAAAAGTATTCAATTGGGGCATCTGGGTGGCTCAGTTGGTTAAGCGTCTGACTTTGGCTCAAGACATGATCTTGAGGGGCACCTGGGTGGCTTAGTCGGTTAAGCATCCGACTTTGGCTCAGGTCATGATCTTGCGGTTTGTGGGTTCGAGCCCCGCATCGGGCTCTGTGCTGAGAGCCAGCTCAGAACCTGGAGCCTGTTTCGGATTCTGTGTCTTCCCCTGTCTCTGACCCTCCCCTGCTCATGCTGGCTCTCTCTATTTCTCAGATATAAATAAAATAAAAATATTTTTAAAAAAAGACATGATGTTGAGGTTCCTGAGTTCGAGCCCCTTATTGGGTCCTGTCTCCCACTCTGTCTGCCCCTCTCCCACTCTCATGCATGTGCGTGCACTCTCAAAAATAACCGTTAACGAACATTTTTTAAGTATTCAATATGTATTGAATGGATGAATTCCTTGGGCCCTAATACCTTCTAGTCCCCTCAATGCCTAGCACACTGCTTTGCATGCACTCAGTAAATACTTGATGAATGAACTATGATGGAAGACTACTAATATTTCTGCCTTGTAGTTTGCTTCCTTCTCCAAGTACCCTTATACACCTGGGCCTACATTAAATTTCTGAACACTTAAAATTATGACAAAGGGTCAGTAGGAGAGGTCCTCCATGGACATTGCTGAAAATGGCAATAACAGAAAGCTAGGATGCTGCTTTGAGTATTTTCTGCCTTTGCTACTTGGACAAATCCCTTTCCATCTCTGGGTCTTAGTTTCACCATATGTAAGATGAAGCTAGGAGACTAGATGATTTCTGAAGTTCATTCTATTTTTACAGCTTGTAGTTATGGTGCTCATAACTAAAATTGTATGATTCTAAAATTGTATGGTATTTCTCTTCTAACCTGTGATTGGAATATGCTTACTGAAAATATGGTGTCAGAATAAAGCTTTTCTTTGGTCCAATTAACAAGTATCATTATAAAAATAATAAAACATGGTGTAAAAGGCCACATTAGCAACATGCAGACATGACGCAGAGGCTCCCATGAAGCAGATAAGACCAAAAACTAGGTCTTCTGATTCCTTCAGGGCTCTTTATCTGAAGTCCCATACATATATTATATTTCCTCTCCTTTCCAAGGGTTAGATAAATCAGATCTTTATTGGCAAGATATTTTGGAAAATCCACACTCTTGGTCCCAGCATCGGAAACAAAAACACAACCTTCTCTTGCCACGTCTCTGGATGTCTGAGGTGATGTGCTCTCAGCCACTTTCCTCTTGGGACTTGCCTTCCAGGCAAAGACAACACAGTACAGTTGCAAAAGGTAAACATGCCCTTTGAATGCACCTGTGCTACGGGTGTCTCTCTGTGATGTAAACATGCTTTAATTCGGCCCTGTCCTTATAAGGAGATAAAAATCACTTTCAGAAATATGCAAACTCTTGTTCAGAAACCTCCCCTTCATTCTGACAAACTGGCTGCCATCCTGATAAACAGATTTTCTTAAAAGGAACTGTAAACCAGAGCCAGACTTACTTTCTGGTACTGAAGGAAAAAAAAAAAAAAAACGTGTCTGATTTCCCGCTTAAGAGAAAGATCTGGCACTACGCGTCACCAGCATCCCTCCACTCCCCAATCAAACGTGGTTCTTGGCGCTCCTAAGCCAGCTCTCGCCCACTGCCTAGCTACAGGGGGCGGGGCTATACCTTAGCCTCTCCCCTTTCGTGGCCTCCAGCCAATACCTGAGACAACTGGGGGCAGGCCGAGCCCCCAGTGAGGACCCGCCCCTCGCTCCCACTCAGCTAATCAGGGCGGGCGGGGTGTGGATTTCCGTGCTGACCCCGCCTTCCCGGCTCTGGGCAATTTAGAGCCGCACGCCGGGCGGGAATGTAAGATGGCGGAGTAGCAACGCGAAGCGGTTAGCACTTGAGTCTGTGGGCCGACTTCGGTTTCCGTCTCGGCAGCAACAGTGATCGCTGAGCGGCGAGTGCCTAGGGTGGTTGGCCAAGATGCCGAATATTAAAATCTTCAGCGGCAGTTCCCACCAAGACTTATCCCAGAAAATTGCTGACCGCCTGGGCCTGGAGCTAGGCAAGGTGGTGACTAAGAAATTCAGCAACCAAGAGACCTGGTAAGGGCGAAGTTGGGACCCCAACCGGCCTCACCTGCTGGGGTTGGCGGGGACCACGCTTGGGCGGCAGACGGAAGGGGGATGGGGCGGCCGCGTGAGTTCTGAGGGACCGGAGGGGAGGGGGGGGGAAGGGAAGGGGCAGCTCTGTGGAGAGCGTGCCCCACGGGCTGTTTCCGTTATTTTACCTCTCGCGGGAGGGTCACGTTCATTCTCACCGTGCGGTGGGGTGGAGTTAAGATGGAGCATGAGGCGAAGCTGTTGGGTTTGAAGGCAAGGGTTGGAGGACCCAAGGCGGGGATAGTGGCTGCCTAGAGCGACGGGAAGGGAAAGACGCTTAGCCTCGGCCAAGGGGACACGTGGCTTTGTCGCTTCGCTGTTGAGCCATGCCGACTGGACTGGGACCAGCTTGCTTGGGAGAACCGTACTGCGTAATAAGCCCTCCTGGTGTTTCATTTAGAGTCTAAGAAGAAGCTATTCAATTCGAAATGGTGTCGGTCGGGTTTCGTTTTGAGAGAAATTGACATTCTGTACTGAGGGCGCCAAAATGATTACTAAGGACTTCTTGGATTGGCAAGCGCTGGCTTTTCACATCTTTAGAATCGGAGCCATACTTAAGTTAAATCTAGTTGATCAGATAAAGTGATACATTCACTCTGCATCCTGATTGCCAGCATCTCAGCTTGAGCCATCCAGAAAATTTGGGGGAACCTTAGTTCTGGAATCCTTGACCTTTTTCAGTGCGGATACTGGTACAGATGATACAGAAACCTATTTTTCAGTAGCAAAGTCTCTCCTGAACTGGTCTCCGCTTAGCGCCGTTGTGGGGAATTTAGGAAACAGTTTTCATCCCTGAGTGTTAAGATAATGGAGCAAGGATAATAGAGTGGAAGACCGGAATTGCATAGTACGTTGCAGCTGGAATTTTTTTCATTGCCTTGCTAATTAAACTGCTCCCTCCCCCTACTTCCAACCTCCTCCTGCACCTTGGGGCAATCTTAAGAGATAACTTAGTTATTTGATCCTATCAATGCACCTTCCACCGAAACGTAGAATCTTCTGGTTCTGATAGGTATACTTGCTGTTTTGTGACCCTGATGATCAAATCAGAGAGCAGTGCCCACAATCTTACACAGTCATCTCTTAAGGGGAAAGTTTACACCAAACCTAATTGTCAGTTAAATTAGTTAAGGTTACTTGCAACATTTTTTCTAAATACTTTTTTGTTTCCTCTTTTTTTTCTTTCTTTTAAACTTGCTATGGAGGTGTAACTCCCCCCCCCCCCCATCCTTTCTAGACCCGCTGAAAAGCATTCATCTGTAGTGGACAGCTTCCTTCTGGATACTTGATTGTTGTGCCGCTGGTTTTGATGCAGATGATAGTGCAAACACTGACACCATCTGTAACCAGGCAATACCTTAGTCAGAAGAGGCTGGCCAAGCTGCTGTCTTTAGCTTTGACCACACCATTATGACACCCTAATAATGAAACCATACGGGGACCAGACTTTGCATGCTGCAATATAGGTAGGGGACAAGAATGATTTTCATTCAGAGGGGGGTTTTTGCCCCCCCTTAGAAACCTGTGGTTATTAAGTCTTCTGCCTACACTTCTAGGAAAAATTCAAAGATCTTATTTTTCTTTGTGTTAACCCTTCACCCTCTGTCATAGTGCAATGCCCTAGAACCTGAAGCTATATTGGGAGAAGGAGGAACGAGAACAATTTAGTGTTCTGACTGATCTGAATTCATCAGCAATGCCCATCTACTTCTTAAATCAGTCTGGTTTCATTTTTAAACAGCTGGACAATGGCACGCTTGGAAACATTGGTTAAGATTAAGCCCAACATGGAAAATTGCTGACTGGTTTGGTTTCCTCGTTTCAGGCTTAATCATTAGCTTTTTTGGGTCCCTAGGTGTTCCAAAATCTTCATTGA
This sequence comes from Hyaena hyaena, assembly GCF_003009895.1. Lineage (NCBI taxonomy): Eukaryota > Metazoa > Chordata > Mammalia > Carnivora > Hyaenidae > Hyaena > Hyaena hyaena. Next base: position 2,942,096 of record NW_024080708.1, on the reverse strand, counting down.
ACATAACTGAATATGTTGCCTTTGGAGCTTCCCCCTTCCACCGCCTCCCTCCCCCGTCCCCACCTTTGGCTCTTCTGCACAGTAGAAATGGTAACTACTGCTCTGTGTGACTTTTGGGCTCTGAAGGGCATAGATAGAGCAGCTCAGTGGGTACTCTGGGTCATCAGATGGGGAATTGCAGAGCCCATCCTCAAACGAGACAGTTTTGCTATTTGTATAGTTGCTATTTGGCAGAATTGCAGGGGTTGGTGCTCTCTTGAACAGAGTGGCATTACTTCTCGACTCAAGAGCCTCCATTGCTGTCCAGTTATGCAGGAAACATACATACATGTAGGTGGGTATATCGCACACACAAATAGATAAAAGAGAGATGAGAAGCTCGGGCTCTGGAATCAGAGAACCTGCGCTTGAAATCTTAGCTTTTCTTTGCCTCACCTGTAAAATAATAGCTACCCATAGAATCATTGTGAAGATTAAATGAGATACATTAGAACATTGTCCAATACAGTAAATGCACAGTGGATGTTGGTAAGCAGTGGTGGTGACGGTATTGCAGAAAATGTGGAAACTACAGAAGAGGACAAAGGGGGAAAAGGACCCTCAGATAGTGCCGCCACCAGCCAAGATCAGCTATTCGCATTTTGATTTATGACCTTCCAGATGTTTGTGTGTGTTTATGCACTGTTTCAGAAATGTAAGATGTCTATGGCTTTCATCACTTAGCAATATATTTTGAATAATTTCTCCCCTTAATATTTAGTCTACGTGGTTTTAAGTAGCTGTTCTGGTCTTGTCTTAACGGTTTTACCATAATTTTAGATAACCGAGTGACTTCTAGTAAATATTTCCCATTGTCGACTAATGATTTTATATGAAAACCTTTGAACGCAAGTCTTTGTCCATTTCCTTAGGAAAAACCCCTAGAAGGGGAATTACCAAGTTAAGGGGTAGACGCCATTTTTCAGGCATCTGATACCTTGTTACCAAATTGTCCTCTGGAAAAGTTGACCCAATTTCCGTTCTCATCAGCATTAGCCAAATTAATAGTAATTAATGTATAGTGAGTGCTTAAGAGGTGCTAGTTTTACATTTCTAATCCCCTCTACACTGCTGAGAAGTTACTATGCCCATTTAATGGCTGAAGGAACTAAGGGTCAGAGGTTAAGTAACTTGCCCAACTCTGGGTCCTGTTGCTTACTGTTTTTGTTGATAGAGTATCTCATCTGGCTTTTCAAAGTTTTTAATAAATTAAGGTTTTTGATTTTTTTTAAATTCTCTTCAATATCGATAAATAGCTTTGGTTTATTTGGTTACTCTGGGTAGGCTCAGGGCAGTAGGACTTTAACTTTGGTTGCCTAGGATTTTCCTAAGAACCATAGTCCTTGGTTAGTTAATCCCTTGTGTTTTGCACATGCCAGTGCCTCCATCTAAATTCTTGAGATTTTCTTAAGAATAGTATCCGCCTTCTAGATTTCGCTTTATTTCCTTTTGTGTTTTTTAGCATTCCCTGCTGGTTGGATGCACTGCTAAAGGAAAGGTAAAGGAGAAACAGGTTTTCTCATTGGATGGACATAGCCAGCTTGGCCTCGCCGGAAGATTGGGGGAATGTTTGGAGGACAACACACTGTTAACTAGAGGGAGAGAACATGGAGTGTTACCCTCTAAATTGCTAAACCAGTTCTTTCCACCTGATAGATTACATTAAAAGCAAACAGGTTTTAGGCACAACTGTTCTACTATCAATCACTGCCTAATGTATCATCTCTTAGACTTAGAGAAAACCATAAAAATAATATTAAGATTTTTTTGAGGACTCATTGAACTTTTTATTGACCAAGCTGTTTAATCTGAATGTAGTTTGCAGGCATTTGAAGGCTTTCTGAAAGTCTGTACCTTTTATAATACTACTGGAGGGGTGAGATGGATCCTGATTAGTGAGATTACAATTATTAGTGAGATTACAATTATGCACAGTAAAACAAGGCAGTGTCCTACTTTACTTTACACCACTTATTTTGAATATAGTTAAATAAATAAAATTTTCAAGTTACTAGATACATGTCTGGTCATAACACCTTTCTGTGCTTCAGGATTTAGTCCTAAATTTGGTCTTGGGAAATGGCTGAGCTGTTGGTTGACTATGATTGGGTGATATGATAGTGTTACTAGCAATTGTGTTGGGTGGTGATAATTTAATTTTGTAGTTAATACTTTATCTGCTTTCAGGAAGGGATTTGAAGTGTGTTTCATGATAGTCACAAGGTTTGCTAAATAGATGCTTCAGAAGGCCTCTAGAACAAAGGCCTATCATAATTGTTGGCACAAAGTGGTTACTGCAGTCTAGTGTTACTTTCACTGTATCCCTTGGCTTCTTGGTAGCCAAAGGGATAAAGGTATTTGCAATGGATTATATAGTTTTTCTTTTCTCTCTTCCTTTCTCCCTTTCTCCCTTTCTCTCTTCCTTTCCTTCCTTTCTTTCTTTTCTTTCTTCCTCCCTTCCTTCCTTTTCTTTCTTTCTTTCTTTCTTTCTTTCTTTCTTTCTTTCTTTCTTTCTTTCTTTCTTTCCTTTTCTTTTCTTTCTCTCTTTCTCTCTTTCTCTCTTTCTCTCTTTCTCTCTTTTCTTTCTTTCAGAGAAAGAACAGCATGGGCAGGGGAGGGGCAGAGGGAGTGGGAGACCAAGAATCTTAAGCTGGCTCCACACCCAGTGAGGGGCTAGATCTCACCGGTTGTATCTCACAATGGTGAGATGATGAGATGGTGACCTGAGCCAAAATCAAGAGCCACCTAGCCACCTCTGTGGTTTTATCATAAAACCCTTTGGCCCCTCCAGGCACAAAATTCTGGGAATTTCATGGGTGAGATCCTTAAATGATGATATTGAATAACATAAGGAACAATGTAAGCAATTATGTGGGTATTTTTAATATTGCTTTTGATAGTTGAGGCATTTGTAAAGAGAGATAAGCCATCATGTGTTGTTTTCTGGTCTTAATTGAAAATAAAAAAAAAAACTTTGGAATAGATAATTAGCCCTTCTCCTAGGCTCTCTTGGATCATTTGTTTAAACTCCTGATCAAAACAACCTGGTTCTGGTTGAGTGTATGTCTGGACCACAGATGATATTCTTTGTTCGTGACTGGAATAAGAGCCATAGGCCTCCCATATCAGATGTAGAGGATAGAGGTGACTTTCCTGGAAATCAGTGTACTTGACTTTTGTTCTCCCCCAGGGAAACAGAGATCTTCCATCAAGGAGGTGAGGCATGGGGCTCACCCACGCCTGTGGGAGGGATTAAATTTTTCTTGAGTTTTGAAGTTGCTCAGATATTGAAATACTTGGTCCAGACCATGAAGTTGTTTACCATAAAACATAGAAGGGACTCTTGTGGCTTGGAGCTTCTCAAAGGGCAGGCAGTGTTAGTAAAGGAGATCTGAGAAGCCCCCTTAAACACCACTGTCTCTTGTTTGGGTCTGCCACAATGAGTAACCTACAGAGTGTGTTCTCCAGGTGTGACTTAGCTTTGTCCATTTGCATTTTTTACATTTTTAATATATTTTATTTATCCTGGTATATCCAAAAGTAATGATAATTTCAGCACATAAGCAACCTTGAAATTGAGATACGTTTTTCCTTTTATTTCTCCCACTTTCACAATAACCTCTCAATTCAGTTCCTCCATCACTAGTCATAGTTGAAGTGCTCCATAACCACACAAGTCCAGTGACTCCCAGATTGGTCAGTGCCATTCTAGGACCTACACTTTGAAAAACATGGAAGTTACTCTCCCAGAAACTGCTCCCTGGCTCCCTCCTGCTTGTCCATTTGAATTTTGAAGAATATCTTCAGAAAGCACTTTTGCCATTGGCTTGGTTAACATTGCCCGACAGAGTCCATTGTTGTTGTTGTTGTTGTTTTTAATATAGTTTATTGTCAAGTTGGTTTCCATATAACACCCAGTACTCATCCCAACAAGTGCCCTCCTCCATGCCCATCATCCATTTTCCCCTCTCCCCCACCCCCCATCAACCCTCAGTTTGTTCTCAGTATTTAGGAGTCTCTTATGGTTTGCCTCCCTCCCCCTCCCCTATGGTCCTCTGTTAAGTTTCTCCTGTTCCACATATGAGTGAAAACATTTGGTATCTGTCCTTCTCTGCCTGACTTATTTCACTTAGCATAATACCCTCGAGTTTCATCCATGTTGCTACAAAAGGCCAGATTTCATTCTTTTCTCATTGCCATGTAGTATTCCATTGTATATGTAAACCACATCTTCTTGATCTATTCCTCACCCTAGAGGAGAAAGCAGGAAACAACCTCCTTGACCTCCACCGCAGCAATTTCTTACTTGACACATCTCTAAAGGCAAGGGAGTTAAAAGCAAAAATGAACTATTGAGAACGCATCAAGATAAAAGGCTTCTGCACTGCAAAGGAAACAATCAACAAAACTAATAGGCAACCAATAGGATGTTTGGGTTTTTTTTTTTTTTAACCAATAGGATGTTTGGGTTTTTTTTTTTTTTAATGTTTATTTTTGAGGGAGAGAACACAAGCAGGGGAGGGGCAGAGAGAAGGAGACACAGAATCCAAAGCAGGCTCGAACTCTTTTTTTTATGGGTTTTTTTTTTTTTTAATATTTTTATTTATTTCTAGGAGAGAGACAGCGTGAGCAGGGGAGGGTCAGAGAGAGAGGGAGACACAGACTCCGAAACAGGCTCCAGGCTCTGAGCTGGCAGTCAGCACAGAGCCCGACGCGGGGCTCGAACCCACAAACCACGAGATCATGACCTAAGCGAAAGTCGGACGCTTAACCAACTAAGCCACCCAGGCGCCCCATCGAACTCTTGAACCAGAGGTCCTGACCTGAGCCGAAAAGTTGGCTGCCTAACCGACTAAGCTACCCAGGCTCCCTCAGAGTCCATTGTTTTTTAAGGCTGACCTTGGTGATTAACAGATGTCAGTTCACCTAAGCCAGGGTCCACAAAATTGGTATATCGTTCATTTTGTTGCCTCAGTATCAGTATTTCAGGATCCTACCGCAAAAGTTTGTGTCACTGTCACGTTCTGGCGAGCCCAACGGGTCGTAGTTCCACCCAAAACAAAACCTCTGCCAGCTGCAGATCTGTGGAAAGGGTATGAGCAGATTTATCACAATCTTTTAAAGAAACATACCGGACCCATTGCCTCCAGGGTGAAGTGAGTTATGTTGTGAGGAATGATAGAAGTCTGTCTTCTAAATTTTCTCAAGAGTACACCTGTGGAAGGTTCACAGTTCGACCAGCTTGAGTGGATACCGAGGCAGCCTGGTCCTGAAACATATTCATTCTTTCATTGTTTATGTCCTACCTGCACTGGCTGCCTGGGGATAACAGAAGAGCACGATCTGGTCCCTGCCTTCGTGGAGCTTGCATCCTAGTGGAAGAGACAGGCAGTAAACAAAAATAAACAAAATAAAGTGATAACAAGTTATGATAAGTGTTTTTGAAGGTAATTACTGAGGTGGTGAGGGAATGACTGGGGAGGGTCACTTTATGTCACTTTATTATGGAACATTGCAAACATGCAGAAGTAGCGAGAAGAGTATAATGGTCTCCCCCAGGGTACCCATCAGCCAGTTCAGCAGTTCTCAATTCCTGGCTTAATCTTGTTTCATCTGTTATTCCCCCTTCCATACACACCCACAATCATTTTGAAACAAGCCTAGATAGTATATCACCCATGTACATTTCAGTAATCACAATCCCATTTTCTTGCCTAAAAAAATTAATAGCAGTCTCTTAATATCAGATACCCAGCCAGTATTCACATTACCCTGCCTCATAATTGTGAGTGCTTTTTTTTTTCCCCTTTGCTTGAACTGGTTTGCAGATAAGGTCCATATACAGTGTAACTGGTTGATTATTTTTAAGTCACTTTTGACCTTTTGGTTCTCAGGGAAGTCACTTTTTTTGATAAGAGGGTCAGAGGAGATATTTCTTTTTTTTTTTTTTTTTTAAATATTTTTATTTATTTCTAGGAGAGAGAGAGACAGCGTGAGCAGGGAAGGGTCAGAGAGAGAGGGAGTCACAGACTGAAACAGGCTCCAGGCTCTGAGCTGGCAGTCAGCACAGAGCCCGACGCAGGGCTCGAACCTCGAACCCACGAACCGCGAGATCATGACCCAAGCGAAAGTCGGACGCTTAACCGACTAAGCCACCCAGGCGCCCCCAGAGGAGATATTTCGATTGAAGCGCTGAGAAGTAAAGGAGCTAGTTTAGGAAGGGCATTCCAGTAAGTGGGAAGAATTGCAAGGCAATGATGTGAGCAACAAACGTAAAGGAAGGCCATGTGACTGATGCATAGTAAGCTAGGGAGAAAATCTTTCGAGTTGAGCTCTCTCTCAAATAAAAACCCAGAGTTTTCCAAATTCTACAGTTTCTCAGAACATCATACACCTGGACTAGGTTCTTTGACTTAATGCAGAAATCCTTTTGTTTTTAGTTACATTTCTGTGACCTCAGCTTTCACTGAGGGCCACAGTTAACACTTTACTCAAGTATGCACAAAGCATGATAATGCACTTTTGTGTTCAAAGCAAATTTTGAGATAGTTGTAGATCCACAGGTAATTGTAAGAAATGATGCTGAGACGTCCTGTGTACCCATTACCCAGTTTTCCCAAAGCTCCCAGCCATAGTCATTCCAAACTAGAGTTTTCTCACAAAACTGTAGTCTGATATAAGAAGCAGGATATGGATATTGATGCAAGGCTCCTTCCTGTCGTAACCACACCCACCTGTCTTCTCCGTCTATGTAGTTTCCTTATGTTGCTTCTGTCTGGTTTCGGTGTCTTACTAATACTGGCCTTGTAAAATGCGTTGGAAAGTATCCCCTCCTCATCTGCATTCTAGAAAAGATGGTGCACATTTTGTGTTAATTCTTCGGATGTTTGATGGAACTCTCCAGTGCAGCTGTTTTTGGTGAGTCTTAGAGGTTTATCCATTTTTAATTTTTTTTTTTAAATTTTTGGTCAGTTTTAGGGGCTTAACCATTTAAAAAAATTTTTAAAGCTTATTTATTTAAGTAATCTGTGCACCCAGTGTGGGGCTCGAATTCATGACCCTCAGATCAAGAGCCACATGCTCCTGTGACTGGGCCAGCCAGGTGCCCTGAGGCTTAACAGTTTTTTAAATTCCCATTCCCCCAAGAACCAGCTTTGTGTTTTCCTTGGTTTTTCTCTGTTTTTGGTTTCATTGATTTCTGCTCTTATAGTTATTTTCTTCTGCTTACTTCAGGTTTATTTTGCCCATTTTCTGCTTTATTAATATTGATTATTTAGCAAATAATGTACTTTTAACATAAGGATCCCTTGGATAAAATACTTCTTTAATTCAGGGCCTGAAGAAGGTTTATCTCTGGATATCTCAAACTAATGGGTTTTCCTCTTTGTTCTGGCTGCCAGGAGTCTCACCTTCCCTGTTCTAATTGGTTTCTGGTTTGATTTTTTACCATTTGCTTTTATTTGTCTTGCTTTACGAAGTAAACTAACCCCATTCTCTTTATTTTTTTCTTGTCTTTTTTTTAATGTTTGTTTTTAAGAGAGAGAGACAGCGTGCTGCGAGTTGGGGCGGGGCAGAGAGAGGGAGACATATTTTCTGAAGCAGGCTCCAGGCTTTGGAAAAATACGTCAGCACAGAGCCCGATGCGGGGCTTGAACCCACGAACCGTGAGATCATGACCTGAGCCAAAGTCAGATGCTTAACCAACTGAGCCACCCACGTACCAACCCCATTCTTTTTTACATTAATTGTTACTTGAATTGGAAAGGAATGAATATTAAGTAACTATTCCCTGTGTCAGCTGCTTCTGGCAATGGAATTCTCTCCTGTTGAAGTTTTTCTCTTGGTCAGTAGGAGTTATCCACTATTCTGACCTACTCCTGGTTGATACACACTACTTAACACATGCATACACACACATCCACAAATACCCTCACCTCAGTTACACGATTAATTAGGGAAATGGCATTGCTTAAGGTGTCACGGAGGTTATGATTTTTTAATCATAAGTTATTCTTGGTAAGAATTCAAGCATGGATATTAAAACTTGCATTTTATGGTAAAGTGTAGCCCTACTCCATAATTAACTTCCCGTGGAATATTTTTTAAACAAGACTTACTAATTGGAAAGAATACAGTTAGCATAAAATGGAGGCAAGGACCACATCTGTTTTATTTTCCATGTGTCTCTGGCACTTAGCACAGTGACCGGCATATGAACATTTACTGTTTGTTGAGTGAAGTGCCAGTGTGGTAGATGTGGTCCTGGCTTCCATAGAAGGCATCGTTATAGAACAGTAGTGTGATTCATTCCTCACATGATCTTTCTACTTTTGTTATACGTGGACTGTGACAGTCACAGGCTCTGTATCCAATTTGCGTGCACATATCCTATTCCTGTACATGAGACACAGGCAGCTCAAAGAAAAGTATGGTCTGGTTACTTGTAAGTTCTTTAGCCAATCTTTTTCATGTTATGTCACACGTAACAATAGGTAATATTTGTATAGTACACTGGAGTCAACTGAGGCAGTAACCCGCTTCTGGAACAGGAGCTCCTTCCGGGGAGCTCCCAAAGTCTTGAGGGGATCAGCGTCCGTGTTCAGCTAGAACCCATTAACAGCATGCTAGTGGGGAAGCTATACTTTTTAGGCTGTACTGTCTGTAGCAGTGTGCTATGGTGCTTTAAAATCTGATGTTCCTCAAACCGAGGGCTGATGGGGGTGGGGGGGAGGGGAAGGAGGGGGATGGGCATGGAGGAGGGCACTTGTGGGGATGAGCACTGGGTGTTACGTGGAAACCAACTTGACAGACTATTTGTAACAAAAATAAATAAAATCTGTTGTTCCTTGTTTTCCTTCCTTTCCGGTTGTAGTGTGGAGATTGGTGAGAGTGTACGTGGAGAGGATGTCTACATCGTTCAGAGCGGCTGTGGCGAAATCAACGACAATCTAATGGAGCTTTTGATCATGATTAACGCCTGCAAGATCGCTTCCGCCAGCCGGGTTACCGCAGTCATCCCATGCTTCCCGTATGCTCGGCAGGATAAGAAGGATAAGGTGGGAGCAGAATCATCCTGAAAAACAATTTTTTTGTTGTTTTAATCGGAAGAAGCACTTTCCCAGAATCACAGAAAAAATTCCTTAATCCTCACATACATATTTAGAGGGTATTGTTTTTTTAAATCACATTCTTTTAGGTATTACCCAGTGTTCAAAACAATTGACATGTGATTGCTTTATATAAATCAACAGTTAGCTCTCTCTGACTTTTGAATTGTATCAGTAGGACTAAGCACCAGCTGCAGTGGATGGACTAGAATATTTTTTAAACCAGTAGATACTCTGGGACTGTCATCATAAAACTTGAAGTCAGTTACATGAATGTCTGGTCTCATCATACACGTGCACGTCTCCCCTTAACTTATCTGGTGTATTAGAGGTTAAGGTATATATAATAAAACTTTGCATGTCTGTTCTAATAGTCCGTGTCTAAATTTTACGTACAGTGTCTGGGAGAAGGCCAGACATTGTTATTCTGAGACTATAGTGCTCCTACGGAGTATAAAAGGCATGGGCTTTGCTAGTGTATAGTACAGCAGGTGTGTTTTACCTGTCATTTAAGGCAGTTGAAGTTGCTAGAATGTTGACCTCTAGATGAGGAAGAGAGTGGTATAATTTACACAGTAAATTAGAATTTCCCTTCTGTGATACCTGTCATTTAAGGCAGTTGAAGTTGCTGGAATGTTGACCTCTAGATGAGGAAGAGAGTGGTATAATTTACACAGTAAATTAGAATTTCCCTTCTGTGACATGTTAGATGTTATACAGGTTTGAGTATGTATGTATCAAAAGAGATTTTAATAATTCTTGTGAAAAAGATACTTTAAGTCTGCCTAGTTTAAATAGTTGAGCCTTAGAACCCTTGAATAGGCTGAAAATATGTACATTAAGAAAACAAAAGGTAGGAAAGTATTTTTCTTCTGAAATATGTATCCTGATTTGGAAAAGTGATATTCCACTTAATATTTGTGCTAGATTGCGATTTACTCATAAAGTCCATGGCCATGGCACTTTCTATGAATTTTATGGTAGTATGGTGCCATAAACATAGTAGGTGCACAGTAAGCAAATGCTTCTTGAGCAAATGAATTGTTTCTCAGAATGGCTTTTTGGTTTTCTTGTCCTTTGTTTTTGTCCCCTCCATTTAGAGCCGGGCTCCGATCTCAGCTAAGCTTGTTGCAAACATGCTCTCTGTAGCAGGTGCGGATCATATTATCACCATGGACCTGCATGCCTCTCAGATTCAGGTATCTGGAAGCTCACTATTCAGCATTAGAAAATCGGGGGGGGGGGAGGGAGGAGAGAGCCCATCATTGTAAAGACTGCAGAGAAGCAAAAACCTGCCCAAAGACAGCTCAAATAAACTAGACATTGAAACCATTTTAAACATCCTCACCTTAAGCATTGTTTATGATCTCAGTCATTGGGGATGGTTGGATAAGGGAGGCTCTCTGGCATTCTGAGAAGACATGGGCTTCGGGTTCAGACCTAGTTTGAATAATGGCTCTGACAGTTGCACAGGCTATTTAACTACTCTGAATACACACTGCATTGTTATCGTGAGTGTTAAATTTATGGTAGAAATGTCTGGCCCAGGATAGGTGCTCAGTAAATTGGGAACTGTTATTGTCATCATTAAATTTAGAGCCACAGATATCAGAATATACTTCCTAGCATAAACAGTAAGGAAAATGCAACATTCCTTTGTATTTTGTACTATTTAAAGGGCCTCTCAAATCTACATTGGAAGGTTATGGCAATCCAGTGAGGTACCCAAGGGTAGGTGATTATACCCATTTTTTAAACATGTTTTTATTTATTTTTGAGAGAGAGCGAGTATATACATGCACGCGAGTACGGGACAGAGGATCCAAAGCAGGCTCTGCATTGACTGCGGAGAGCCCAGTGTAGGGCTTGAACTCATGAACCATGAGATCATGACCTGAGCTGAAGTCAGACGCTTAACTGACTGAGCCACCCAGGCGCCTCTGATTATACCCATTTTATCGAAGAGGAACAGATTTGTTGAGAAACACAACTAATCTGTAGCAACTGGTATTAGAGTAGAGATCTTTTTGTGACCATTTATTATTATAAATACATTCCACTAAGTTTACGTATCAAAGCATCTCTAACTGGTTTAGCAGTTAGCTTTTGCTCCCTAACAAACCAGCCCAACATACGGTGGCATAAGGCAATAAGTCTTACCTCATGGGTCTGCACATGCCTGGGCCGTTGCGTTATTGGCTGAACTTGGGCCGTTTTTCTCAAGGGTTCTCTCATTTCCTGTGGTCAGCTGTGGGTTAGCTGAAAGCAGACGTTGCCCCATTTGTTCGGGACTCTCTTGGGCAGTGCAGGTTTGAGGAAGCCATTTTTTAAAAAAATTTTAGGGGCGCCTGGGTAGCTCAGTCAATTAAGCGTCGGGCTTCGGCTCAGGTCATGATCTCACGGTTCGTGGGTTTGAGCCCCGCGTCGGGCTCTGTGCTGACAGCTAGCTCAGAGCCTGGAGCCTGTTTCGGATTCTGTGTCTCCCTCTCTCTGACCCTCCCCTGTTCATGCTGTCTTTCTCTCTCTCTCTCTCTCTCTCTCTCTCTCTCTCAGAAATAAATAAAACATAAAAATTTTAATGTTTATTTATTTTTGAGAGAGAGACACAGAGTGTGAGTGCGGGAAGGGTAGAGAGAGGGAGGGTGACGCAGAATCCGAAACAGGCCCCAGGCTCTGAGCTGTCAGAACAGAGCCTGATGCAGGGCTCGAACTCATGAACTGCGAGATAATGGCCAAGCCGAAGTTGGGACACTTAGCCAACTAAGCCACCCAGGCGCCTGTGAGGAAGCTATATTTTATCTGCTACACTGAGCCATACCTTCTAATCAGTTTGAATGTCACAGGAAGGTACTATTTGGGCCAGTTATTACCCTCCTTGTATTAGTCATTTATAAATCGAAGAGCAGAAACAAAGCAAAAGTGACTCACCTTTTTTCTACAGGGCTTTTTTGATATCCCAGTGGACAATTTGTATGCAGAGCCAGCAGTCCTGAAATGGATCAGGGAAAACATCTCCGAGTGGAGGAACTGCACTATCGTCTCCCCCGATGCTGGTGGAGCTAAGAGGTACGTCCGAAATGGCGCTTGTTCTCGATGTACTGGGGACATCTTTCAGACAGCGGTGTCAGAAGGTTGACTTTTTTCTAGCAAGTGACAGTTTTTAAGTTCAGTTGACCCTTGAACAGCATGGGGGTTAAGGGCATCGACCTCCTCACCCCCTGCCCTGTTCACTCCAAAATCTGCATATAACTTTTGACCGCCTCCGAACTCACCTGCTAATAGCCAGCTATTGACCAGAAGTGTTACCAATAACATAAACAGTCGATTAGCACACTTTGTATTTTACTAATGTTACAGACGGTATTACAACGGAGCAAGCTAGAGAAAAGAAAATGTTACTGAGAGAATACATTTACAGAACCATACCTACCACATCAGGAAAAATCTGCCTATTAGTGGACCTGCACAGGTGAAACCCATGTTTTTCAAGGGTCAAGTATACTACAGAATGAGTGTATCAGTAGCTGGGACACGAGCTGGACATAGTTTTACTGGCCTGAGTCACTGCCTGAAAGACAAGGCAGCCTAGAGGGGTCCTTAAGTAATTGCGATATTGTAGGCTTGACTGAAACCCATTAGTAACTTGGCACCACAGAGCTAGCAACACCGCTGTGAACCCATCCAGAAGGCTGGGAAATTGGAGCTTCCAATGAATGGCACCTGCTCTCGAACCACGTGCTATTATTAGTGGACAAATAAGGCTTTTACATGCCTCATGATGCCATTGGCTTGACCGTGTTAATCCTGGCATTGAGACATTAAGCAAGAGGGAAAATAAAGTGCGGTAACTTTATTTAAAACCAAGACCTTAATATTTTAAACAGACTGATTGCCAGGCATTGCCAGTTTCAGTGCTTCACAGCTCACATGGTGCCGACTAAGAGCTCTTGATTTCCTTAGTGGATCACTCGTTAGTAATGCATTCAAAAGTCTGACACATGTTCTTCTTGTTGTGGAAATAGAATGAAGAGGCTACAAAACACAGATGATTGGAGAAAGCTAATTCTGATCTTTCTAAAGGCCATTCAAATCTTCAATGACTGTTTCTCCACAACCTCTTTATTTCAGTAACTCCAACAGAACTGATAAGCTGAGCACTTGAGTTCTGTTATCCAGCCAGATGTGCGGCTCTGTGAGTCTCATGCAGTCGCTAGTTATCATCTGTAAAAGCGACAGAGCCAAAAAAGCATCCCTCTAATGGCAGTTGTCAAACTTGTCTTAACTTGTTGGGCATTATTTCCACATCTTGCCATGGGACTTAGAAAATAGTTGTGTTTGAAATAAAAATCAAGCCAAGATTTTCTTTCCAAAGTTGGATACGGGAAAACTGCCTTCAGTAGGTGCCTTACTGCCACATGACCAGTTTTGTGTGTGTGTATCATTTTCTTACAGTGGTGGAGCATTTGCCGAGTGAGTGGCTATCACTTTGGTCTTGACAAGGTTTTTGGAGTAGGTCGAGGTCCCTCTGTGATTGGGGCTTGCACAGAGTTCTCCCCTCAAGGGTCTAGGGAGTGACTTTTTCCAGCCCTTCCTCCTTTGTCTGTCATTGATTTTTTTTAATGTTTATTTTTGAGAGAGCGTGAGCTGGGGAGGGGCAGAGAAAGAGGGAGACACAGAATCCAAACCAGGCTAGAACCCATGAACCATGGGACCATGACATTACCCAAGCCAAAGTCAGAAGCTTAACCAACTGAGCCACTCAGATGCCCCTGTCAGTCATTGTTTTTTGTTGGCCATGGAGTACGGACATCTTGGATGCTTAAGCTAATTGAGTATATATTTGTCTTATATGAATAAACATTGTAAGGAGATTGGTTATTCTTGATGTTCTATGCTCACACAGTTCTAGTAATGGGGAACATAGGGTATGGTTCCTTTAGATCAGGGTCATAAGCTGGTCAGGTTGTGGTTCAGATCTTGTGTGTTCTTTATTATATGGTCACAGGCTCTCCCCTGTCCAACACAGACTCCCTTATGTGACCATAAGGTACAATGGAAACCAGACATAAGGCTCTGGTTGGATCAGTGCTGCATTAAAAAAAAAAACAAAAACCTGCCCAACTCTTGATTTCAGCTCAGGTCAATGTCCCAGAGTCAGTCGTAGGATCAAGCCGTGCGTCGGGTTCTGTTCTGAGCGTGGTGCCTGCTTAAGATTCTGTCTCCCCTGCATGTGCTCTCTCTCCTTTCTCTCTCTAAATTTTTTAATTTTTTTTTTTAATTTTTGAGAGACCCTGAATGTGAGCGGGGGAGGGGCAGAGAGAGAGGAAGACACAGAATCTGAAGGAGGCTCCAGGCTCTGAGCTGTCAGCACAGAGACCAACGTGGGGCTTGAACTCACAAATCATGAGATCATGACCTGAGCAAAGACAGACGCTTAACCAACTGAGCCACCTAGGCACCTGCCCCCTCTAAATGGAAAAAAAATAAAACAAAATAAATAAAAAACAAGACCCAAAACACAGGCTTCTTCACGCATGATGATGGCACAGTGGAGCACGGACCTACACATCACTGGTGCAGCGCGCTGTTGTCTACACGGGATGGATTTCTGTCTGAGTCAATTCTGTGGTATTTTGTCATCAAAGATTTGTCTTCTGTGTCACTTTCTTTATTGGTTTATGTTGTTTTGTAATAGAAAAATAAGACGCTTTGATTTGTTAGAGACCCTTCGGGCTGTCCAAGCAAGATGTCCTGTTTTCCTGGTTAATTGGTACAACTTTATTTCTAGCGCTCCTAAAAGGAACTTCCAAGCTCGGTGTGCAGGTACAGTTGACACTGATAAGTTGGTGGATCACTGAGGGGAGCGCGGTGAGCACATAGGCACTGGAACGGACTGGGGACTTCCTTCTCTCCTGCCAGAGACTCAGGTTCACTTCTCATCACATCCGTGCATCCAACTGGGACAGTCTGTGCACCCCTGGCATTAGCTAATGGAAGTCTTCTCTCTCTCCCTTCTGCTGCCAGTCTATTAAATGAGCGAGGCTTAGCATCCTGCTGCTTCCCGGGACCAGTGAGGCATCTGGCTATTCCCTGCCGTAAACCAACATTAATTATAATCGAAGTCTGACTAATGTGCTCCTGAACTGCTCTCAGGATACAGACACATTAGTCTCTAAAACCCGCTTTGTGACTTGCCTTTGAGAAGCCAGTCAACTAGATTTGTTTTCTTCCAGCCCCTGGAACTGTTTGGTTTCGGAGCGCCATCTCCCCGGAAAACAAGCCCACCGTTTAGTCCCTGTGTTTACATCTTTAGGACACACACACACACACACACACACACACAACGTCGAACTGTGAATGCATCCCTGTTTTGCAGAGTGACCTCCATCGCAGATCGGTTGAATGTGGACTTTGCTCTGATTCACAAAGAACGGAAGAAGGCCAATGAAGTAGACCGCATGGTACTGGTGGGAGATGTGAAGGATCGGGTGGCCATCCTGGTAGATGACATGGCCGACACCTGTGGCACGATCTGCCACGCAGCTGACAAGTGAGTGCCGAGAGGTGGGGCCGGGGATTAGAAGTGAAGAGCTAACTGCTTGCCTGCCGTCTGCATGCCATAAGCCTGCCAGCTCTTTGCAGAGGTGAACTGAGGGGGAGGAGAACTAGCTTTGTGAGTTTTTATTGCCCTAGACTTGAATTTCAGTATGCATCAATTGATGAATATTTTATTTTTTCCCCCAGATTCACTTGGTTATTTTTTTCTTAATGTGCTCAACTATGTAAAACATAAAATTTGCCACTTTGACCATTAAGTGTATAACTCTGTGGTGTTACACTTGTAGCATTGTGCAACTATCACCGCTGCATTTCCGAAATGTTCTTATCACTCTGAATGCTCTACTTTTGATAGTTGATTTAAAATTTTTTAATGTTTTATTTCTTTTTGAGAGAAACAGGGTATGAGTTGGGCGGGGGGCAGAGCTCGACGGAGACACAGAATCGGAAGCAGGCTCCAGGCTCTGAGCTGTCCGCACAGAGCCCAACACTGGGCTCAAATTTGTGAATGGTGAGATCATGACCTGACCCGAAGTCTGGCACTTAACCACCTGAGCCACCCAGGCGCCCCCTTGATAATTTATTTTTATTTCATTTATTTTTTTTTTTTAAGAAATAAGGTAGAGATTTATAGGCCTGCACAGATAGGACTATACAGCTGGCCCTTGGACAAATCAACAGATTTGAACCGTGTGAGTCCACTTAATATGCATTTTTTTTTGATAAATATAGTAGAGGACTATAAACTTAATAAAAATACAACATATTATAACATGCAAAATATGTGTTAATTGACTGTTAATGTTATCGATAAGGCTTCTGGTCAGCAGGAAGGTATTAATTATGGTTTGGAGGAGTTAAAAGTTGTGCTCAGATTTTCAACTGCGGGGGTGGGTGGTTGGCGCCCCTAACCCCTGTGTTGTTCCAGGGTACGTTGTATTTTATTTATATTTTACCTAAGCCAGAAACCCTGGTCCTACCTCTCGACTGTCCATTTTAGCCACTACCACCTTTGTTCACATTATTTCTCATCTCTTGCCTGCACTGTTCTAAACTGCCTTCACTCCACTCTGTTCGTTCTGGTACTGGTCACCAGTCTCTTACCTCCCCAGTCTGTCTTCTCTCACACTGCCTCCTGTCTAATCTGTTTAAAGCTAAGGCTAGATACCATCACTCCTCTCCTTTAAAACCTTAAGTGGCTCCCCAATACTTATAATCCACATCACTATGGACAGCATAGTTTCTCATGGCTTTTCCTTAACCTCTGGGTGTCTGTGCCAGGCACAGGGCCTGGCATATAATAGGGGCTAAGAAAATACTTTGTGCTGAATGATTCCTGATTTGGATCCTGGAGTATACATTTATAAAACTCATTTCGTCCTTGTATTATTAAGGTAATGCTAATTGCTATAACAGATCAACTCCCTGAAATGTCAGTTGCTTAACACAATAGTTTCTTGTTTGTGGTTTAATCCAATGCAAGTATTCTTCTTTTGGTTTTGTGGTGCCACATCTTTAACATAAGGCTTCCAAGATTACCCTGGAAGACATTTCCATTTTGGCCAGCCAGAAAGAGCGAAAAGAGCCTGGAGAACCACCCATGGAAGATTTAAAAATTTTTTTAGATATTTATTTATTTCTGAGAGAGAGAGTGCAAACAGGGTAGGTGCCAAGAGAGAGGGAGACATAGAATCCGATGCAGGCTCCAGGCTCTGAGCTGTCAGCACAGAGCCTGACATGGGGCTCAAACCCATGAGCCGTGGGATCGCGACAGAGCGGAAGTCGGATGCTTAACCAACTAAGCCACCCAGGCGCCCCGCCCATGGAAGGTTTTATAATCCCAGCCAGTGGGATACGTTGTATCTGCCCACATTCTGATAGCTAGAATTAAGGCACATGGTCACTCCTAACTATGCAAGGGAGGCTGGGAAAGGTAGTCCAGCCCTGTGCCCAGGAAAAAAAGGAGATGGATTTCATCGGCCGTAGCAGTCTGTGCCAGTGTCACTATGTTAATCCAAACCTATTCAGATCAATACTTAGTCCAGTTATTTCAACTTGGCTCTGAACCAAGTTGTGTCCCCCCTCATATGTTGAGGTCCTAGCCCCTCTCCCCCAGTGCGATGATATTTGGAGATGGGGCCTTCAGGAGGTCGCTAGATTTAGATGAGGTCACGAGGGTGGGACCCTCATAATGGGAATAGTGCCCTTGTGAGCAGAGACACCAGAGAGCTGATTCCCTCGTGTGTATGTGCACACAGAGGTCATGTGAGTGCACAGTGAGACGGCAGCTGCCAACAAGCCACGGGGAGAGGCCTCAGAATGAAGGTCACCTTGTCACCACCGTAATCGTAGGGTTCCCGGCCTCTAGGACTGTGAGATAAAATTCTCCTTCTTAAGGCACTCAGCCTGTGGTATTTTGTTACGGCAGCCCAAGCTGACTAATACACGCCTCCCCCTGAACTCAGGTGCTGTGGTGACAAGTGAGATTAAGCCAGAGCATGTCTGCTTTTTCCTCTAGACTTCTCTCAGCTGGAGCCACCAGAGTTTATGCTATCTTGACTCATGGAATCTTTTCTGGCCCGGCCATTTCTCGCATTAACAACGCATGCTTTGAAGCAGTAGTCGTCACCAATACCATACCTCAGGAGGATAAGATGAAGCATTGCTCCAAAATACAGGTAAGGATGTGATTCTTGCAACACAAGACTGCTAACTCTTCAGGAGGTGGTCGCATACGTCGAATTACGTGTCTGTGTTCTGAAGACTCCCCGCTTTGCTCTTAAGGCTCAGTCTGTCATCAGGATCTGTGGTCCAAAAGTAAGAAAACAAAATCATGCTTAGAAAGGTTCAAATTGTTAGAGGCACCTCTGGAGGATGGAGCATCAGGGACACCCCATTTCAAGAGATTCTCTCAGTGATTGTGATACCCGCTCACATTTGCAAGTCCTTGCTCTCCAGTATGTGTGTGTGTCGCTCTTAACTATTGGCCCCTGCAGACGTGATGTTAAACCTTTGAACCGGCGGTACCCCCCTTAGGACGGCAGCATGCATGCTCTGGAAACAGCCAAAGTGCATTGCCTAGGGTCTTCGTTAAAATGCAGATTCCTTTGCTCCATCTTAGACCTGCACAGCCAAGATGTCCTGGGACCACTGTCTTAATTCCCCCAAGGAATTAGACACCAAAGTTCGCGTGCTGTTTTACCAAAAGAACAAGGCCTTGCTTAATTAAAAATGTGTCCAGTAGTCCATTAGCTTTCTGAATTTAGTGTGTAGAATTGGAGCATCGATATCCTTCTTAAGGATTTTTTTAAGCTTAAATTTTTTTTTGTTTTGTTTGTTTGCTTGTTTGTTTTATTCCTAAGAATTTGTAAATGTCAACCCACCACCATCTTGATGAGTCTGAGTCAGGGGTTTTCCTCCTTTAGCACTTTGACTCTCTCCTAAGTGGCGATACTAAAAATACAACACAGAGGGGCACCTGGGTGGCTTGTCATTGATTTCGGCTCAGGTCATGATCTCACGGTTTGTGAGTTCAGGCCCTGAGTTGGGCTCCCTCCTGTCAGTAGAGTCCTCTCCAGACCTTCTGTCTCCCTTTCTCCATGCCCCTCCCTGCCTCGTGCTCTTTCTCTCTGTTTCTCAAAGAATAAACTAAAAATGTGCTACAGAATGGCTGGGTGCCTCTCTGAGGGGAAACAGCACAGTGCAGCCCTTTTAAGGGGAAGGACCCTCAGGGGGCTGCTCCTCAGTGTCTGCAGAAGGGTGGGTCCTCCGCCTGGGTGACCCTAACCTGCCGCTTTTCTTGTTTTCCTAGGTGATCGACATCTCCATGATCCTTGCCGAAGCCATCAGGAGAACTCACAACGGGGAGTCCGTTTCCTACCTGTTCAGCCATGTTCCTTTATAATAGAATTACTGCTGAGGCTTTTTACAAATAAAGTGAACCCCGCCCCTTGTTCTCCCTTGGTATTTGATGAAAATCCGGCAGAA
This sequence comes from Hyaena hyaena, assembly GCF_003009895.1. Taxonomy (NCBI): domain Eukaryota; kingdom Metazoa; phylum Chordata; class Mammalia; order Carnivora; family Hyaenidae; genus Hyaena; species Hyaena hyaena. The sequence goes on along the minus strand of NW_024080708.1, from coordinate 2,922,405 downwards.
CACCCAGCTTGCTCCATGTAGCTTTCCACACCCCACATCAGGTATATTAGTGTTTCTCCTGAATTAGAGGAAAAACGGATTGAGACTCACGGCTGGGATTTCCTGCCTGCATTGTCTCATTCGGGCTTCTTGGATTCTGTGAGCCTCTCTCACAGCTTTGCAGCTTTGCAGCTTTAACCACAACTGAGCTGCTGCAAGATTGCAGGCTTGGGAGGGTGTTGTGTTGTGGGGGTGTTTGAAGTTGATGGGGGAAGCTCAGACTACTTTGCATGTGAATACTTCAGGGTTTCCTTGGTTTTGAACTACTGGCAACAAAGCCCACCCAGTTTCACCCCCTCCCCCAAACCCGTGACAAGCTCTCAAAAGTCTAATGCTAAATTACAGCAAGAACCCTAGGCGGCCCCAGCCCAGCTCTGGTTGCTGAGTCCTGTGAAGCAGGAGCCAGCGGGCAGCTCTCTGGTGGGGAGGCCTGAGGGGTGGCAGCACACAGGGCAGTGAATGCTTCTTGGGAGGAAATAGCCTGATCCTTCATCCCCTGCTTGGGGACTGTGTCGCTTGGATCCTCTTTTGTACCTGTTCCTTTCCATTTGACTTGACCTTCAGCCATCTTGCCCTTTCCCTGGTCAGATAACCCTCTGGGGCCCAGATGTTCCTTGTACTACAGTCTTCTGGAAAGTAAACTCACCCCCCGCTACATGATCTCTAACATTTACACGGGATTGTTTTTGCCGTAGCTTAATCTTCCCGAGCCCGCTACCACCGTGGTAGTAGGTTTTAGGTGGGGTCGTAGTGCCTTTGGATTAATTTAAATATCTCATTTTCATCTTCCTCCCATTGATCCGGCCTCTCCAGTGACCCAAGATTTCTGTTAAAAAGGTTGATGTTACTGTTTACTGTCTCTTGTAGAGGAAACTAATAAAGTGTCTTTGTGTGATTGTGGGTCCGTATCGTATCTGTACCTGTCTTTCTGCCAAAAGGTTTGGTCTAGGCGTCGTGCGGTCCAGTGATCACTCTTCCGTGCTTCCAGACTGTTGGCTGCACCATTAAAGCAAGAGAGGACCTTGGCCGCAGTTTTATCCAACCATGAGACCTTAAGATGTCTGGGGTTTACTGAGAACTAGATACACCATGGTTCTGTGCATTATACCTGAATTATAGTGCATATGAGGCCTGCTGGATCTCTGGTTCTTATTCCTGGAGACAGGAAGCCAGTACTTTGTCAGAGGAAGAGCGTAGTCTCTATAATTTATTTTGTCTTGGAACCAATTTTGCCAAATGCAACATTTCCTTTTATCAGTAGTTGATACATGTGTGGCATTTAATTTCAGGCCTTCTAAGTAAACACTAGGGAAGGTAAATGTACAATTGAATGAATTCTAAGGCATTCCAAAACGTGAAGGGAGGTTTTTTTTTGGTGCATCATCAAATCAGGGCGTTCTTACTTCAGGAGAATCCCCATGCTTCTTGCTTTTGTTTGTTCTGGTGGTACTTTCTGTTGAATACTGGGATGTTGACCTTACCCTGAGTCTTCTGAAAATAAAGTGACTCAAAAGGGGACTGAGATGAGCTGCGAAGTGTGTGCCTCCAGCCTGCTAGCTCTCTTTCACCACAAGTCTGCTCTGGGAGAAGCTGACGCAGAGCGCCAAGTGCCCTATGCTCCCAGTCATGTGACTTCCTGAAGCATCGGGCTTGCTGCACCAGAATTTTTTGACTCTTATTGTGGGCCCCCTTGGGTAATCCAGTTCCTGAATGAGGTTTTAAGGTCATTCAGAAAGGCCCCCAGTCCCCACCTGTGGCCCCTGTGCCTGGAGGAGGGTGAGTATTCAGTGCCCCGTGACACTCAGCAGAGTTCCGTAAGTACCTCTACCGCCATTCTCTGGCGAGACCATTCTTTTTGGGAGAGACCCAAGGGTCCTGGATGGTAAGTGACTCTCGATTGGGGAGCAGCAGCAGGAACAGACCTGGTGGGGTGTGAGGAGGAGATACGGGAGCTGAACGGAGTTGCAGTCTGATCACAGTTGGAGCCGCGCCTGCAATAGGTGTAGGACCACTTCTGAGCAAAAGGCATCACCAGGTTCTACTCTATCCATGTCCCTCCCCTCCCAACCTCAGAACTAGAGGAAGAGACATTAGTTGGAACAAGGCCAAGCTCATTGAGTCCCCGAGCTAAAGATTCAGTTCATCTCAAACGGTACTGTTGGTCTCCTTGCCAGATTTGGAAATAGAAGAATTTTCTGTGTTTATTTATTTAGAAAAAATTTAGTGTCTATTTTTGAGAGAGAGAGAGAGAGCAGAGCTCGAGCAGGGGAGGAACAGACAGAAGGAGGCTCCAGGCTCCGAGCTGTTAGCACAGAGCCAACGCGGGGCTTGAACTCGTGCATCGCGATATTACCTGAGCCAAAGTCTGACGCTTAGCTGACAGCCACCTAGACACCCCTTTCTAGAGTTCATTTAATTTTTTTAGTGTTTATTTTTTGAGAAAGAGGCCGTGCAAGTGGGGGACGGGCAGAGAGGGAGACACAATCTGAAACAGGCTCCAGGCTTTGAGCTGTCAGCACTGAGCCCAATGTGGGACTCAAACCAGGGATGGCGAGATCATGACCTGAGCCGAAGTTAGATGCTTAACTGACAGCCACCCAGGTGCCCCTGCTAGAGTTCATTTAATTTGACCGTTAATAACATGTAGCCCTTGACCTGAAGGTCATTAGCATCATACAAAAAGCCGGAAGTTAAGAAAAATGCCCCACTTAGTCATCTTGCCTCCTGCCATTTCTTACTAGGTCTTGGTGGAGAGATGGGGAGGGGAAGAGGCTTCTGGAAAGGAATCTGGTTATTGGAGGCACCTTCCCCACAACTCTAGAAGTGAAGATGAAGGAAGAAACTTCTGCACTGTTGCTGCGCCCACTACTCAAGAGTAGGGACCACCGAGGGAGTAAACGCCCTGTTTGTGAAACTAGCCATTACATTTGGTCAGGAGATGGAACCAGCCTCCTTCCCACCTTTCAGTCTGCACCCCTAGTCTCCAGCCAGATGCCTCTTCAGTTGAGGGGCTCCTGGAGCCCTGAGCCCCAGCTTCCTCTACCTCTGGTCTCCCCTTGCCCTGCTTTTGCTGGTCATTTTGCCTTCATTGCCCTTGATGATGCCTCTTGCCACCAGTGCATACATGATATGACCAAAAGAGGCTTGGCTAGAGGAGCACCATGCATCTTTGGAGTCCTCTAGGGATGCCAGAGCACCCCCCCATCACATAACCGGGGTCACCAGTCATACATACTTCCCTCTCCATGGCTGCCCATGGGAGAAGGGAGGATTAGAGTTAACATGACCATGGGGGCAGGAACATACTGGAGGTTAATTCACACCTCATTTTCAGGCCAAGGATTGACCTTGTGCCCGTCAGTCACTTGCTGCCTTTTGCCAACTGCTGGCTCCCCCGGAAGGTTGTTCTTACAGGCTCAGCCTTTTGCAAGTGATTATCCCAAAGAATACACCATGGTATCTCTACCCTTCCCCCCGCCCCCCCCACACACACACCAGTCATTGGCCCCTCAACACAGCTGCTTGGAACAGGTGGCTCCCATCAGGTCACAGCTTAAAGGCAAGAATGCTACAGCTAGACTCCGCCACCACGCCTGCTTTACTCCCGCCATGTTTCGAGGCCCGCTTCTCTCCTGCAGATCTTTTTTCTACTAGTCTGAGACTCCTTATTCAAGAACAAAGCAAATTCTGCTCTGAATCCTGATGGATAAAGTTCAGTGCTCCATAGAATCTTTGATAAAACCATTTATCTAAATCCCCTGTTTCACAGGGTAGTTATTTTCAACCGTAGGGGAGCTAAGAGAGCGACAGGCATATTCATACCTGGAAAGCCTGTGGTAACGATTGTCTAGTTCTCTCCATGGCCCCTAAGATCGCCAAGGGAAAGGGCTTGTAGGGGCTGGACAGATTCCCCCCGCCCTGCCCTTCCTGAGACCACTCTCCTGTCTCAGCATGAGGGGCTATGAGAAGAAGACACCCTCACCACCATCCCCTCGCTGCCTCTCTCTCATTCCCGGAGAGGCCTGGTTGCCCTTAGCCTTTGATGTTACTTTTTTTTTTTTTTTTTCTTTTTTAGTGAGCCATACACCCAATGTGGGCCTCAAACTCACGACCCCAAGACCAAGAGTCGCATGCTCTACTGACTGAAGCAGCCAGGCGCCTCAGCCTTTGATGTTCTAAGTAGTCTTGCCATGAAGCTTCTTATGCTTGCTGTTCTTTCGGAGGATGCTCCCTTGGTTTTTTGCTCAAAGAATGAAGGGGAATAAGAGACCAAGGGGCAGGGTAGCTTTCTCCATCCCAGCCCCTGCTCACCTCACCAGCCCCAGAGACTCCGAACCCTGACTGGCTCCTTGCTCCAGGCTCAGCCCATGTGCTTGCGATCCTCTTTGTTGCTGGCCTATTGCATCCCCCTTGGTGCAGCCTACTGTGTGGGCTCATGCCCTGCGCCACCAGCGTGAGACTCTTCTCCACCTTTCCCTTTACTGAGCTCTTTTCCGCAGAGGCCAAGATATTCCTCCAGTAGCTCAGCTACCAACTATACAATCACAAATAGAGGGAGGGAAAAGCTCATTCGGAAGCAAAATCAAACCATGCAGCGTGGCAATAGGCCTTAATCTCATTTCTCTCCACCCCACTTTGTGTTTTCAACTGTCTCTCTTATTTTCCAGGGCTCCACTGCCACACTTGGTGTGTCCATTCACTGCTACCGCTGGGTCTTGTTCTTTCACCCATATAGTTGCCATGAGCCCACGCACATCTTGTGGTTCTGATCCAGGCTTTGAATATAAGACAAAAGAGGGCAGCCAGGCTTGACCAATCCATTTTGCCCGGGCAGCACACGGAGCAGAGGTTTTCTGCCTCCGGCATGGAAGTTAGCCTGGAGCCACACTACCCACTTTACCTCTCACCCTGCAAGTTCTTGGGATAGGGCCTCCGGTGACAAGGTGAATGGGGACTCTGTGGTGCTGAAGGGGCTGCAGCCAGCCACGGGAGAAGCACGATGACGACGAGAGGGCCACCCAGTAGCTGTTGAAGCCTGGCTTGAGGACACTGCCCCCTCCCGACCCTTTCCTGCAGCGATCACCTGGCCCACGGGCCCTGTCATTGCCGCCAAGCTGCCACTAGGGGGAGCCAAGCAGAGGCCGGAGGGAACGGACACCTGGGGAAAATGGCTCAAGGCTTGAGGGGCCTGAGCGGGGAGCCTAAGCCCCTGCTGCTCCTCCAGGTCCCCTCTTCCCCTTAATGTCCCCGGCAGCCAGGGGACAACACGGTGCCCAATTCATTCAGCAGACGACAAGATGCACAAAGTGTGAGTACATAGCTCAGTGTCTTTTCACGAACCAAGCGCTCTGCCAGATGCTAGGAACACAGGATCTGACGAGGTCCCCCACCCTGAGGCGCTCTGGTCTAGAGAGGGAAACAGGGCATTGGTGTGATAAGAACGACAACGAGGGGAGAGCAAAGTGCAGGGGGAGCACAGGAGGGGGGCACCTAAGTCAGTGTTGGGAGTCAGGAAGGCATCCTGGAGAAAATTATTTTGACTTTTGAAGCAGTCGATTAGAAATTGGCCAAAGGGGGAGTGGGGAGAAGGGTGTTTCAGGCAGACAGAATAGCACGTGCTTACCTGGGCACCCAAAAGAATGTGGCAGGTGTGTGTGCCCGTGCACATGTGTGTGTTCGAGGGTGGGATGGGGAGCTGTGACAGGGGATGGGGCTGGTGAGACCAGATCACAAAGTATCTTTTTTTTTTTTTAGGTTGATTTTTTTATTCTGAGAGAGAGTGAAAGAGTGTAAGCAGCGGAGGGGCAGAGAGGGAGAGAGCGAATCCCAGGCAGGCTCCACGCAGTCAGCACAGAGCTCGATGCGGGGCACCATCTCACGAACCGCGAGCCCAGATCAAGAGTCAGATGCTTAACCCACTGAGTCACCCAGGTGCCCCCAGGAAGGATCTTATAAGTAGAGCAACCACACACCTACGGTCCCAGTGTATTTATTGATAGCACCCCATTTCACTCTCGGAAGTGCCCTGGTTTGGATAACAATGCAAGCCTATAATATGGTAACCCTACTTGTAAGACATGCTAAGGTGTTTGAACTTTGCTCCTGGGAGCAAAGAGGAGCCACCGAGGGGTTTAGGCAAGGTGCTGACTGGATCAGAGTCACTCAGTTAAAACAGCCTGGCAGTGATGTGAAGAGTAGATTGGAGGGGGGGAGGGGCAAGCAGGAAGGAGTGAGCACAGGTAGGAAGCCATGCAGTTGTCCTACGGGAGGATGAGGGCAGCCGCGGTGAGAGAAGTGCTGGTGGAGAGAAGACCAATTTATGGCAGATCTGGGAGGAAAGTGCCCCAGAACCGGGTGATGTTTTGATGTCGGGAGTGAAAGAGAAGGAGAAGTTCAGGACAACTTCCATTCTTCTGGCTGAGTGCATGGTGGTCACTGGTACCGTGGAGTATGGAGAATGATGCTGAAGTCTGGTTGGGGAATTGCTCAGTTTAAGGTGCCTAGGGCGCCTCACCGGGAGGACTCAACAGGCAGTGATGGCAGCCAGCGGAGAAGTGACCGTCAGTACATTTTCGCCCAGATGTCATCTACAGACAGATAGATAGTCACAAAGCGGTGGGGCTGGGGACCAGACTTGAGTACTCTGGGTGTTTGAATCCAAAGGACAAGAAGAGGGGGAGGTTATGCAACCAGAAGAAAGGTGAGAGAACAATGGTGAAAGGTACAAAGGGTTTAAATGCACAAGATAAAAATCTGGGCTATAGGTTACTTAAAGGAGGAAAATAAATAGAAGCCAACAGAAGGTTCTAAAAGAAAGGAGTGGGGCTCCTGGGCGGCTCAGTCAGTTAAGTGTCCGGCTTCGGCTCAGGTCTGATCTCATAGTTTGTGAGTTCGAGCCCCGCGTCGGGCTCTGTGCTGACAGCTCAAAGCCTGGAGCCTGCTTCAGATTCTGTGTCTCCTGCTCTCTCTGCCTTTCCACCACTCACACTTTGTCTCTCAAAATTAAATAAATGTTAAATTTTTTTTTAAATTAAAAAAATAAGAAAAACAAATAAAAGAAAGGGGTGGAGGCCTGTTGAAAATTATAGACAGCTTAGGACAGCATGACAGACAATTTGGGAACCGTGTGTGTGAAAAGCCTTCACTCATAATCTGCCACATCATCACAATAATGATTATTCCAGTGTATTTAGGAGAGACGCATGAGTGAAGCAACAGCAGCAGCAGCAGCAGCAGCAGGTTAACTAAAGAAGATCTACAGTAACAGTTTTAACAGATCCAAGGCCAGACTTGGAGGGCTACATCAGCAACCCAGATAGGGAATGGCAATCAGAGGCTCATCCAAAGGGGAGCAAGGGCTTCACAGCCTTGCGTCCATGCTGAACAGAGTCCTTATGCTTTTTCAAAAATCAAAATATTTTGAGATAATTATAGATTCACACGTAGCTGTGAAAAATAGTAGAGATCCCACACGCCCTTCACCAGTTTCTCCCAATGTGAGGAACATCTTGCAGAACTGTAGTATAACATACAAACGGGAAGTGATTCGTTGATACAAACAAGATATAAACAACACCATCCATCACCACAAGGAGCGCTCCACTGCCTTGAATAGCCACAGCCACTTCCCTCACACCCCAGCACCCTCGTTAACCCCTGGCAATTAACTCATCTGTGCTCCATCTCCAAAATCTTGTCATTTCAAAAATGTTGTATAAATAGAATCATACAACATGTAATCTTTTGGCTTTTTCTTTTTTTAAAAAATGTTTTATTTATTTTTGAGAGAGAGACAGCATGAGCAGGGGAAGGTCAGAGAGAGAGGGAGACACAGAATCCGAAGACAGGCTCCAGGTTCTGAGCTAGCTGTCAGCACAGAGCCCGATGTGGGGCTCAAACCCATGAACCGTGAGATCATGACCTGAGCCGAAGTCAGACGCTTAACCTACTGAGCCACCCAGGCGCCCCATGGCTTTTTCTTTAAACTCGGCCTAATTCTCAGGAGATTCATCCAAGTTGTGTTTCAATAGTTTGTTCCTTTTTAGTGCTGAGTAGAATTGCATAGTATACACGTACCAGTTTGTTTAACCATTTATCCATTGAAGGATAATTGTGTTTCCAGGTTTTGGCTGTGGAGAATAAAATCATTATTGACATTCTCGTACAGGTTTTTGTGTGAGCCTAAGTTTTACTTCTTTGGGATAAATGCCCTGAAATGCAGTTGCTGAGTCGTGTGGTAGTGGCATGTTAAGTTGTTGGGGTTTGTTGTTGTTGTTGTTTGTTTGTTTGTTTGTTTAGGACACTGCCAAACCGGTTTCCAGAGTGGTTGGACCATTTCACATTCCTACCATCAATGTGTGAATGATCCACTTTGAAGTTGCTATAGAAACGTAAAGATGAATGGAAATTACGATGGACACACTAACGCTTCAGCAAGGCTTGACTTTGAACTGAACAAATTTTTCTCCTCCTCATTGTTAAAGCCTCCCCTCTCCTCTTCATTTGTTTTTCTGCTGAATCCTTTGTTTCAGGAGCTTGGTATGGATATTGACATGTCCCCGATCTCAATGTGTACTTAGTAATGAGACTGGGATGGCCGGTGCCTGTGCTAGTCTAGTCGTGAGACGACCTTGAAGACATGACGAATGTAGCTGACAGCACGTCAGCACGTACCAGATTCCTATCAAAACTGCCCAGATCCTGTATTTTCCTATAAAACCCCTCAGCCTCTTCCCCCCAGGCGGGTCTATAGTTTTGAAGGCATTGGCTTGCTGCAGCCTCCTTTGTCTGGCAAAGTAATAAAACTATTGTTCCTCTTTATCCCCAAACTCTGTCTTTATTACGGCTCCAGAGCACAGAGGTCAGTTTTTGACAAGAGTTTCTCTGCATCCTCACCAGCATTCAGTGTTGTCACTGTTTTTTTTTTTTTTTTCATTGTAGCTATTCCAAAAAGTGTGAAGTAATGTCTCATCATGGTTTTCCTTTTCATTTCCTTAGTGGTTCATGATGTGGAACATCTTTTCGTGGGCTTATTTGCCATCCTTATATCCTCTTTGCTGAAGTGTCTGATCCAATCTTTGAAAGCTCTTAGCTGGCTCCCTCTGACACTGCTCCGGTGCTGGAAGGGGGAATCGGCATCACCTCTGGGGCTTGAAGTAAGGGTCCCATTCAGCCTTTGTTGATAACCAAGTAGGGAGCCTTCCCATTACTGATGGATTGGGACTTCCGGCTTCCATTAGGCCCCCCACTGGTACCTCCTGGCCAGGAAGTGTAGGAGTTCCTTGTAACTGCTCCCCACCCCCCACCCATGACCTCTCTTGACAGACATGACACGGTTGGAGAAGTGTGGTCTCCTTCCTGCTGGGTGATGGTGAAAATCGTAAACTCTCCACTTGATCTGACACCACCCAGCCAGGAAGGATAGTCATTACCGCCTTGTGGAGATGGAAGTCCAGGCTCCCCACGTGGTCTCCACTGATACAGCAGGAGGGAGGAACCTCATTATCATTCAGCCAGATGAAAGTCCCGCCTCTCTACGCAGCTTCCTCGGACACCTCTTGACAAGGGGTGCAGGCGAGGGCTTGGGGTGCTCAGTACAGCCTGAAGTCGAAGTCTCTGCTCCCCGTGTGGCCTTTGCTGGTGAGGGCGGGGCCACAGTTTTTCCTATGCTGTTTGGCTACAGTAGAGAGATCAATATCTAACATGTTCTGTTTTCTTAGGCTGCCCCTTTCCTAGAGAGAGATGACTTTTGCCGGGGGCGGGGGGGGGGGTTCTGCCTGCACCCATTGGTGTTTCCCGGTTATCAGCTTCTTCAGCTCCAGGCCCGGAATACATGAGGCAAAAAGAAAACCCAGGGAACCCCCAATCATGTTGTTCCTTGAGTCAGAACCCCCTAGCCGCTCTGCCTTCTCTCCACCTTTTAGAGTCTTCCATGGTTCTCTTATAATGTCCAGAGCTTTCAGTTCAGGTATTCGGAAGGAATAGGCAAAAGTGCGTCCACTTGATCTTTCCAGAACTTTGTATGTCTTTGAAGAAACCAAAACCCGTTGTCATATACAGGGAAGGGCACAGCTCACCGAACTTTCACAACCTGAACATACCGAGCAACCAGATCAAAAACCAGAACATGGCCCGCACCCCAGATGCCCCCTCTTGACCCCTTTCGGCCACTGCTGTCCACACTACAGCAGCTACTGCTTCAATGGCTCTTACCTGGCTGGCCTGGCAGAAGGGCATCAATAGCTGGAGACTCACTCTGACCGGCTTCCGGTGTCTCCAGCGCGCATGTGCACGTGCATTCTTGAGTATAGGCCCGTAGGTTTTGGCCCCCAACTTTTATGAACCTGACTTCCTTGCCAGGTACACAGGTTTGAAAGTTCTTCGCAGACCCGGGTTCAAATGTGAGTTCCATTCTTAACCAGAAGTTCAGTGTACTAAGTGCATGGGCTCTGGCGTTGAACCTGAGTTCAAATCCTCAGGTTTGGAAAAGGGCAATAATAGTGCAGACCTTTTGGCGGTGGTGGAGGATTAAGTGCAACCACTTGTGCGAAGTGCTTAGAACAGTGTTTGACACATAAGCCCGGCCTCGCTCACTGGTAGGTATCACCATTATTAGTATTAGGGCTGCAGTGAATATGGAGTAATCTAAGTTATGTCAAAAGCACCTGACATTCAGCAACCAGGAGTTCTCCTTCCTCCCCGCAGGAGATAACGAGGAGTCAAGTACCATCTGTACCTTTGTTCCCATGGGTTGAAGGCAGGGAAAAGTTTCAGTGGGGAGAGTAGCCGTGAAGTGGCATCCTTCTCAGGGCTTCCTTAGCATATGCAACATGCTCCCTTTTGACAGACTTCCTTCCCCTGCTCAACAACAAGGTCAATTCCCATGGCCTCCCTTCATGCCCCTACTCAGGACTCCATCAGCAAAGGTCTGGATGGAATAGAAAGCTATGCTGAAGGGAGAGCCAGCGCGTTTCCGTAGGTGAAGGTCTGTCTGCCTTCCTAGCTCTAACACTATTTCACTTCCCTCTTAGTCTGGCAGAGTAAAGGTCCTGGAAGTTTCCAAGCTACCACAACTCTATATTCTAGCTTGGCCTCTGCGAGTCTTTTCCTCTCTGTGGCAAACAGTACGGGATGCCATGCCCAGGCCTGCCTTGGTGAAGCTCCAGGGTAGCTCCCAGTACCTCACTTTGGGCATGAAGGGGAGAGCTTGTCACTAAATGTCCAAAATGCATTTTGACATAACCTCCATTTTTAAACTGTGTCACTACACATTTTTGTGAGGAGAGAAAGAGAGAGTATGCAGAAGTTAAACAGAGCTAAGGCATTCTAGCTCCCCAAAGTGTGGGGATCGGCTACGCTAATAATTGAACGTAATTTATGAACTCCCCATCCACCTTGTTCCACTGCAGAGAAATTTGCTACAGCCTCTAGATTTATGGCGTTGCCCTTCTCTCTGCAGACAGCAGAGGGCCTCATTAGCACAAACTCAATGTCATTGGCAAATATATAGGAAAGAAGTTGGCCAAAGTTCTAGAAGCACAGTAAAACTTTGATTAACAGAAACGTGCAAGAGAATTGGCTGTTCAGCTGAATTCTCTCTCTCTCTCTCTCTCTCTCTCTCTCTCTCTCTCTCTCTCAAAAAAAAGACTTTTATGGGGCGTCTGGGTGGCTCAGTTGGTTAAGCGTCCGACTTCGGCTCAGGTCATGATCTCATGGTTCGTGGGTTCGAGCCCCACGTCGGGCTCTGTGCTGACAGCTAGCTCAGAGCCTGGAGCCTGTCTTCAGATTCTGTCTCTCCCTCTCTCTCTGACCCTCCCCTGCTCATGCTGTCTCTATCTCTCTCTCAAAAATAAATAAAACATTAAAAAATTAAAAAAAAAAGACTTTTATGAGTAGGGGTTGAGAAAACCTTATTGTTCTTCCCATTGTAGTTGAAAATTCACTCAAATTTCCCACGTTGTCTTCACTGCCTCAACCAATAACAGGGATCCTGGGTAGGGCTGCCAGATTTAGAAAAAAAAAAAATACAGGATGTTGAATACATGACATTATGTACGTTTAAAAATAAACCTCTGAAAGATATGAGAGAGAAAGGCAGAGTAGCTAGGGTCCCCACAACCAAAGAAACAGCATGGTGGTGGTAAGTTTCCTGGAATTTCTTGCCCTCTATATCCTGGACTGGGCACTGGAGCGACAGGCAATCCATATATGCCAGTGGGCTCGGACAAAAGAAGCCCTAACAAAATCCGGCTCTTTCTAGGCAAAGGAACAGGAATGAGACAGCCTAACAAGACAGAGAACTTACAGACATCAACTGTGCTAAGGCAACTGGATACCACAGCTTTTCCTGCCCCAGGCCAGCAAAGACCCAGTGGGAAGCCAAGATTTCCACCCTTACCAGACTGTAAGGAGGTGGTTTCAGAAAATGCCTAGCATGGGCCTGAGGCTTTTGCTTTCACCCCCCGGCCATAACAAGGCCTTTCACCCCACAGTATCAGTGGGGGTACCTCTACCCCTCAAAGTGGGGGCCTAGTGGAGATCCTGAACTCTCATTCCTGTTCAGCCTCTGGGTGTCAAGGGAGCCTGAATGGGAACCCTGGACTTCTAGCTCACCTGGCTCATCACAAGACCATGTCTGTCTTCCCTCACAAGCATGGCATCTGAGGAAGCTGGCTGAAATAGAAGCTTTAAATAAGACCCAGGGTCTTATAATACCCCAAACGCCCAAGCTGCAGTAACAAATGACTTGGATTTCCAAGAACCAGGAGGATCTCAGGCTCACCGAAAGAAGGCAATGGGTGCCAACACCACGATGACAGAGATGTTAGAAGTATCTGACAAAGATCTTAAAGCAGCCGTCACAAAAATGCTTCAATGAGCAAATAAGAACATGCTCGAAACTAGTAAAAAATAATAGGCTCAGCAAAGAAATAAAGACATAAAAGGACAACTGGAGATTTTAGAGCTGGGGAAAAAAAACCCAATGGCTGGACTCAACAGCACAATGGAGGAGTCAGAGGAAAGTGTCAGGGAGTGAACTTGAAGATACAACAACAGGCATGACCCATTCTGAACACCAGAGAGAAAACAGATTTGAAGGAAAAAGAAACAACAGAAACTTGGAGATTTTGTAGGACTATTAAAAAAAAATCTAAGAGGGGCACCTGGGTGGCTCGGTCAATTAAGCGTCCACCTTGGGTTCAGGTCATGATCTCGTAGCTCATGAGTTCGAGCCCCACATTGGGTTCTGTGCTGACAACTCAGAGCCTGGCTTCATATTCTGTGTCTCCCTCTCTCTCTGTCCCTCCCCCGCTTGTGCTCTGTCTCTCTCTCTCACAATCTGTCTCTCTCTTTCTCTCAAAAAAAAAAAATAAACATTAAAAAAATCTATCATTCATGACATCAGAGGAGAGGAGAGGAGAGAGAGGAGAGGAGAAAGAAGAATGGGGCTACAAAGGTACAAGAAGAAATAATGGCTGAAAACTTCCAAACTTGGGAAAAGACACAAACCAACAGATTGAAGAAGCTGAGTGAGCCCCAAATGGGATAAGCTCAAATATAATCCAGGCTGAAACACATCATGGTCACACTTCTAAAAACCAGTGACAAAGATGGCTCAGTTGATTCAGTGTCTGACTTCAGCTCAGGTCATGATCTCGTGGTTTGTGGATTCATACCCTGCATTGGGCTCTCCACTGTCAGCAAGGATCCTGCTCCGGATCCTCTGTCTCCCTCTCTCTGCCCCTCCTCTTTCTCACACATGGTCTCTCTCTCTCTCTCAAAAATATAAACAAACAAACAAACAAACAAACACACATTTTAAAAAATTTAAAAACCAAAGACAAAGAAAAATTCCCAAAGTAGGGGAAGAGGAATGATATCTTACCTAGAGGGGAAAAAATTCAAAAGATCGCAGATTTCTCATCAGAAACCATGGGGCCAGAGGGAAGTACTGACAGAAAACTGTCAACCCAGAATCCAATGAAAATACCCTTCAGGAACAAAGGAGAAGAATCAGGACATTCTTAGATAAAGGAAAATGAAGAACAGTGTGTCATCAGCAGACCTACTCTGAAATGACAAAAGAAATCGAATCTTGGAACATCACGAAAGAGGAAAGAAAACAGTAACCCAAACTATGGGTAAATACCATAGAAATCCTTCTCTTGTGTTCTCTAAATTATGTTTGATGGTTGGAGCAAAACTTACAACCCTGTCTGATGTGGTTCTCAATGTATGTAGGATATTTAAGACAATTATATACCTGTCAATTATACTTCAGTAAGGCTAGAAGAATATTAAAGAATAGGATAAAAGACAATTATGAATGAGGGAGGCTAAAGGGACGTAAAGGGATATAAGATTTCCATGCTTCACTCAAAATGGTAAAATGTCGACACCAGTAGGCTGTGATAAATAAAATATATATATTTTTTTTTTGAAAAAAATTTTTAATGTTTATTTATTTTTGAGAGAGAGAGTGTGTGAATGGGGAAGGGGCAGAGAGAGAGGGAGACACAGAATCCGAAACAGGCTCCAGTCTCTGAGCTGTCAGCACAGAGCCCGATGCAGGGCTCGAACCCGTGAACAGGAAGATGATGACCTGAGCCAAAGTCAGACACTCGACCAACTGAGCCACCCAGGAGCCCCATGTATATTTTATATAATGGCTAGAGCAATCACAAAAAAGCTATACAAAGACATACACCCCAAAGTAGTAAAGAGACAGACAAACCTCGTTTCGTTGTTCTTCACAGATATTTAAGGTTGGCGGAAAGTGTACATGGAGCAAGTGTATTGGCATAATTTTTCCAACAGCATTTGGCCGTTTCATGTCTATGTGGCATGTTTTGGTAATTCTTGCAATATTTCAAAGTTTTTCATTGTTATTATATGTTATGATTTGTAATCAGTGATTAGGACTTGCTGAAAGCTCAGATGATGGTTAGCATTTTTATCAATAAAGTATGTTTAAATTAAGGTATGTGGTTTGTTTTAGACATAATGCTGTTGCACACTTAATAGGCTACAGTAGAGTGTAAACATAACTTTTATATGCACTGGGAAACCAAAAAATTCATTTGACTCGCTTTATGGCGATGTTCGCTTAATTTGCAGTGTTCTGGAACTGAACCCTCAGTATCTCTGACATATGCCTGTAATTAAAATAGAATTATAAGAATGGTAAAAGCAACACACAGGAAGTTATGGAAAAGAAAGAACAACAACAAAAACAGAACAAACAGTAAACGAACAATAAAATGGTGGTCTTGATCTCCAGCATATCTAGCAAATAGTTACATATTGTGTATAGGGTCTAAATGCACCAATGAAAAGCCTTAGATTGACATAGTGGATTTAAAAAACATGAAAATTATATGTCAAATAGATTTACTTTAAAAAAACTAAAAAAAATTTTAAACATAGAAGAATATACCAGATTGATGTTAACGAGGCTTACGTGGATGGAGTACACATATGTGTCTACCCGTTATGTTGTGCACCTGAAACTAACAGAATGTTAGATGTCAATTACATGTAAATTTTGTAAAAGTTAAAAAAAAATTCTGGACGCCCAGCTTAGTTTGAATTTCAGATAAACAACGAATAATCTTAAAGTGTAAGTGTGTCCTGTACAACAGCTATCTTAAATTCCCCATAGCTGCTGTTTTCTCCCCAGTTTTTTTTTTTTTTTTTCTCGTTTCTCCTACAAATCAATAGCGGGAAGAAAAATAAGCAGTTTAACTCCTGTGTCCTCTCCAAGGAAACGGAGTTGATTGTCCATGGGGTAGATTTATCTCCCAGGATTATTGCGTGGATTAAATGAGCGAATGGAAATGAAAGCCCTGAGCACCCAGGAGCTGCTCAATAAACGTTACTTTCCTTCCCTCCTGAAACATCAAAAACTTTCAGACATCCTCAGCCCGGCTGTGGCTCCGAGATAAAATGCAGCTGACCCTCTGCCCGCTGAATGTCATTTTTATTTTAGGAACTAAAATAGTAACTACAATTTTATTAAAAGGAGAAGACATGGTTAACAAAAATCCAGGCGGTACAAAATGGCATAGGACGTAAAGGAAATCTCTCCCCATCGCAGGCCACAGTCCTCCACTTCCTCTCCCTAGAGGCAACCGCTGTTACCAATTTATCCCTTCCAAAAGAGTTCTATGCATATGTATGCCTATATATAACCCTCTTTTTTCCCACCAGTGTGAACATACTAGATGTACTGTTCTGCACCTTCGCACGCTATTTTTAGCTTCTAATTGCCTGGCTGCAGTGGGATACAGGCGGTGGATCCTGAGGGTCCTTATGAAAAACAGCCCTTTGAAACTCGTTGCTACCGCTATTGTAAGGATGTTGTCAAGGATGTCGTTCATTGTATCCCACAGCATCCTCTCTGAGGACCCCCGGGAGGAATTCCTGTCTGATCTGAGTACTAAGAACAGTCGCCCTTCTGAGCAATGAGTTTGTTTTTATCTCCTGGACATTGTGAATTGTGCAACAACAAGGTTTCCCCTTTCCTGTTGGCTGCTAGAAAGCTCATAGCCAACTTTTGGGCCCATCCCTCGCGGGAGCAGAGGCTTTTATGGTATGCATTTCTATCCTTATTCTTGGCTCTGCTTTCTGCCCACCCTTGTTTTTCTGTATTTAATTTACGCTGCCCTGACCTACCTTGTGTGTCCTTGCAAACCGACTGGAATCCTTTCTGAGGAAAGGTGTATCTGGAATAATTAAATAACCTCCTGGCTTAGCTCACTCTCTCTAGTCGCCACCTACCCCCTCCCTATCCCCCATCATAGTCTCTCAGCAGCTTCCTAGCGCTCCCCTCCGGTCTCCTTAGCAATTACCCTCCCCTCCAGCCTTCTGCCTAGCCGGCATTCAGTGCTCTTGGGCCTTGGTGGGGTCTCTCTTGCTTGTCATTGTCCCCATCCCCATCTCTCGCCACGGTCCTCACCTCCGTATGCAGTGGGCAGCCTTTCAATGTTCAATTTGATCATTCTAGAACTGAAGACTCTGGTGCCCAGCCACACATTAGAATCCTTCTCCATCCATCCAAGGTCCCAGCTGGTGTCCCGGGCCGCCGGGCCTGCCATTTGGTAATGTCCGTGGTGTGTGCTGTACGAACAGGGCCATCACAGTCTCATATTTCCTCTCTGGACCAAGAGAGGATTCCATGGAAGAGATTAATTGTTTTTAAAGGGAGCTGCATCCCAGCTAACGTTGTTTCCCGGGCTGGAAGGCAGAGCAATCTCTGGAAAAGAGCGTGTAGCCTCTACAGAAAAGTTGGGAGCCCCATGTTCTGTTCCTAGACCTGCCACTGAGTGGCTGGTCAATGTTAGACAAGTCCTATCCCCTCTCGGGACCCTAGTTTTCGATTCCCTAAAGATAGAAAGATTAGAGAATCTTTAAGGGTCCTTGCAACCTTGGTGGCTCTGTGAAGCCAGTCGAAAGATCTCTGCAGATGACCTGCTGGATGGAGGATGTGCTCATCTCTTCCTGCTGCAAGTCGGCCTGTGCTGGGCTCCTTAGTAAGGACTTCTAGTCCTCGGCCGTAGAAGGGAAGGGAGGTCCCTGCAAGTACCAATCTTCTAAACTGGCAGAGATGCCCCTATAGGTGATGGTAGTCTGAATTTAAACTTAATATAGTAAGAAGCTCAAGGGAGGGGTGCATCGGTGGCTCAATTGGTTAAGCATCCAACTTCAGCTTAGGTCATCATCTCTTGGTTCATGAGTTCAAGCCCCATGTGCTGACAGCTTGGAGCCTGGAGACTGCTTTGAATTCTCTCTCTCTCTCTCTCTCTCTCTCCCTCCCCCCCCAAAACTAAATAAACACTAAAAATAATTTTAAAAAAAGAAGTTTAAGGGAAACCCAGCTAGAAGGTCTGATAGATCCACCGCTTAGCTTGCTTTCTTTTTTTAAGTTTATTTATTTATTTTGAGAGAGAGCACAAGCAGGCAAGGGACAGAGAGAGGGAGAGAGGGAATCCCAAGCAGGCTCCACACTGTCAGTGCAGAGCCAGACGCAGGGAATTCACAAACCATGAGATCATGACCTGAGCCAAAATCAAGATTCAGACACTTACCCAAAACTGAGCCACCCAGGTGCCCCCAATTTTTCTTTTGATGCATCTGCAGTATTGTCCATTTCACACTACAGCACTGTGGCTAGTGGATGGTCTGGATCATACTGAATGCCATTTTGCTGTTGTACTGATTAGCACAACGATTTGAAAGTGCTCGGAAGTTCATAGGTGATTTTCCCCGTGGCATGGTTATTTTTCTTAAATATGTATCTTAAAAATTCAGAAACCCTTAAAGCACACAGAAACAATAGCTGATTATTTTTTTGTTTGTTTTTTTAAATGTTTATTTTTGAGAGACACAGAGAGAATGCGAGCAGGGGAGAAACAGAGAGAGAGGGAAACACAGAATCTGAAGCAGGCTCCAGGCTCTGAGATGTCAGCACAATGTCAAGCCCAATGCGGGGCTTGAACCCATGAATCGTGAGATCATGACCTGAGCTGAAGGCAGACGCTTAACAGGCTGAGCCACCCAGGCGCCCCAACAATAACTGATTTTAATACTTCATACCTGAGTGCGGTAAGGAACCAGTCCTATTCAAAACACCTTCAATGAATTAACTCATTCTTCATAAAAGCCCAGTGAAGTTGGGACCATTACAATGAACACCTTATGCAGCCATGACTCAGAGTTAACAAATATTCACTTTTTGCCATTTTTGCCTTAGATCCTTAAAAAAAAAAACATTGCAGAAACAGCCAACATTCCCCCATCCCCTGCCTCTTCTATCTTCCCCATTGGGAGCCATTGTTCTAAAGTTGGCAGTTGGTGAGGGTATGTTGTATTTATGTTTTTGTAGTTTTGCTGCATAGTGTACATCCATAAACAGTATGCAACATAGATGTCTGTTTTTAATTTCACATAAATAGTGTCAGAATGTACATTTGCTTTTGAAATTTAAGTGGTTAATTTAGTACCTTGCTAGAGCGGGTGGCCTTTGTTCATACCATTTCCAGATGATAAAATCTCAACAATTAGAGCCCATCTAGACTTGCCTTGACCATAGGGTTCCTAATTCCCTCACAGCCTTCGTCTGTGAGTTCTTTAGGATGTCTTCCAATCTGTCTTCCATGTACCAGCTTTTTTTTGTCCCTTAAAACAGAACCAAGCTGGCCTAATTTTGAAAAATTGAAGAATAATTGACATACAACATTAGTTCCAGGTATACAACATGATGATTCAATATTTATTTGTTTGTTTGTTTTAAGGTTGTATTTATTTATTTATTTTTAAACATTTATTTATTTTTGAGAGAGCGCAAGCCGAGGAGTATCAGAGAGAGAGGAGGACAGAGCAACTGAAGCGGGCTCTGGGCTGACAGTAGTGGATGGACGTGGGGCTTGAACTCATGAACTGGAGATCATGACCTGAGCTGAAGTCAGAGCTCAACTGACTGAGTCATTCAGGTGCCCATTATTTATTTATTTTTAATGTTTATTTATTTTTGTGAGAAAGAGAGAGTGTGTGTGAGCTGGGGAGGGGCAGAGAGAGAGGGGGACAGGGAATCCAAAACAGGCTCTGCATTGATAGCACAGAGACCGATGGGGGGGCTCGAGCCCACGAACCACAAGATCATGACCTGAACCAAAGTCACACTTAACTGACTGAGCCACCCAGGCACCCCTGGTGATTCAATGTCTATATACATTATGCAATGGTCACCACAATAAGTCTAGACCCATCTGTCACTCCACAAACTTGTTAAAATATCATCGAATACATGACTGTACCTCTTAATCCCTTTCACCAATTTTGTCTTTCCCTCTACCCCCGTCTTCTCTGGCAACCACCAGTTTGTTCTCTGTATCTATGATTCTGTTTCTGTTTTGTTCATCTGCTTTGTTTTTTAGGTACCTCATAGAAGGGAAATCATACGGTATTTGTCTTTCTCTGTCTGACTTATTTCACTTAGCATAATACCCACTAGGTCTGTGTTGTCACAGGTAGCAAGATTTCACTTTTTATGGCTGAGTAATATTCCCTTCTATATATTTACCACTTCCTCTTTATCCTTCTATCTGTCAGTGGACATTTAGGCTGCTTCTGTACCTTGGCTATTGTAAATAATGCTGTGCCGAACATAGGAATGCACATAAATCTTTTCAAATTGGTGTCTTTGTTTTCTTGAGATAAATAAATAACTAAAAGTGGAATTGCTGATCTTATAGTAGTTCTACTTTTAATATTTGGAAGAACCTTCATAGTATTTTCCAGAATAGCTGCACCAATTTACATTCCCATAAACACCGCATAAGGGTGCCCTTTTCTCCACATCCTCACCAGCACTTGTTTCTTGTCTTTTTGTTAATAGCCATCTCATGGGCACCTGGGTGGCTCAGTTGGTTAAGCGTTTCACTTTGGCTCAGGTCATGAGCTCACAGTTCGTGACTTCAAGCCCTGGAGCCGGCCTCAAATTCTGTGTCTCCCTCTCTCTCTGCCCCTCCCCTGCTCATGCTCTGTCTCCCTCCTTCTCAAAAATAAATAAACATTAGGGGCGCCTGGGTGGCTTAGTCGGTTAAGCATCTGACTTTCGCTTAGGTCATGATCTCACGGTTCGTGGGTTCCAGCCCCGCGTCGGGCTCTGTGCTGACTGCCAGCTCAGAGCCTGGAGCCTGTTTCAGGGTCTGTGTCTCCCTCTCTCTCTGACCCTCCCCTGTTCACGCTCTCTCTCTCTCTCTCTCCTAGAAATAAATAAAA